>NC_071992.2:134479772-134782803 GCF_028885655.2 Pongo abelii | reverse complement strand
CTGTTAGAAGGAAAACTATCAAACAGAAAGGACATCCACACCAAAACTCCATCTGTACGTCACTATCATCAAAGACCAAAGATAGATAAAACCACAAAGATGGGGAGAAACCAGAGCAAAAAGCTGAAAATTCTAAAAATCAGAGCATCTCTTCTCCTCCAAAGGAATGCAGCTCCTCGCCAGCAATGGAACAAAGATGGATGGAGAATGACTTTGACGAGTTGTGAGAAGAAGGCTTCAGAAGATCGGTAACAACAAACTTCTCCAAGCTAAAGGAGGATGTTCAAACCCATTGCAAAGAAGCTAAAAGCCTTGAAAAAAACATTGGATGAATTGCTAACTAGAATAAACAGCATAGAGAAGACCTTAAATGACCTGATGGAACTGAAAACCATGGCACGAGAACTACGTGGTGCACACACAAGCTTCAATAGTCGATTCGATCAACTGGAAGAAAGGGTGTCAGTGATTGAAGATCAAATGGATGAAATGAAGCAAGAAGAGAAATTTAGAGAAAAAAGAGTAAAAAGAAATGAACAAAGCCTCCAAGAAATATGGGACTATGTGAAAAGACCAAATCTACGTCTGATTGGTGTACCTGAAAGTGACGGGGAGAATGGAACCAAGTTGGAAAACACTCTTTAGGATATAATCCAGGAGAACTTCCCAACCCAGCAAGGCAGGCCAACATTCAAATTCAGGAAATACAGAGAATGCTGCAAAGATACTCCTCGAGAAGAGCAACTCCAAGACACATAATTGACAGGTTCACCAAAGTTGAAATGAAGGAAAAAATGTTAAGGACAGCCAGAGAGAAAGGTCGGGATACCCACAAAGGGAAGCCCATCCAACTAACATCGGATCTCTTGGCAGAAATCCTACCAGCCAGAAGAGAGTGAGGGGCCAATATTCAACATTCTTAAAAGAATTTACAACCCAGAATTTTATATCCAGCCAAACTAAGCTTCATAAGTGAAGGAGAAATAAAATCCTTTACAGACATCAAATGCTGAGAGATTTTGTCACCACCAGGCCTGCCCTACAAGAGCTCCTGAAGGAAGCACTAAACATGGAAAGGAAAAACCAGTACCAGCCACTGCAAAAACATGCCAAATTGTAAAGACCGTCGATGCTAGGAAGAAACTGAATCAACTAACAAGCAAAATAACAAGCTAACATCATAATGACAGGATCAAATTCACACATAAAAATGTTAACCTTAAATGTAAATGGGTTAAATGCTCCAATTAAAAGACACAGACTGGCAAATTGGATAAAGAGTCAAGACCCATCAGTGTGCTGTATTCAGGAGACCCATCTCACATGCAGAGACATGCGTAGGCTCAAAATAAAGGGATGGAGGAAGATCTCCAAGCAAATGGAAAACAAACAAACAAAAAAAACAGGGGTTGCAATTCTAGTCTCTGATAAAACAGACTTTAAACCAACAAAGATCAAAAGAGACAAAGAAGGCCATTACATAATGGTAAAGGGATCAGTTCAACAAGAAGAGCTAACTATCCTAAATATATATGCACCCAATACAGGAGCACCCAGATTCATAAAGCAAGTTCTTAGAGACCTACAAAGAGACTTAGACTCCCACACAATAATAATAGGAGACTTTAACACGCCACTGTCAACATTAGACAGATCAACGAGACAGAAAGTTAACAAGGTTATCCAGGAACTGAACTCAGCTCTGCACCAAGCAGACCTAATAGACACCTACAGAACTCTCCACCCCAAATCAACAGAATATACATTCTCAGCACCACATTGCACTTATTCCAAAATTGACCACATAGTTGAAGTAAAGCACTCCTCAGCAAATGTAAAAGAACAGAAATTATAACAAACCATCTCTCAGACCATAGTGCAATCAAACTAGAACTCAGGATTAAGAAACTCACTCAAAACCACTCTACTACATGGAAACTGAACAACCTGCTCCTGAATGACTACTGGGTACATTAATGAAATGAAGGCAGAAATAAAGATGTTATTTGAAACCAATGAGAACAAAGACACAACATACCAGAATCTCTGGGACACATTTAAAGCAGTGTGTAGAGGGAAATTTATAGCACTAAATGCCTGCAGAAGAAAGCAGGAAAGATCTAAAATTGACACCCTAACATCACAATTAAAAGAACTAGAGAAACAAGAGCAAACACATTCAAAAGCTAGCAGAAGGCAAGAAATAACTAAGATCAGAGCAGAACTGAAGGAGATAGAGACACAAAAAACCCTTCAAAAAATCAGTGAATCCAGTAGCTGGTTTTTGAAATGACCAACAAAATTGATAGACTGCTAGCAAGACTAATAAAGAAGAAAAGAGAGAAGAATCAAATAGACACAATAAAAAATGATAAAGGGGGTATCACCACCGATCCCACAGAAATACAAACTGCCATCAGAGAATACTATAAACACCTCTATGCAAATGAACTAGAAAATCTAGAGGAAACTGATAAATTCCTGGACAAATACACCCTCCCAAGACTAAACCAGGAAGAAGTTGAATCACTGAATAGACCAATAACAGGCTCTGAAATTGAGGCAATAATTAAGAGCCTACCAACCAAAAAGAGTCCAGGACCAGATGGATTCACAGCCGAATTCTACCAGAGGTACAAAGAGGAGCTGGTACCATACCTTCTGAAACTATTCCAATCAATAGAAAAAGAGGGAATCCTCTCTAACTCATTTTATGAGGCCAGCATCATCCTGATATCAAAGCCTGGCAGAGACACAACAAAAAAAGAGAATTTTAGACCAATATCCCTGATGAACATTGATACAAAAATCCTCAATAAAATACTGTCAAACAGAATCCAGCAGCATATCAAAAAGCTTATCCACCATGATCAAGTGGTCTTCATCCCTGGGATGCAAGGCTGATTCAACATACACAAATCAATAAACATAATCTATCATATAAACAGAACCAAAGGCAAAAACCACATGATTATCTCAATAGATGCAGAAAAGGCCTTTGACAAAATTCAACAACCCTTCATGCTAAAAACTCTCAATAAATTAGGTATTGTTGGGATGTATCTCAAAATAATAAGAGCTATTTATGCAAACCCGCAGCCAACATCATACTGAATGGACAAAAACTGGAAGCATTCCCTTTGAAAACTGGCACAAGACAGGGATGCCCTCTCTCACCATTCCTATCCAACATAGTGTTGGAAGTTCTGGCCAGGGCAATCAGGCAGGAGAAAGAAATAAGGGGTATTCAATTAGGAAAAGAGGAAGTTGAATTGTCCCTGTTTGCAGTTGACATGATTATATATTTAGAAAACCCTATCGTCTCAGCCCCAAACCTCCTTAAGCTGACAAGCAACTTCAGCAAAGTCTCAGGATACAAAATCAATGTGCAGAAATCACAAGCATTCTTATACACCAATAACAGACAAACAGATCGCCAAATCATGAGTGAAATCCCATTCACAATTGCTTCAAAGAGAATAAAATACCTAAGAATCCAACTTACAAGGGATGTGAAGGACTCCTTCAAGGAGAATTACAAACCACTGCTCAACAAAATAAAAGAGGACACAAACAAATGGAAGAACATTCCATGCTTATGGATAGGAAGAAACAATATCGTGAAAATGGCCATACTGCCCAAGGTAATTTACAGATTCAGTGCCATCCCCATCAAGCTATCAATGACTTTCTTCACAGAATTGGAAAAAACTACTTTAAAGTTCATATGGAACCAAAATAGAGCCCACACTGCCAAGACAATCCTAAGCAAAAAGAACAAAGCTGGAGGCATCATGCTACCTGACTTCAAACTATACTACAAGGCTGCAGTAACCAAAACAGCATGGTACTGGTACCAAAACAGAGATATAGACCAATGGAACAGAACAGAGCCCTCAGAAATAATACCACACACCTACAACCATCTGATCTTTGACAAACCTGACAAAAACAAGCAATGGGGAAAGGATTCCCTATTTAATAAATGGTGCTGGGAAAACTGGCTAGCCATATGTAGAAAGCTGAAAATGGATCCCTTCCTTACACCTTATGCAAAAATTAATTCAAGATGGTTTAACTTAAATGTCAGACCTAAAACCATAAAGACCCTAGAAGAAAACCCTAGGCAATACCCTTCAGGACATAGGCATGGACAAGGACTCCATGTCTAAAACACCAAAAGCAATGGCAACAAAAGCCAAAATTGACAAATGGGATCTAATTAAACTAAAGAGCTTCTGCACAGCAAAAGAAACTACCATCAGAGTGAACAGGCAACCTACAGAATGGGAGAAAATTTTTGCAATCTACCCATCTGACAAAGGGCTAATATCTAGAATCTACAAAGAATTTAAAGAAATTTACAAGAAAAAATCAACCCCATCAAAAAGTGGGCAAAGGATGTGAACAGACACTTCTCAAAAGAAGACATTTATGAAGCCAACAGACACATGAGAAAATGCTCATCATCACTGGCCATCAGAGAAGTGCAAATCAAAACCACAATGAGATACCATCTCACACCAGTTAGAATGGCAATCATTAAAAAGTCAGGAAACAACAGGTGCTGGAGAGGATGTGGAGAAATAGGAACACTTTTACACTGTTGGTGGGACTGTAAACTAGTTCAACCACTGTGGAAGACAGTGTGGCGATTCCTCAAGGATCTAGAACTAGAAATACCATTTGACCCAGCCATCCCATTCCTGGGTATATACCCAAAGGATTATAAATCATGCTGCTATAAAGACACATGCACACGTATGTTTATTGCGGCACTATTCACAATAGCAAAGACTTGGAACCAACCCAAATATCCATCAATGATAGACTGGATTAAGAAAATGTGGCACATATACACCATGGAATACTATGCAGCCATAAAAAATGATGAGTTCATGTCCTTTGTAGGGACATGGATGAAGCTGGAAACCATCATTCTGAGCAAACTATCACAAGGACAGAGAACCAAATACCGCATGTTCTCACTCATAAGTGGGAATTGAACAATGCGAACACTTGGACACAGGGTGGGGAACACCACACACCGGGGCCTGTTGTGGGGTGGGGGGAGGGGGGAGGGATAGCATTAGGAGATATACCTAATGTAAATGACGAGTTAATGGGTACAGCACACCAACATGGCACATGTATACATATGTAACAAACCTGCACATTGTGCACATGTACCCTAGAACTTAAAGTATAATAATAAAAAAAATAAAAGAAATTAACTCGGGTACGATAAGGGAGGCAGTGAACCGTAACTTGATCAAGCCAGAAACAACAAGGAATAAAGGAAACAATGAAGTAAAGTAAGCAGAAAGCAATAGATGATACAAAGAATATAATTAAGGACATTAGTTGCTTCATTATTATGAGTATGCCATTTCCTTATTATCTTATACAAATTCGGTTAACAAAGCCCAACACCATGAAGCACTTTCCAATCAAAGAGATGAAAAATGGTTTAAGTTACAGGAATATGCAAAGATCAAACTTAGGGTAATTTAAGGTTAAAAGCACTGAACAGGATAGATTGGGACATTACTTGATTATAATAGGCATCCTATAAAAGAAGATATACTAGTCATAAGCATAAACATATCAAATGAGTGAAAAATGTAAAGCAAAACCTATTAAAATTCAAAGGGAAATTGATATTAAAATTTAACTGTGGGATCTCCATATATATATATATATATATATATATATATATATTTGTAAATATCTCACAGATACAGGCAAAATATGTGCTATAATATACAAAAATGAATATATTTCACTTTGGTTTCTATGAAGAGTCTTTTGGTGGAGTCTTTAGGGTTTTTTAGGTATAAGGTCATATTAGCAAGCAGAGATTATTTGACTTCCTCTTTTCCAATTTGGATGCCATTTATTTTTTTCTCTTGCCTGATTGCTCTTGCTAGAACTTCCATTACTATGTTGAATAGGAATGGTGAAAGTGGGCATCTTTGTTTTGTTCTGGTTCTTAGCTACAAATACAATAAAATATCTATGAATACATTTAATGAGGGAGGTGAACAGTCTTTACAAGAACTGAAAAACACTGATGAAAGAAATTATAAATGATACAAACAAATGGACAAATATCCCATGCTCATGGATTGGAAGAGTCAATATTGTTAAACTGACCATACTCCTGAAAGCAATCTACAAATTCAATGCAATCTCTATTAAATTACCAATGTCGTTTTTCACAGAAATAGAAAAAACAATCCTAGTATTCATAAGGAGCCAAAAAAAGCTCGAATAACTAAGATAATCCTAAGTAAAAGGAACAGAGCCCAAGCCACATACCTACAACCAGATGATCTTCAACAAAGTTGACAAAAACATACACTGGGGAAAGGACATCCTATTCAATAAATGATGCTGGAAAAATTGGATAGCCACATGCAAAAGAATGAAATTGGACCCCTGTCTTTCACCATATACAAAAAGTAGATGGATTCAAGGCTTAACTGAAGGTTGAGCATGGTTCACACCCGTAATCCTAGTGCTTTGGGAGGATTAGGTAGGAGGATCATTTGAGCCCAGGAGTTTAAGACCAGCTTAGGCAACATAGTGAGACTGTCTCAAAAAAAAAAAAAAAAAAAAAAAAAAAAAAATCCTGCCTAACATGGTGAAACCCCATCTCTACTAAAAATACAAAAAATTAGCCAGGCATGGTGGCAGGTGCCCGTAGTCCCAGCTACCCGGGAGGCTGAGGCAGGAGAATGGCATGAACCTGGGAGGCAGAGCTTGCAGTGAGTCGAGATTGCGCCACTGCACTCCAGCCTGGGTGACAGAGTGAGACTCTGCCTCAAAAAAAAGAAAAAAAAAACTTAGCCAGTGTAGTGGCATGTGCCTGTAGTCCTAGCTACTTGGGAACCTGAGGCAGAAGATCACTTGAGCCCAGGAGTTCAAGGATGCCGTACACTATGATTGCACCACTGCACTCCAGCCTGGGCTACAGAGTAAGTCCCCGTCTCTAGGGAAAATGACTTACCTGTAAGACCTGAAACTATAAAAAATTCTACAAGAAAACCTAGCAAAAGTTCATCTAGATATTGGCCTGGGAAAATAATTTGTTGCTAAGACCCCAAAAACAAATGCAACAAATACAAAAGTAGACATATGGGACTTAATTAAGTGAAAAAGCTTCTGCACAGCAAAAGAAATAATCAACAGAGTGAAGAGACAACCTACAGAATGGGAGAAAATACTTGCAAAGTATGCATATGACAAAGGACTAATATACAGAGCTTATAGGGAACTCAAACAACTCAACAAGAAAAAACAAAACAAAAAAAAAACCGAATAACCCTATTAAAAAGTGGGCAAAGCATTATCCTAAGTGAACTAATACAGGAACAGAAAACCAAATACCATGTTCTCACTTATCAGTGGGAGCTAGATATTGAGTACACATGGACACAAAGAAGGAAACAATAGACACTGGGGCCTACTTGAGGGTGGAAGGTGGGAGGAGTGCGAGGATTTAAAAACTACCTATCAGATATTATGCTGATTACATCAGTGACAAAATTATCTGTACACCAAACCCCTGTGACACAAAATCTACTCATGGAACAAACCTGTACATATACCTCTGGAACCTAACATAGAAGTTGGAAAGGAAAAAAATAAAGTAGGCAAAGGACATGAACAGACACTTCTCAAAAGAAGACAAACAGCCAACAAACATGAAAAAATGCTCATCACCACTGATCATCGGAGAAATGCAAATTAAAACCACAGTTAGTTACCATCTTATACCCATCAGAGTGGCTGTTACTCAAAAGTCAACAACAGATGTTGGTGAGGATGCAGAGAAAAGGGAACACTTATATGCTGTTGGTGGGAATGTAAATTAGTACAATCTCTAATGGAAAACAGTATGGAGATTTCTCAAAGAACTAAAAATAGAACTATCATTTGATCCAGCAATCCTACTGCTAGGTACCTACCCGAAGGAAAAGAGATTGTTATATCAAAAAGATACCTGCACCCTTATGTTTATTGCAGCACTATTCAGACTGAACAACACAGTGAGACCCTGTACACACACACACACACACACATGCACACATACATACATACGTACATATCATGGAACACTACTCAGCCATAAAAAAGAATAAAATTATGCCTTTTGCAGCAAGATGAATGGAACTGGAAGCCATAGTCTAAGTGACATAACTCAGAAACAAAGTCAAAATACCACGTTCTCTCTTATAAATGGGAGCTAAATAATGTGTGTGCATTGACATAGACAGTGGAATA
The DNA here is from genome assembly GCF_028885655.2 of Pongo abelii. Lineage (NCBI taxonomy): Eukaryota > Metazoa > Chordata > Mammalia > Primates > Hominidae > Pongo > Pongo abelii. The sequence goes on along the minus strand of NC_071992.2, from coordinate 134,774,514 downwards.
ATAGACACTGGTGACTCCAAGGGGCAGTAGGGTAGAAGGGGGATGAGGGATGAGAAATTACCCATTGAGTACAATGTGCACTATTTGGGTGATGGCTATACCAAAAGCCCAGACTTCACCACTATGCAATATATCCATGTAACAAAACTGAACTTGTATCCCCTAAGTCTCTAAAAATAGGAAATAAATGTCAGAGAATGCAGTCTCAAACCTTGTGACAATGAAAGCCCAAAGGAAATGTTTAGGGTGCAAATTATAAGTCATTTCTGGTACTGACCAGGATAAAAAGTCCACCAAGCGGATTTCTCCGCTGATTGTGACTAAAAGTTTTGGAGAAAATTTTGAAAAGCAGCTGAGGCCTCTGAAAAGTAAATGAAACAGATTGAGAGGGAAGCAAAAACTTGAAATACTGGTGTAGTGTAAGTTCCTGGTTTTCTCTTCTTTCAACCTTGGCTGTGACATATGGGCAGCCCTAGTTGCTGAACTGTGCAGTGGTTGTCTGTGGCCACAACTTCATGGAGAAACCCCCAGTTTCTTGACAGAGGACCAGGAAGGGGTATGTTTGCAAGCTGGAAAGTGTAGGGGGTGGAATCTGTCTGTTTTTCTTCTTGTCTTTTTTCTCTTTCTGCCTCACGGCGGCGGTGGCCCTGCATGACACTGTATTGAGGTCACAGAGGCAGTGCAAGCAGCTAAAACTTTGAAAGAAAATTGTCTCTGAACAGAAAATTAGGAAAAGGAGACCCCATGGTCTGCAGAGTGACTGGGGCCAGTGGAGGGTGGTAATCTCCATTATTTCTTTCTTCTGGTCTTCCTGCTCCTGTTGCACAGAAGTGCAGATAGCAGAATGTCAAAGTCTGAGAGAGACTCACCTTTCTGGGCAGAGGAAATGAGAAGACAGACTCCTGTCCTGATAGCTACATGGTTCTGGGCATTGGCCAAATCTCATAGATGCCTACACCAAAAAGAATGAAATCTGCTCTATATGAATTCAAAATTGAGTAACCAGAAAAAATATACATGTATCAAGAAAATTCATTCAGGAAGAAGAAAGTTTGCATAACCTAATTATCACTGAAGATATTAGAACATGATTAAAGGTTTACCATTTAAAAAACACGTGGACCAGATTGTTATACAATAAGTTGTCTACATATCAGGAAGAAATTAATCCTCATGTTACTATTTCAGACTATAAACGAAGACAGCCTAATGTTAATCACAAAACACGATAAAAGTATTATAAAGGCCAGGCATGGTGGCTCACGCCTGTAATCCCAGCACTTTGGGAGGCCAAGGCAGGCAGATCACCTGAGGTCAGGAGTTAGAGACCAGCCTGGCCAACATGGTTAAACCCCATCTGTACTAAAAATAAAAATAAAAAATTAGCTGATTATGGTGGCGGGTGCCTGTAATCCCAGCTACCTGGGAGGCTGAGGCAGGAGAATCACTTGAACCTGGGAGGCAGAGGTTGCAGTGAGCCGAGATCACGCCACTGCATTCCAGCCTGGGCGACAGAGTGAGACTCCGTCTCAGGAAAAAAAAGAACAAAAAAAAAGGATTATAAAGAACAAAAACTGTAGGCCAATATCACGTGATTAAAAATATCAGCTAATCTAGCATTGTGTCAGTGAATAAGATGCAATGACTAAGTAGGCTTTATTCCAGGAATGGAAAGATATACCAGTCAGTGTCAGGAAAATTATCAATATAATTCATTTTTCTAACTACTTAAAGAATAATGTCAAATAATGTCAAATTATCGTGCTCAAAATCCACTTTCTAAGCTTCAGCAGATATCCCTAATTAAACAAATTAACTCAAGATTAAGTAGGAATAAGTGGGGATTTAAAAAATATAATAAAGGCTGCTTATCAAAAACAAAAAACAAACCCAGAAACTAATATTGTCTTAAGTGGCAAAACACTCAAATCATTTCAGTTAAAATCAAGAAGTAGGCAAAGATAGCTACTATCACTATTATTATTCAGCATTATTTTGGAGATTGTAATGTAGTAAAGAAAGAAAGTATAGTTTGTTTAAATAGTAGGAAAAAATACAATTTTATCATCACTGCTGATGATAAAATTGTATGCCTAGAAGACCTGAGACAGGCTGATGAAACAAAGTACTAGAATTAACAAAGGCTTGATCCATGGTAAATATACAAAAATCAGTAGTTTTTCTTCTCTATTAATGAAATGATATAGAGATGGAAATAAGGAAACACATTGCATTCACAGTTTGTGTCTACACTTTACCTGTATGCTGTGGGGAGCTCCTGTGGGGTACTAAGCCTGAGAGAAATATGATGAAGGTTGCATTTTGAAAGAAAGCTTTGGCAGCTCTGAGGAGAGTAGTTTGGAGGGTTGATACTGGAAGCACAGAGGCCAATTATGAGGCTCCTGCAATGATCCAGACAGAGACGATGTGGCCTCAAGCCAGTGACAGGGAGAATGAAGAGAAGGGAAAGATCAGAAATATCAAATAGAGAAAATAGAGGATTCGTGATTAACTGATTGGAAAGGAGGGAATATATGAGTATTCAGCTGGCAGGTGATTATATGGTTTGGAGCTGAGAGTGAAGGATGCATTCTGAAAGACATTTGGATGTCTTCAGTGAGTTTGTTTGATATGCCTAATGCAGTTGCTGGACCAGTGTTTATTTCCATAGGAAACTGACTCTCAAATGCCTGATGTGTGGAATGTTTTCCTTTTCGCCCTGCAGATCAGCATACCTCTTCCTTTTTCTGTTCCATGTCTCAGAAGTCTGTGTCTATGGACTGTATGGAGGCTCTTTTCCCCTCTGGCTTCTGATTGCCTTTGACCTTGAGTGAACATTTAAGCCCCTGCCAGCCTGTCTATTCTCGAAGCCATAGGTACTCTGCACTTTCTGATAACTGCTCCCTCACCTTGTCCCTTTCAGCCTAGGGGTATGAACAGCTCTCTTCTGGTGTTCCACTTCACCTTATCCCTGCCAGCACCTTTCTAAATAGTCTTTTCATTAAATTCCTCCTAATCACTCCATTTGATACGCTGTTTCCTGCTTGCTAAACTTGGTCAGTGAATTGACTGCATCAGAATCACCTGGGTGCCTATTAAAAATACAGGTCTCTGGGCTTCATCCCAGAGCTACCAAAGCAGAATTTATAGAGGTGAAACCAAAGACTCTGCGATTGTACAATAGCTCAGGTGATTCTGATCTGTAGCAAGGTTGGAGGGCTATTCCTGGTTTTCCTGGTGACTCTTTAGAGACCTCTTAATATCATGAGCCAGATGGTTGAGGTTAAGGAGCTCTGCCATTTGTCATTATGTGACCTCTGGCATAATTATTTACCTGTACAAACCTTGAGTTCCATAAATGTAAAGGGAGTTAATAGTCTCTATCTCATGTTGTTGTTCAGCAGCTTAAATGATGTAATCCATGTAGAACAGCAGGATGCTAATAAGCTTCCAGTAAATGTTATTTATTATCTATGGGTAGAATTCATTTAATCCTCACACACTCAAATTTTGCCAGCTTTAGGACAAATAAGACTTGGAGTCTATAATCAGTCTTGTGAAGGACACAGAGAAGTAAAACAATTACAATAAAATACAATTAGATTCTTTGGTATTTATAAACTTCTAATTTATGAACTTTCACTGATGTCAACAAAGCTGGGTAACATAACAGATGTGCACGAGCTCTGTCCTCCATCTATGGGGTATGGTTAGCAGATGCATGTACAGTGTTGCTTTGAACATAGAAGCAGATGGATTTCTGAACCTAACTTCATAGAGACATATGTTTTCTTATGAGCTGCTTTAGGAGTACAGAAGAGGTTGGGAGGAGCAGGGCAGGTTACAGAGTCATTTGTGAAATGTCAAAGACATTTCAAGCTTGTCTGTCCATTGGACAAGGAGACAGTGGAAGTGTTTCAATCCCAGGGAATAGCATATGGGGTTCCCTGTATCGTGAAAACATGCAGTGACTGAGAATGGCCAGTTTGGTATGAGGAGAACACAATTTTAGAAGCACCTGATGCACTTTTGGGCCATTCTTTCCTTCAACTAATATTTGTTGAGCTTCTATGATGGGCCAGACACTGCTCAGGGTGCTGGGGACATGGCCAAGTGCAAAATAGTGTCTGCTCTGTTGACACTTGCATTCTATAGGGGTTTGAGTCAATGAATAAAGATGTAAATGTCTAATGTGAAATGGTGATAATTGCCGTTGAAAAGTCTTATAAAGCAAGGTAAGAGGAAAAAGGTGTAAGGGGTGGGGTATGGGGGAATGATATAGAGTCCCCAGGGAAGGCCTGGTTAACAAACTAACATTTAATCAGAGACCTGAAGGAAATACAGGAGGTAGCCAAGGTGCTATCCGGAGAGAAATCATCACAACAGAGGAAACCCAAAGACCTTGAGGCAGAGCATGCTTGATGTGCTGTAGAAACAGTGAGGAGCCTGTGTGGCTTCAGCAGAAAGAAAATGAGAAGAGTGGCATAGGAGACAAGATTGGAGAACTGGGTGGGGCTGTAGCTTATGCAAAAGCCAGGGAGACTATTGTGAGCAGTTTTGCTTTTACTTGTGAGGGAGTAAGGCACCTTTGGGTTTTGATATGATTTGATTTAACATTTACAAAAGATCACTCTGGCTGCTCTGTTGAGAACAGACTGTTGGGGGAAAAGCAGGAAGCAGGGATCCCACTTAGGAAGCTGTTGGAATTATCCACAGGAGAGTGGTGGCCCAGTATGGCAGTGTAGGAGGTGGTCAGATACTTGATATGTTTTGAAGATACAGTAGCATTTTTCAAAAGAATCAATTGACTCAAGGTTTTGGCCTGAGCAATTGGAAGGTCAGTTATTAACTGTCAAAGAACTGCAGGAGGAATAGGGTTGTTGTGTGATAATGGATATCAGGAACTCTCTTTAAGACATTCTTAGTTGGAGGTGTTGAGCCAGTGGCTGAGTGGATAAGTCTGAAGTTCAAGGGAGAAGTCCAGGCCGCAGGTATGTATTTGGCAGGCATTGGCATTGGCATTGGCATATGAATGGTATTTAAAGCCTGGAAACTGGGAGAGTTCTCCTAGGGGGATGGAAGAGCAGAGCTGCAGGGACTGAATACTGCAGCATCCAATATTTAGAAATCAGGGAGGTGAGAAAGAAACAGTAAGGAGTCAGAGAAGGAGCAACCAGTGTGGTAGGAGGGAAGGGAGGTGAGTCATGTCCTAGATGCTAAAACAAGAAAGTGTTTTTAGAAGGAGGGATGGTGGAATCAAATGCTCTTGCTTTGTTAATTACGGCACCTGAGAATTGCCCATAGGATTCAGCAATGTGGAGTCATTGGTGACCATGAAGAGCTCTCTCAGTGGAGTGGTCAAGGGGATAAAGCCTGTTAGGAGTGGTTCAGAAGAGAGTGGGTCTGGTGGATTTGGAGAACAAGAGCAAGAACAACACTTTCCAAGTTTTTTACTCTAAATGGGGTTGGGGTAGAAAAATTGGGTAGGAGCTGGAGGGGTATTTGGGGTGAAGGGTATATTTTTTAACATGGGAGATATAAAAAGATGTTTATATGCTGATGGAATGATCTCATCAAGAGGGAGAAATTGAGGACACGGGGAAAGAGTGAACATGTTGCTGGACAGTTTGACTTAAAGGAGCATCCACAGTGACAAAAGAAAAGGCAGAATAAGTGGGTTCAGGGACAAGACAGGTGAGTGGTAGAGATGATGTTGGGAGGTTAGGAAGCTTTTTCAGATGGCTTCTCTGTTTTCAGACATAATGAGTTTCCATTCAGCAGTGAGAATGGAGAGTAGATGCTACAGAAGAGAGCTTGAGTGATTGGAGTAGGGGCAGGTATTGGAGACGCCTGGAATACTAAGGTCCCCTTGACTTACTGGCTCTGAATTTCAAGGGAGACCGGTTGACAGGGTTGTGGATTATTCTGTGACCTTTTTCAGTTAAGTAGCTGTAGGTTTTGAGTAGAGAGAGCTCAGTTTATGGAAGATTGGGGTTTTGTCAGGTGTAGATGTCTACAAAATGAAAAAGGTATGTGTGAGAGAGGAAAGTATTCCATGTAAGAAGTTTAGCTTTATTCCCGAAGCCCTGGGAGTCACCTCTGATTGTATATGTGATTTACAGAGATAGGCATGATAGCAGTGAAAAGGGGGAGCACTACACACCGTTATGATAGATTATGAGAGCTGATTCATGATTGCTTCCATTTCAGTCACTCTGACATTGGTGCTTACTTTCAATTTCATGGGCTATTTTAAGTCTGGACCTATCAGTAGACTTTGTACCCTTTTGTCCACAAGCAAAGAACAACTTTCATTTCTGCAGGAGGTTGAGGGAGTGCCCCCCACCTCCCTCCTCCCCACAGTCTTCAATAAACCATGTCAGCAGTCTCTGAAAGGTTTGTGACTCCCAGAGCTAATTTTCAAACTTTTGTGCATCACAGTGCACGCATATTGTGCCACGCCTTTGGTTCAACTGGGCCAACTATTTTCAGATATGAAATATATTTTATGAGTTAGATATCTGAAAAGTACATTTTGTAAAGCCCAATAAAATTGCATTTTCAGCTAGAGAAATGTCAAATATCAGAATGACCTCCAAGGACCAAAACAGCCTGGAACATTGTGTATTTTATTAAGTAGAGAGATCTAAATAAAATTCATTGTGTGGATACGTATAAATGTCTTTACACCAAAATAATCTATCTTGCAGTTTCTTTTTGGAATAACCTTCTTATGGCTATTTGTTTATGCCCCAAGGAGCAACAAGATGTCTTGGTTTTTTTTTTGTTTTCATAATTTGTGTAAATAAGAAAAAAGAAATTAAAAACTGCATGTTCCATTAAGCCATGTTGGGTTTGTTCAGATGCATTTCATACTTGATACATTTGTTTCTCAGTGTAACAAATCTGGAAAGACATGCTGACAAGGTTTACAATTAAACTGGATATTAACTTCTTTAATCTGCAATTGTCCTAAATAGATTAAAACTTCATAGTAACTTTGTGGAAACAGTGTCTCTTTCCTTGTGAAATTATTGTTTTCTGTTTTTCTTTGAAAACTCCATTAAAGCTCATGTTTGCTGACCGAGTATGATTATTTAGTACTGAACATTGCATCGGTCTTTCTGTGTGGGCACTCAGTTCTTAATTCAGTTTGATACATGAGTTTCTGTGGCTGTAAACCTAGCATCAGTATGCTTAGGTCTCCCAAAATACTGCCAAAAACACCTTTTTCCTCAGCCCACAAAGCCATTCAGAGTGGCCTCTACAACTTGAACTAAAATCAAGTTGGATGATGCTCTTGGATCCTTCTAGCTCATCCTATCTCTTGCTCTCATTTGATTTCTCTCTTTTTACCGTGTGGGGGTGTGTGTGTGTGTGTGTGTATGTTTCACTGAATCAGTAGTTGTTTACTAAACAGCCACCACTGTGCTGGACACTATACGTGATGCAAAGTTGTGGGAAGATAACAGTTCTCACCCCCAAGAGCTCACAATTTTGTTATGTTGGACAAATTGTGTTATGTTGTATTACCATATAGGATAGAGACCTTGTTAGTTAACCAGTACTTCCTTGGCACACTGTATTTTCTGTTGACAAATATATATACTTACTGACTGTAAGATTCCTTGTTGAGTAATCCAATATGGGTTTGAAAAACTAAGCAAAAATATCGCCCTACACAATGAAGGTGGAAAGCTTCTCTTTTGCATTTGCTCTATAGCTTCTGAGTCTGGTTGAATGCCAACAAAGTGAGGTGGCTGCAGGAATATGACATTTAATTACCTGGGAAGAAAGAAGCTTAATAAATTATTGGCTTTATCACTTAGCATTATTATTACCATTAAGGAAAATAAGGACCTGGATAGAGATCGTCAGCACAGCCCAAACAGTCTTGGAAGAAGCCCGAATGTGTGTATTAAGCATAGAAAGTGCTGAAGGTCACGCATCAGTCACTTCAGCCATACATGTGCATATCTGCTAGTATAACACTATCAGCAATGGCATTGTCAAATATGCAGGCAGCTGGAGGATAAATATGGAAGTAGTGTGAAAGGTAAAAGCCAGAATGGAAGAATAAATGACAGTGAGCACTTATCTCTCAATAAGAGAAATGATTTCAAATGTACCCTCCTTCAGGCCAGCTCTGACAGGTCTCTAATACAAAATCCTACGTATAACACAGCCAGCATCTGAGAATGAGAGCCCCTGTGCTCAGCCTCCTCTGCTAGCAAAGGGATGAAGGAAATAGACATGGCAGCCGGTGTTAAAGGAGCTTAGCTTAAAGGGAGGATCAAGGGAAATGTGACAGACAGTGAGTGCTGGGTAGAGATAACAGCTGGATGATGGATGTTTAGAAATGTGTGAAGAATTGGTCAATGCAACAAATAGAATAGAGAGAGGGAAAAACACTACAATTTTTAGATCCACATGCACAGGGATGCTAGTTTAGACTAAAGAAGAAACAGACGAGCATTCTCACTGACATGGACTGGATGGCATGAAGGAAGAGAAATGTATACGTAAGCATTAATATACATTTTAATTATAAATTGACACAGAGTCCAACAAATCTTTAGTGCTTGAGCAAATAAGATTGACAAGACTGATGGCAAATCTGTGCTACATAGTAGGTTTACCCTTGTCCTAATTATTTTTTATGGATCACCACCCAGAATACATATAAAAAAGAATGGCTTTAACCTTTCTCTTAGGCTGACTGGAGTTTTACTATCTATCTTTTTACTCTTCTCCTTTCTAAATCAATGAAAAAAAGTTTGTATAGGAAACAGTAAATTGAGCCACTCTGACCTTTGATATTTGGATAAAGCAAAAATGTAAGTGATTGTCTGTAGACATCTTATTGATGAGTCTCCCAGAAGAGAAACATAAGCCACCTGATTTTCTGATTACTTTTCCTGGGCATCCAGTCCTTTATCTCTTAATATTCTGCCATTGAGAGCCTGTATCTTCTCAGTTGTGTTATGTTTTCAGAAACAGTTAATTCATGTATATTCCTTGGGTGAAATGTATCAGCATCTAGATTCCACTGAGCATTTATATTGTAAAATTATCTTTTTTACCCGCTTTATCCTCATCCTAATAATGCGGAGAAAAATAGACTTCTGAGAGGGTGATTTTTCCCCTGACAGAAATAATGGCTATGTTTTCAAGTATCTCACACCCATGCAGTACGATCTCTTACCATGCCTGCCAGTTCAGACCTTCCCAGTGTTAGAATGTTCAGGTAGGCTTCTAAATGATTTAAATTGACTGTATTTTCTGAAAAGTCAGGAATTTGAAGATGGAAAGATATTTTTATGTGTGTTTTTTTCTTCTTTACTAGAAGGAGGTACTGTACTTCAGAGTACGGTTTTATGAGATAATTAAATCATTATATTCTAGTACTGTATTTTAGAGAATAAACCAAGCAAGTTATAGTGGGAATGAACTCACCCTCCCCTTCCTCAGTTCCCCTCTCAGATCTGTGATGCCTTCCCTGTAGCATTGTCTAGTGTGGGACCACAGAAAGCTCTTTCATGTTGCTGACAATTATCTGCAATTATCAGTAATCACAGAAGAGGCAATTATAACTTATGGAAGCACCAACGTAATTATTACATTTTTTTTTCAATGCTCTGAGCTTAAAGGTACTCTTATAGCTTGATCATAATGTTGCTGTGGCTTTATTAGTCAAATTATCTAGAATACACAGACTATATGTTAAGTCATTTTATTTAGTTGTGACCAGTAAAAGCAAGTTCTAATTTTAAAAGTATACTGCTTTAGGCAATTTGTGGTTCTCCTTTTTAAAAAAATGGCAGCATGTTCTTGAAGGCCATACCACAAAGCAGATCATCTTTAGGCAGATCTGTGTTATTGTGAGGGCTGTACACATAGTCATGCATCAGCATCCCCCAACTCAAAGATACAATCATCCAATATTGTATGTTACTTGCAAGCAAAGGTACAGCCATTTAACCTCGATAAGTCATCAAAAAGAGCAACATTATGCTCTATGTACTTTAGAATGGACATAGATGTACTACATTCATTAGAAAAATAGCCCCAGAAGACTTTAATTTTCTATTAGAGAGAAAAAATATAAGAATGTCAGCCAGACCTGCATTGAAATTCTGGTATAACTTAGGCTCACTCTTAAGCTTTTACCATTTAGGGTCTTCCTTGTTAACAATCAATATAATTTAAGATGTCCAGTGCCTGACAAAATGCCTGGAATATAGAAGGTGCTCAGTAAATGGTAGCTCACCTTGTGTGTTGAGTGTAGCTGGAAGAGATCCCACTAGGTGGGAGGGCAGAAATTTAACTTAGGCATTTGTAGAGAACCACAGACCTCCCAAAGCTCCAGAAGGGTGTTGAACACTGAGGGTGCAATTGAGGAGAAAGCAGGCCAGTTCTATCCCTCAGTTGAGTTTCTCTGATTCCCACAAGGCTTGCTTGTCAGTATAAATCAGGCTGCTCCTCAGTCCTCAATAACTGTTGACATTTTTTCCCTCCTGCTGCTGATACTTAAGTGCATTTCCACGACTCCTGCCTCTTAAATCTAGCCCTATCATGCAAAGCTACCATCTTAAGCCCTTGGTTTCCACATTCTCTTTTAAGAGCTCATACTTATCTTCTTTTCACAAGTATTTATTGAATGCATGCTGTGTACTCTTCCCTGGTGCCTGACACTGGGGAAATTGAGATAAAGAAGACAGAGCTGTGCATTCCAGGAATATGCATCTCAGTTTGGATATCTCAGAAAGACCTGGTGGTACTTAATCATGCTTGAAACAAACTTCCTATGCTTTCTTCAGGAGGTCAGAGGTGCTCAGCATGATGGTGGTGCGGTAGGGTGTGAAAAGCTTATTCCGAGGTGTGTATTATGTAGTCAGGGCTGAGAAGGGTGACTGGGGCTCGTATGTTGCTAGGTAATTCCCATTTACTCCCAGTTTAACACAATAAACATTTGTTGATAACATAGAAAGTATTAAGCAGGCACTGTGCTAAATTCTTGAAACACAGAGCTGAATAACAATCTCTGTAATTTTATAACCTTTTTGGCATTGGGGTATAGCGAAATATTGGAAGAAGAGATGAGATAAAAGAGGTTATTATCCAATTTATCAAAATACAAATATTGGCCCCATAACTAACAGGATGTAGATTTAATGTGAAGGGATATCGCCTTTGTTACTTCCTATCACAGGTTCTTGCTTTGCAGATAATGCTTCTTCTGTCTTACCTATCAAAAGAGCCCTCTCTTGGCTTATCTGTTTGTCATCGTCCCGCTTGTTAAGTAACTAACATGGGACCTCAAACATATAGGAAACCCATTCTGTGTATTTTGTTGCAGTCAAGTGCCCCCCACCTACAGTGGTAGGCATATGACTTATGCCTGGTTTTTCAAAGAATGCTATCCCTTTGGCCACAGTGATTACTTTTGAGGTAGACACAAGACACAAGCTGGGCAAATTAGACATCTTTATAGGACTTTTTGTCAAAACTATTGAAAGATAATTACCCCTTTTTCCTGGGGTTTCTAAGTCAGTAAAGAGTGAATCTGAGCCTGCTGTTGGACGTCTTATTTGCCTGTTGGAGAGAAAGAGAGAAATAGAACCTGAATGACATTGTTCAAGGTCCCAGATTCAATCGTGAATGAAGACAACATTTCCAGTTACATGTGTGAGTCAATACCCTCCTCCCCCAGCCCATTCTGGAAGTAGTAGGTATGAGTTGATTTAGAGGTGGCTGAGTTGCAACCAAAATATCTCTTACAAACTCACCCATTCAAAAGCTAAGACATTACCAAAAAATGCTGGTCGATCTTGTAATAATCTCCACCTCCCCAGGTCATATTGCCTTTGGAAGCCACCTAATGTGTGTGCGATTGCTTCTGATCTTTTATATGACAGTTCACATCCTCCTGATGGGCAGCACCAGCAGACTGCATGGGCCGTTGTGGTTTTTCTAATAATCCCATGTTCTGTCAGCACTTGGATGATACATTATCTTGGATTGCGACAGGTTGCCCTTATGAATGTGATATAATTCCCTTCCATTGTTGTTTTAAACATTTCTCAGTCACTTACGTACCAAGAACTATTGTTAGACATTGGTATCGTAACCTTTAAACCAGTCTCCAGCCCTATGGGCGATGGTACTTTTGCTATCCCCATTTTATAAATGAGGAAATTGAGGTATAGAGCAGTAAAATAATTTTCCTGGTTAAGCAGGTAAGTGCTACAACTGTGATTGACCTTTGAACCTGACCCCAGAGCACTGATGTAATCTGTCTGTACCCAAAATGGTTTCAGTTTATCTTTATTCAGACGCAGTTCAAAGAATCTTACCCTTTGCTTTTTAACTACTTTATTCTCCCTGGTGACTAGGATATCTTATACCGCCTTTGAGCTAGGAACTCGGAAATGAAAATGATTTCTTCCCCACTGATTATTTGTAGGGAGGGCTATTTACCCCTAGAAGGAGAATAAGAGTCAGCCAAAAAAGGAAGATTCTCCATTTTCTTAGAACTGTTTTGGAATATGGAACTTGTAGAAATAGCACCTCTGCACAAATCCTGTTAGAAAATCAATAGATTTGTCTGAAACAGAAAAATATCAGCTGGTCGCAGTGGCTCACGCCTGTAATCTCAGCACTTTGGGAGGCCGAGGCGGGTGGATTGCCTAAGCTCAGGAGTTCGAGACCAGCCTGGGCAACACGGTGAAACCCCATCTCTACTAAAATACAGAAGATTAGTCAGGTATAGTGGCGTGGGCCTGTAGTCCCAGGTACTTGGGAGGCCGAGGCAGGAGAATTGCTTAAACCCAGGAGGCGGAGTTGCAGTGAGCTGAGATCGCACCACTGCACTCCATCCAGCCTGGGTGACAGAGTGAGACTCCATCTCCAAAAAAAAAAAAAGAAAAAAGAAAAATATCAACAATAGCAAAGAGTCACAAGTTAGGTTTAAGGAAAAGTGGAGTCAACAGGAAAAGATTATTGGCAACAGAACATTTGCAGTCTAAGAAAGGAGAAATAGAAACTTCTGGGCCCTTTTAAGGACTAGTCTGCCCTGCTGTACCCAGGATAGCAATCTATGTTCCCAGAGCTCCTAGGTTTCCCTGCATTGAGCAGCTATATCCATTTCATATAAACAATGCATTGTAAACATTATACAACTTCTGTCCAAAAAAGTTATACAAAATTGAGATATCATCACAATAGCCAACGCCAGCACAAATGAAACAACTAGCCAACTATTGTAAAGCAGTTTTTAGATAGTACATAATACTAGGATATAAACTGTATAAGTAATACTCGCAAAGCAGAGGGCAATAACTAATAAGTGTGTGATACAGGTAAGGAAAGGTTGAAGAAGTCAGTGGCAAAATAAAAGATCCAACAGGAGGTGGCTCTGGAGATGTGAGTTGCTATAAATTTGAGCTTTTCTGCAGGGCTCCCTAGAGAGCTCTCTCAGCAAATTCACAGGCCCCAGTGAGAATGGGGAATTTGGGAAGGCCACTGGAAATCACAGTTCTCACATGTATCTCCATGGCTTACCCTTTAGGAGAGCAGGAATTTGGAACTGCTAGTCCTTTCTTAGGAGAGTGCCCAGAGAAGGATTCCTCATTTAAATAGCTTCAGTGGTCAGCAGATCATGGAATTGAAGGCTGCAGAGAGGGCTGGGGACTGGAGTCTACCAGAGTCCAAGTCTTGAGTAAAGGCATTCAAAGTACCATGCCAGTTAAGCACAACCTCCTGTGGGCAGGATTTGGGATTTGCCAGTTGGTGATGCCACACAAGAGTGAGTAAAAAGGGATGGAGGTTTCATATACCAGAATATGAAGGATGGGAAAGGTTGGGATTGAAAAAGGAATTTGTCAGTGAGGAAGGTGTCTGGGGTAGGGGTGACCTAAGATAAACAGTGGTCCCTCAACAGACCTCTCCAGTCACCTTTAGTGAGGACAGCTTGAGTATGTCAGGCTCTGGGGCTTATGAGTTGTCCCTGTACTATCTTGCTACTCTGATCTGATGTAAGCAACTGTATTAGTCCATTCTCGCATTGCTATAAATAAATACCTGAAACTGGGTAATTTATAAGAAAAGAGGTTTAATTGGCTCATAGTTCCACAGGCTGTATGGGAAGCATGGCTGAGGAAGCCTCAGGAAACCTTCAATCGTGGCAGAAGATGAAGTGGAAGCAGACGCATCTTACGTGGCTGGAGCCAGGAGGAAGAAAGAGAAGGGGGAGGTGCTAAAAACTTTTAAACATTGGGAGGCTGAGGCGGGCAGATCACGAGGTCAGGAGATCAAGACCATCCTGGCTAACACAGTGAAACCCCATCTCTACTGAAAATACAAAAAAAAAAAAAAATTAGCTGGGCGTGGTGGCGGGTGCCTGTAGTCCCAGCTACTCAGGAGGCTGAGGCAGGAGAATGGCGTGAACCCAGGAGGTGGAGCTTGCAGTGAGCCGAGATCGTGCCACTGCACTCCAGTCTGGGCGACAGAGTGAGACTCTGTCTCAAAAAAAAAAAAAAAAAAAAAACTTTTAAACAGCCAGATCATGAGAATTCACTATCAGGAGAATAGCAAAGGGGAAGTTCGTTCGCATGATCCAATCACCTCCCACCAGGACCTTCCTTCAACATTGGGAATTACAATTTGACATGGGATTTGGGCAGGGACACAAATCCAAAGCATGTCAGCAATTAACCCAAAGTACAGATGTCCTTTCCTCAGTGCACAAAAAGACTAATTTACTAATGCTGTTTTCCCAATGTTAAGGTTTTTCTCTCACAAGCTGGTCTTAATCTTTGTTATTAACCACGACTTGTCCATGCTACAATTTAGTTCAAGGTAGGCATCTAATATTACCTATAATTGTCTCTATTTTATTATTTTATGTTGACTAAATTAGCATTTCATGTGCGAAGAGCATAATGATTCACAGATGGTATACAACCTAAATAATTGGTGAACCACTTTAAATACCTTATAGATAAAAAGAGAGTGAATAATCTTTGAGAATTTGTTAGCCTTCCTCATCCTGTAGCAGTGAAGAGAGTAATGGAATGAGAATGTCTGACTTATAGATAGTGCTCGATAAATATTTGCTGTGAATGAATGGAAATGGGAATATGAAAGGCCTGTGGGACCCCTTTTTGCCTTCTCCAGAGCCTAATGTAAAGCTGATCTGAAAATGGGAATAATAATAGCTTTCTTCCAAAACTGCTTTAAGAAGGAATTGAGAGGAAGCATTTTGTAAACATATGGCACTATATAAATGTTTAACATTTCTGTTGTGGTCTCTCAGCCCATCTTAGGGAACTTCATGGTTAACCCATTAGAGAGTTGTATGGAAACTTAAAAAATCATTTTAAATGCCATGTGATGGGGAGGGTTGCTGATCTCATGTACTTCATACAGCAGAGGCTACAAATTTGAAGTTTGGCAATAGGTGTGTTTGCCTGACCTCCCCAATGCTTCAAAAGTTTTATGCAAATTATATACCAGTATTTAATAATAAAAATTTCGCTTAAAATATGCATTTTAGCTGTTTGTTAGAAAATCAGGTTTTCTGGAAACTTTTGACCTGAATTCCCACAAAGAAATAATAGGCTGGGATGGAATAGTGATGGCTCCCTGTAGAACACTATTCCTTTTTGGTTAGCAGTGATTCCCACTACTGCCCATTTTCCCCCAAAACTGAGGGCAAGTGTCATTTACTGTTGATAGTGGAGCTTTGTTTTCCCTCCTTTTGGCCTCTCTGCTCATTTGCATTACCTGTCTAGTCCCCAGTAGACAATAGAGTTTGTGACCTCTGCCAAGGGGCTCTGTCACCACTACATCCACCCCTCCCCACATTCTCCCAACCCCAACTGTCTACTTGATTGAAATACTTACCTTAGGGGCATTTTCTTATTTTCTCTCTGGAACAACCAAATTATTTCGTTTTTAAAGCAGAAAGAGTCAGCTTTAAAGACTGCTCTGTGTTTGATTTGGTCTTTAACATGTGTATAGGAAGATGTATATATTTTATGGTTTGTTGGTTGTTGGTTTTTCTTTGGGAGGGTAGGTGGCTGTTTTGAGAAGCATCCTCTTTAACAGGGTAGTTATAAGTTTACAGCTTAAGATGTACTCTGTTGGCCTTTGCAATCCCCACAGCTTTTCCTGCATCCTCTAACTTTTAATATGTCTTGATCAATGTATTCAAACACCATTTCCTTTAAAATGTTTTCAACTGTATTCATCTTTATTGGGTTTTTAAAATATTTTATTTCTAAAATTTCTCAAATCTCTCTTCTTAGGCTAGTTGCATTTGGGATGGGCTGGTGAATTAATTTGTATGGGTTCTGGTTTTGCAAGAGAAAAATCAAATGACTAGCACATGTCTGAAATGCATCAACTATTTAGTATTTATTTTGCCAAGACAATTTACTTGGCTGTGAGAAAAATAAAGATGATCCCTGCCCTCAAAATGTTTCCAGTTTAGTGAAAAAGATACATATATGACATAACTGTAAGAAAAAAAACCAATATAAGTATTCAGTAATACTAAAAGTAACTGACCTTTGTATGGCTCTCAATAGTGCACACAACATCTTTCACCTGCGTTACTTGATATAAGCAAGAGCTTTGCAGATGAGGAATCATTAAAACTGACTGGAAGATTGGGAAAAGCTTCACAGAGAAAATGATACTTAAACTTGGCTTTGAAGGATAGTCTATAGCCTGAACAACGGAGAAAAGGGTTAGAGGTCACATTTCAAGCCAGAAGAATGACATGAGCGATATCAAAGAGGCACAAAAGGGCAAGGTATGTTTGAGTGTGGCTAGTAGATTAGTATGAATTGATCTTAGAAATAAGGGGACAGTGTTTTAGTAATATTATTGCAAAAATGAGTGGGACTAAGTAATGGACAACTCGGAATGCCATGCTAAGGATTTAAGGACTAAAATGGAAAACTTAGTATTTCTAACAACAGTCTGATTTTATTTTTCTTTGTTGTGGTTTCATAAAAATATCATTTATTGAGTATCTGGCATGACCTTATTTTAATGCAAGCTGATATATGTTCAAATTATCCAGAATTTGTTCAACTGTAAGTATCATAAAAGTAACTCAGTCTATTTTATGCAATCATAAAATAGATAGATATTTATTGGCTCACAAAACTGAAAAAGCCAACAGAGTGCAGGCATGGCTGAATTCAGGACTCACTCCATGTCATGAATCCCATCTCCTAGGTCTGTTTTGTCTTTCTTTGCTTTACTTTCTGGTGCAATCTCTGCATATGGCAGTCCCCAGCCACAAATTCAATAGAAAAATGTCTCTTTCCTGGAAGTTCCGCCAAAGTCTTCAAAGTTAAGGAAACATTCTGATTGTATTCACTGGCCCAATTAATATTCATGCCTGGGAGTATTAGATAGGTGCTCCAAAAACAATATAGATCCTATTTCCAAATGAGGAGGAGTGGATGCAGAGTTGAAAGGTGAAAAAAAAAAAAGTCCTTTATAGTGCTCCAGTTTCCTTTCTTAGAAAAGTCTAACTACTGATTGATTGATTGATTTACTTATTTAGGGTTGGAGGTGCAGATTTCATTGACAATCGGAAAGGGCAAGTTTGATTTGTCTGTCCATCCTGAAAGTAGCAACAAGTGTTTGTAAAAGGCTGGCTCTTTGTTCAGTGCAGATTTATATATGTCTCTCTTGTGTGCTTTTACAAAATAAATGGGCACCTGTAATGTCATCACAATGGGAAATTATTTAACTACAATCACATTGTGTCTGTTGAATTTTCCACTAAATGATCTATATGCCATTGTGAAGCCCCATGCAAACCTTTATTCCACTGTGGATTTTGTGTTGCATAGTGTTGAGAAATATTTTAAATGGTCTTTTACCCCCTTTACTTTAAAGCTTGCTATAGAAGCTTGAATGTAAGAAAATTCCTGTTCAACCAGAACTGTAGAGTTGCTAGGGCCCCACCATTATAATTGACAGCAGAGGTTCAGCAAAGTTGGTTCTGAGGTTTGCATTATCAAATCTACCCAGATTTTCCAATCCACAAAACATCTATTCACGTACGTTTAAAAAAAAAACCAAAAACAAAAACAAGAGGATTCCAAATGTGTCAATTGACCTGCTAGACACGGCATAATATGTTGCCTAAAATAATACCATAAACCGTGAAAAAAGTGGAATTGTCAAATCACCTACAGTTTTTAATGGTTTTCTCCTTCATATGAACATTTCAATTTCAATTGCTGTCAGTTCCTCTAAATAAGAATCAATCTTTCTTCCCCTTCCCATTCCCATCATTCTGAGTGCTTTCCAGGGAAGTAACCAAATTAAATTAATCTCTGCAGCTTTAAGGTTGTATTTATTTATTTATTCTTTTCTAATTTGGTGAATATATTGCACTGACATCCCTTTTTTAAACAGTTCAATTTTCTTCTACCATTCTAGATGAGTTGTCAATGATAAGCAAAGTAATATTTGAATTCCAGGAGGTTCTTTGTGAAGAAAAATATAATATCCCAGACTGTCACAGTCAGTTTACTTTTTAAATGACAACAGTGTTGTTATACCTTTTAACTTGAATTTCCTGATAAACTTCAAGCTGTAATAGCATTAAACTTAGTAGTAAAGTAACCACATTCACAATTTCTTTGCTTGGAGGAAATGCATTCTCACTACTTAATATTGTGAGTCATTAGCACTTTTAACTGTTGAGCCAAGCTCTTGATAGGGACTTTGTGAATAATTGTTTAACTAATAAATAGTACTCTTTTGCCCCAGCATTTTGGTGGGGTAGAGAGGTACTGGGCATTGGGTTCCTAGTAGAGCCAGGCTGTAATACCTAAACCTGACCAATAGGTGCCACTCTCCAACAGATGATGCCCCCTTTGCTCACTGACTGTGACCATGCCAACTTTACACTGCATAACCCTAGGGGAGGGTGTTGCCTTCACTTGATTGATGATATGAGTGGCTCCTCCTGGAATTGTGTTGCCAAACCCTTTTCTCAAAGTTCAAGATTGAGTTATGTAAATGAAATTATAAATTTACTTCATGGACAGTAATGGGACATTACAAAATAAACCTCTATAAAACATGTGTAGTTCCCTTTCTGTTTTTAAAAATTATTGTGGTCCCGAACAATTAAATGAAATACCTCCTTGTTTCTCAGAGTGTGATCTGTATCAGAATCAGTTGAGATGCTTGTCAGTGAAGGTTCCTGGACCCTACGCTGAGCCTACTTAGGCAGATTGTATGTGTGTTTGTGTGTGTGTGTGTATGTGTGTGTGCATGTGTGCATGTTTGTGTGTATGTGTGTGTGTGTGTGGTGGGGGGGTTGATCACCAAGCTTCTCAGAGATTTTTTTGTAAAGTAAAATTTGAGAACAACTGTTTTAAAAGATTACTGATGATTCTAAAGTATTAGCCCAGCACACATTTGGAAAAGTGGCTTTTCCGTTAAAATGAGGGGGGTGCAAAAAGGAAAGAGTGTGTATGTGAGTGTGAACTACTCTAGTGTGCACAGATAACTCTCACCCTCAATATTATCATCTTTAAATATCAAAAGTGTGCACAGATAACTCTCACCCTCAATATTTAAATAGCAATAGCAATATTCTTTACTATTATTAAAATCTGTTGTACATTAACTATTACAATGTTATGCTTTAGAGTACAATCATGCTTTATTACACAGACATCACCCTTCCATCAGCATTTATAATCTAAGACAATAGTCATTGTTGGATATTTAGGACACATGTGAAGGACAAAAATCAAATAAACACTTAAATTATGTGTAAATGTTGAGACAACTTAAAGCTCTTAATGATGTAAAATTTTCATTGAAAAATAATAAACTAATCATAATCTAGACTCCACCATACAAAAGGAATGAAGCAAGGGATATTATGTGTGTGATGCTCCATTTTGAGTTTTAGGGAAGTAGTGTCCAAGATTTTAGCAAATCATATACATGTACACTTCAGAAGTAGAACCATTTCAGAAACAGAACATGTGTGGATGTGTTCATTCCTGCCCACACAGTCAAAGCCTGTTTCATGAAGACACATATAATTTCTGTTTCTCGGGGAAGTGGTTTATGAAACCCTCAAGCTATTTGGCTGCATTTCTGCTGCCAGCCAGTCAAGCCCGCCCCAATTTCCTGGCCCACCTGTACCTGGTCTGGCCTGTGAGTTTAATCAACTTAGATGCGGCAACTCTTTTGGCTGTGAGTCAGACCTTGAAAGTTAAATAATATTAAATTTTGGAGAGTTGGCCACATCCATTCACATAAGTACTTTTAAGGCTTTAATGTAATTATTTGGCACTAATGGGATATAAACACACACACAGACACACATTTGACTAGACACGTGATCTTTTTGCCTCTTCAGAATGATCAACTCAGGATCACCCAAGAAAGTGATACATTTCTTTTACCAGGCAATTATTGAACCTTAAGGGAAGAAGGCTAATATTCTTGGTATATTTTTTTATCATCCTCTTGCCTCCCAAGTGGCAACTGACTGTCAATATTTAGACTACAGTGTTATTAAGAATATGAAATGTTACTATAGAGCAGATTTTGTGAGAAATTTGACCCATCACTTCGGTATGATACCAGACTCTCAATCATGTTGTAACATTAAAGTTCCATTTTTAATGTTGCCTAGGCCTGGAATTATGTTCAAAGTTAAAGGATAAAATGAGTTTTGAGAAAACGCATTCATCCTTTTCATATCTCCACCTCTGTCATGCTCCGCCTACCTTTTTGACTGCTCATGGGAATTTGGTTGAAAATAAAAGACAGTGCATGTTGATTCAGCTCTTGCTGTGTGCCCAGAACTGCCCCATATTTGATGTTAATGGAAATAAGCACCCCCTCTGCTGCTCAAACTAAGAAAAATTAAGACGAATAAGCAGCAATTATGCAAGTGATATGGAGGTGAGACTGTAAAATGACACGAAGCTGTCTTTATCTTCTCAGACATGGAGAAATCATGGGTAATTTGAAATGACATTAACAAGTTAAGGCTTATTATTAGTTGTGAAAATGGTCACTTCCTAGATGATCAAAAAGGAAACAAAACAAAAAAGAAACTTGTGAGAAAAGGGTGCTTTAGTCTTTTGACTCATTAATTTTTTTTCTCTATTTTTTTTATTCTACTTTAAGCTCTAGGGTACATGTGCACAACGTGCAGGTTTGTTACATATGTATACATGTGCCATGTTGATGTACTGCACCCATTAACTCGTCATTTACATTAGGTATATCTCCTAATGCTATCCCTCCCCCCACCCCCCACCCCATGACAGGCTCTGGTGTATGATGTTCCCCACCCTGTGTCCAAGTGTTCTCATTGTTCAATTCCCACCTTTAAGAAAAGGGAGCCAGGCACAGTGGCTCACACCTGTAGTCCCAGCTACTCATGAGGCTGAGGCAGGAAGATCCCTTGAGCCCAGAAGTTCAAGGCTGCAGTGAGCTATGATTGCACCACTGCACCCCAGCATGGTTGACAGAGCGAGACCCTGTCTCAAAAAAAAAAAAAAAAAAAAAAAAAGGAGATTGTACTATCTAGGGGTTTGTTCAACCAAACAGTCATCACCTTCCCTTTGAAACAAATAATATCTGGCCTTAAAGACTACTGTCCTCCCTCAGTGTACTAGGGATTGGTTCCAGGAGCCCCGTGTGTACTAAAACCCACACATACTCAAGCCTTGCAGTCATCTGTGTAGAACCCATGTATAGAAAAAGTCAGCATCAGCTCTTCTTAGCCACAGGTTTCACATCCTTCAAATACTGTGTTTTTCACCTGCGTTGGGTTGAAAACAAATCTGCATATAAATGGAGCAGTTTGTCTCAGGGATCAGTTGTACTACTCTCATAAGTTTAGGTTGTTTTTCACTTGTTTTGGGGTCTAGGTCTCTATACAACTAATGTACAATTAACTTTAATTATTATTGATATTGTAGTTCAGAATTCGAATCCCAATTAAGTCTGAGATCTTGGACAAATTGCCTAGCCTTTCTGAGCCTCAGGGGTTTTTTCCATGTACAAAACAGGAATTACAGGGAGTGAGATGAGGTCATACCATGCATGGTATCAGGCTTGGTACATAATAAACCCTCAATATGGGCTTTGTGGTAGATATTGTCATGTTAAACTTACAAGGAGTTTCTAATCTAGTAATTAATATGGGACGTGTATTCAGGTGGTTATAATTTAATACATGGTAAAGTTCAGAGGAGGGAGAGATCACTCTAACCCAAAATACTTAGAGGAGGATGTGTCATTTCACGTGAGCTTTGAATAAAATGAGTAATATTTAAACAAGTTGGGGAGACTTTCTAGGTGGAGGAAATTGTACAAGCAGAGCTGCAAATGTGGGAAGGCACAAGGTATCAATGAGGTGCTCAGTGTGACTGCGTTGTAGAATTCATGAAATGCAGTGACATAAGCCAAGACCGGGAAAAATGAAGTTGGTTGTAGCTAGACTGATTATGTAAGACACAGAATGTCTTATGTTCCAAAGTTTGGTCTATAAGCCATGGAAAATAGATTTTCACTCTAATAATTTGGAGGGGTGCATAACCTGTTTATTTATGACCACCATACCCTCTCATGAGTGACAGTACTACTGCCAGACAGCTTCATGATGGCAGACAGTATGTGCCAGTGATCCAGTGGTTGAAGGCTCCTGATCAGCTGTGTACTTCTTCATCACCTAGCCAGTCACAGTTTCCACCACACCAATGTAGTCATCTAGTACGAGAAGCCATTATGTTTGAGGCTAAGTTAAAAGCTAACATGTTTTAAATTGGCTGTGGCTGATTATTTTGTAAATAGTGTCAGCCTAGAAAACTAACAGTGGAATGTGACTCTAGTGCCTGTCAGCCAACGCTGGTGATGGTATCAAATACACATGATTCTTCATGCCTCAAGTCATTTACCAGGTACTTTTTTTATCCATTTATGGTTTGATAAACTCAGACTAAAAGGTTGTGTAACTTTTTCTAGTTCTCATAAACACTGTTGACATAGTAGGAAGATCAATCTATCCCAGTTTCCCTTTTCCCCATGGAAAACTGGGAATTAGCACCAATACTTGCAGGACAGAGACTGTCAGAAGGGAATGGGCTCCTTCAAAATGGCTCATAGTTTTACCCAAATTAGAATTCATGAGATGTTTTGCTCACTGGGGACCAGAGCCAAGTAGTTCTAAGCTCTTAAGTACTCAAGCATAGGAAAATGATTAAGTTATTAGGTTTCATAAATAAGATATCAAAAACTAAAGATAACAATGCAAAACCATTGGTTAGCAGGTAGATATAACCAAAAGTAGATAAGGAGTTAAGAGTTTAGGAAAAACAGGCTGCTGACCTTCAAAGCTGGAGCCTGGTCTCTTTCATGTCAGTGCCTCCTGATCCATACTGCTAGTGTATAGGGACCAGTGTTCTGTTAGCAATTAACCGAGACAATGAGTGTGACTGCAGGTATGGGTACTAAGCTCTGTTAGAGACTAGAGCAATAAGCAAGAGAGCTAACTTTTACTAAAAGGTTCATTTTAGGGATGATAATCACATTGGGATGATAATGGATGATATTATGCCCAGGGCACCAAGGAATACCCAAATTCTGTTCTGGGGCCTGAGGAAGATATTTTAGCAAGTAGAAAATGGGAGGCATAGTAATGCATCACTTTTGGTTGTGGCTTCCCCACAAATCCTGATGTGGAGAGTTCTAGTAATTAAGTGAATTCACAAAAAGCATTCTGCTTTTCTAAGCTGGTGGACGTATTATAATTACATCGGGTATAGTTACAGAAAACCCAATTAAACAGTGGCTTAAACGTCTCACGGGATGTGAAGCCCAGAGTATGGAGTGCATGACTGACTCACAAATGTACAGTATCTTCAGTGTTACAGGCTCCTTCTGTCTTTCTCCTCTGCCTTCCTTAGCATGTGGCTTTTACATTCCCATGGTTTCAGTTCGACTCATCATATTTGCATGTCAAGTCAGAAGAGAGGGGTGAGACCCAAGAGCCAAAGGTGAGTTTCAGAAGAATCTGCCTGCTTTCCAAACGGTTTTCATGGAAGCCAACCTAACAACTTCACTTCAGTCTCTCAGACCAGAACTCAATCATATGACTAGTTGCAAAGGAGCGTGGGATGTGTAGTTTCCATGATACTGCCCTGAAAAAAAAAAAAAAAAGAGCTCTGCCCATAAGAAAGGAGAGAATAGAAGCCAGCAGCACCAATTGCCAATGTGAGTTAAGTCTGAATAACAGAAGAACAAAGGCAGCCCTGAGACTTACTAAGCCTGGGCTCTTGCTTACCAAAACCCAATATGAGATTCCATCATGATGCCGTCTTATTCCAACTAGTGCCAGATACAGAAGAAGTTAGAACCAGAAACAGAAAGAGGAAGCGCATGTATGCCTTTGTATAAGTTTTCTGTGCCTACCTTATCAAGTTATCACAAATTGGGTAGCTTAAAGCAACAGAAATGTATTACCTCACAGTTCTGGAGGCCAGAAGTCCAAAGTCAATGTCTGGCCAGATCATCCTAAAACTTTTAGAAATAGTAAGTCAAAGCCACATCCCCCAGACAGTCACACCAGCTGTAAGAGAATGATTAACAGCCAGGCCCACTGTGCTTATAGCTGGACCTTCTAGGGCTACACTGACTCTGGAGGCTCTAGGGGAGAATCTGTCCCTTGTCTCTTCTAGTTCCAGCAACTGTTGGCCTTCCTTGGCTTGTGGCCATGTGTCTCTGCTCTGTCTTCACTTTGTCTTCTATATGTTTGTGTTTTCTCTTCCTTAGTCTGTCTCAAACCTCTCTATGTCTTTCTCCCATAGAGACACTTGTCATTGGATTTCGGGCCCACCAGGACAATCCAGGATGGTCTCATCATCTGAAGGTCTTTGACTTCATTGTATCAGCAAAGACACTTTTTCTAAGTAAAGGCGCACTTGCAGGCTACAGGGATTAAGACATGGGCATAGCTTTTGGGGGCCACTACTCAACCCACTACATCCTCTGCTAAGCATTGAGTTTTGCCAGGTCACCCCAAACCTTTTAGAAATAGCAAGTCAAAGACACATACCCCAGACTGTCTCACCATCTGTGAGAGAATGATTGACAGCTGGGTCCCCTTGGCTTGTGGCAGGACCTTATTGGCTTGTTTTGAGGATTAGATGGACCTTGCACTTTATGTATTTATTAAAGAGAATCTATCCATTATTACTGTGTTGGTTTTCTCTGGGCTTCTTTATGATGCCTGGTCTAGGACAGGAAGTCACAGAGAGGAGTTGGATGTGTTGCTGTGGGCTGAAGAAAGTAGTGCAAAAGTGGTTTTTAGGTGTTGGCCTTTTCTTCCCACTGAACTGTGGTTTCAGTATATAGGTGATAGTGAATATGAATTTCATAATATGCTGACAGGAAAAGAGGGAAGAGTAAGGGAATAGGGGATGCCCGATTTAAACGAAGCAGGAAATAGGAATAGGGCAAGGAAGTCATGTGACACAGGCTATTACTAGGGGGCGGTTAATCTACAAAACTGTTACAAAATTTAGCCTTTGAGATACCTCAAAAAGAGGTTAAATAAGCAGGTTTGAGGTATGACCCCTACTCAATATGACTGATTTGTAAAATGAGTGTTCTTGTGCCCCTCAGACTCTACAAAATCACCTCTGGCAACCGTTTTGTGGTGGGATTAATTTTTCTTTTAGTTCTGCTTTGAGTGTTTATTTTAACTGGATTTCGCCTGGGCAGAGAAAGAGGTGGTGGTTCTAACAGAGGATTGACAGAGAGAATGCGAGATAGAGGAAGAGCCCAAGGAGGGAGATGGCGGCAGAGTTGTAATTCCTTCTCCTGACTCCAGGTGATGCTTGGGTTCTCACCAAGGTTTAGCCTCAAAACACTTTCTCAATTTCCTTAGAATGGATGAAATTGGAAATCATCATTCTCAGTAAACTATCGCAAGAACAAAAAACCAAACACTGCATATTCTCACTCATAGGTGGGAATTGAACAATGAGAACACATGGACACAGGAAGGGGAACATCACACTCTGGGGACTGTTGTGGGGTGGGGGGAGGGGGGAGGGATAGCATTGGGAGATATACCTAATGCTAGATGATGAGTTAGTGGGTGCAGTGCACCAGCATGGCACATGTATACATATGTAACTAACCTGCACATTGCGCACATGTACCCTAAAACCTAAAGTATAATAATAATAAAGAAAGAAAGAAAAAAAAAAAGAAAGGATGAAAGGCAACGTAATCCTGTGGCAAGTGGCCACCTATCTGTGGATTCTTTATGCTTTCAGGATGCATTTCAGCCTCATTTGAAGTTTTCTAGAGGGTCAGAAGGGCTTGGCGGGATGAACCCTAGAAGTGCTCTTACCCGTGAAAAGGGATCCCTGAGCACTGTTCAACTCTTCGTGAATGTTTGTTAAGTGAATGGATGACCCTAATGCCTTTCCATTAAAGAACCTGCCCCATTAAAGACCAATTCCTGGCCCCAGAAATAATCGCTTAAGTTTCTTAATTTCTCTTCATAATGCACTGCTGGTAGGAGAGCTCATTTTCTAGTATTAAACCAAACTGCAGTGCATGATACATTTCCTTTCACTTGCAAGAAATCCCTACAGACGGCATTAATGGATTTATTTTAAATTGCTGTTTGTAAACTCCAAATAATTATATAAAATTGTTTTTTAATGTTTGCATAATTTTTTCATCATTAAAAGCCACCAAGCTCTTTAATATTGAGGCAGAATCAACCACCGAACATAAAAAATGGTTACCTTGATGTTTTTAATATCTCTGCCTCACACACACAGACATTCTTTGCTCTGCATGGTTATTTATAGTGCTTGTCACATTAGTGGCTTTTTCTGGCAAATGTATTGTTTTGGCATGAACTTCCATAAGCGGGGAGAAATCCTTATCCTGAAATTTCCTGGAAGCCAAGCCTAGCTAGGTACTTGGCTTGCCGTAGAGAATTGGGCAAAGGTACTATTCTCATTTTATCATTTGAGAGAACCTTGCTACACTTAGCCATTCCTCCCATTTTCAAAATCATTCTCTGCATAGGCCATAATTCAGTGCTGCAAAAGCCTGCAAAATCTACTTATTAGGATCAAGGTGTGGTTTTAAGATGTTTTCTTCAAAATTATAGTGGTGGCTGAGGAGTTCAACAGATGTTTGCTTTGAATTTAATTTTACATTTTTATTCATTGAAAAATGTAATGAAAATGTGCTTTTCAATATAGTCCAGGTTTGAATCCACTGGAGACTATTAATGCTTTAACTTGCCCTGACTTTTACACAGTTATTAGAAAAAAGATTTTCCTGTCATTTCTATTTCATTAACACCTAACCTAAGATTGTAAGACAGGCTGGCAAATAGTTGTAAATGATTTTTTTTTTTTTTGTCTCTGTGAATTAGGACATTCATCAGGGAAACAACATGCAGAAATAAACTAGTAATGCTAATAATATGCATTTGTCTAACATAACCCATGATTTCAAATTTCGTATTCATCAAAACAGTCTCACTGTTCTTATGAATTGATTGGTTTTAATAATAAAAAGATGTTACAAGTTCAAATCTTTATTTATATATTGAACCTAAAAGATTGCTTCTCTCTGTTATAATAGAGTCCCTGGAAGATATACTTTTAAAATAGCCTCCTAATAAATGCACTAACAAACAGTTAAAAATGTAATCTTACTACAGAAAGTGAGGTCCGTACACCAGCAGCTTGGAAGCTTGTTAGAAATATGCAAGCTTGGCCCCCACCCTAGCCCTACTGAATCAGAATCAGCATCTTTTTTTTTTTTTTTTTTTTGGTGACAGAGTCTCACTCTGTTGCCCAGGCTGGAGTGTGGTGGCGTGATCTCCACTCACTGCAAGCTCCGCCCCCGCGGGTTCATGCCATTCTCCTGCCTCAGCCTCCCGAGTAGCTGGGACTGCAGGTGCCCGCCACCCTGCCCAGCTAATTTTTTTGTATTTTTAGAAAAGACAGGGTTTCACCATGTTAGCCAGAATGGTCTTGATCTCCTGACCTCATGATCCGCCCGCCTCGGCCTCCCAAAGTGCTGGGATTACAGGCGTGAGCCACCGCGCCCGGCCCAGAATCTGCATTTTAACAGGATCTCAGGTAATCTGTGTGCATATTAAAATTTGAGAAGCACTGCTCTGCAGTAAACAATAGAAGTCTCTGCTAATATACTTGTAGTCTACGGGGCTAACCCATCATCATATGTGGTCACATATGGTGAAGGTGCTTTCCAAATGCCACTCAGAGGGCTGATGTCCAAGCTGGAGAGATTCCCAGGCCACATCCACAAAATAATGATGTAATAGGTCTCTTGAAGATGAGACATTTTTTTAAAATTTCTAATTAATTTATTTTTTAGTTGACAAAATTTGTATATATTTATGGTATACAGTATGATGTTTTGAAATATATATACACATTGTGGAATGGCTAAATCAAGGTAATTAACATATGTATTACATCACAGACTTATTTCCTGTGGTGAGAACAAATGAAATCTATCCGAGTTTGTATATATTTTAGAAGACTTCCCAGGCAATTGTTATGAACATCTAGTTTTGTGGAAAGCAAGACATTGAGAGAATAAAACAAGACATTGGGATATAAAACTGACAGTTTCTAAAGTTTGGGTGAAGAGAGAATAGGTAAAGGGAAGGTTCACACTGAATAAAACAGCTCATTTTTTGCAAGATTGGCTTGCAAATACCCAGTCCTAGTCAGGGGCCATATGAAGACAAGAGAAAATGGAAATGACAGAAAAAAGTGACTAGAGAGGCATTCCCTCCATTCCACATCTACTGGGTGGCTCTTCCACACAGACCACCATGCCAGGCATTGCTGGACAATGAGGTAAGTACCCAGATCTTCTGTCCTCTTACACTCTGTAATGTACTAAAGGAGACCAGAATGTCAACAACTCTAATCCAAGCAAGAACTAAATACATATGAATATAAGGTAAAAGAATTGTATTCTGATCACAGATGAAGGAACAATTGATTATTTATTTATTTGAGACAGAGTTTCCCTCTGTCGCCCAGGCTGGAGTGCAGTGGTGCAATCTCAGCTCACTGCAATCTCCGCCTCCTGGGTTCAAGCGATTCTTCTACCTCAGCTTCCTGAGAAGCTGGGACTACAGGCACCTGCCACCACACCCAGCTAATTTTTGTATTTTTAGTAGAGACGGGGTTTCGATATGGTAACCGGGCTGTCCTTGAACTCCTGACCTCAGATAAATCTGCCTGCCTCAGCCTCCCAAAGTGCTGGGATTACAGGCATGAGCCACTGCGCCTGGCAGGAAAAATTGATTTTGATTAAAAGAATCAAGAATGGCTTCACAGAAATGAACCCATGTCTCTTTGTCCTAGGCATGGTTCTCATCACATTTGAGAACAACTGATGTGGAAAGAAAAGATGGAAGAGGAGATCCAAGAACAAGTGCAGGCCGGGCGCAGTGGCTCATGCCTATAATCCCAGCACTTTGGGAGGCCAAGGCGGGTGGATTACCTTAGGTCAGGAGTTTGAGACAAGCCTGACCAACATGGAGAAACCCCATCTCTACTAAAAATACAAAATGAGCTGGGCGTAGTGGCGCATGCCTGTAATCCCAGCTACTCGGGAGGCTGAGGCAGGAGAATTGCTTGAACCCGGGAGGCAGAGGTTGCAGTGAGCCAAGATCGCGCCATTGCACTCCAGCCTGGGCAACAAGAGTGAAACTCTGCTGTCTCAAAAAAAAAAAAAAAAAACAAAAAAAAACAACAAAAAAAACAAGTGCAAAACTCAGAGGCGTGTATCCTGGGGAACAGATCAACATCTTCTTGCATGGGGGGACCGTATAGATCAATGTCTACTCTGATGTGGGAAGAGAAGAGGCATGTGGTTAAAGATGGCATAAAAGGGCACTTTGTTGTCCCGGCATAGAGGACCATGAAGCCATATTAAGGACAGACTTCTGTAGATGTTGGCTACCCCTGACAACTCTGTTGATTCTCTTGAGGACTAAGAAGTTGGGTAAGTGAGCATGTTTAATTTTTTTCATTACTCAAGGAAAGAGATCCTTGAAGCTCTTGGCCTTCAACTTGGTAATCTTGGAGTCTATGGCCAAGATTTATAAATTATTTGTGCTTTATCCACCCTGACTTTTTATTTTTAGCATCCTCCAGTTTTCCACATTTTTTCTCTAGCCCTGGCTGACTGTGTTCTCCTGGAACACATAGAAATATGAAACTATTCTGAAAGCCTACATATGTTCTAGAAATGTAAAACAGTATTAAACAATATCTGCTTCACTGAAGCTGCAGATCCACTCTCTGAGATAGGCAGGAGAGGTATTATTACCATGTAACTTTGGCTTGAGGAGGTTACATGACGTTGTGGACATGTGGCTAATAAGTCTTGGAGCTGGAAATAGGTCAGGTTAATTGTCCTTGCCACAATTTTTTCACTTCCTCTTATTCTTTACAGTAAGTCACTGTTGTAATCATTAGCTCTAGGTAACAATATTTGCTCCTTCTCTCCCTCTGGGCCTGTAGAAGACTGAACTTTCTGTTCAGTCTGGTTGGGTGGTTCTGGTAAATGAGATATGATGTGTGTCACACTCAGGCTGGAGCAGTCAATTACCAGTTTGAGACCAAGTACCCACTTTCTCTATTTGTGTTCATTATGGAAGCCCATGTTAGGACGAGCCTCTGGCAGTCTAAGTCCTCAAGTGACTATGATAAATTGAGCCTCTATACTGGACATGTAGTGTCAGCAGGAAGTAAATTTGTGTTAAGTCATACAGATGTGGGGGTTGTTCATTACTGCAGCAGAACCTAGCCTATTCTGACAGATAATAGCCTCTATCAAATTTCTAGCTAGATAAGCCAGCATGTATTCACTGGAGACTGCAGGGGGTGTAAAGTGAACTTGGTGGGGAGATAAAGCATATATGGAAAATACTTCATAGCATAAGACACTATACTGTCTGAGGAAAGATTCTGTGTTTTGACTGTCCTCTACGTCTATCTACCATTTCTATGATATATGTCACACCTAATAGGTGCCATGTCAGTATTTGTTGGGTGAATGAATAAACATATACTTTTATTTTAATGTGAACTCTGTATGTTCTTTCCATCAAGATATATCTTGGCAATATCATTTTTCCTAATCATTTCTATTAATTTTCATATTTTCTGTGCTAGACACCATAAGCCATGAAAATTCTAGGCATGAACCCTGACCTTTTCCAGGAATTTAGTTTGGGTAAAGTATATCTGCATTATTATTAAACAGCTAGCATCATAGATTTTAGAGGAAGAAGAAACGGGTGCAGTCGTGACATTATTAGAAATTCAGAGCAGTGATTTCCCATTCTGATTTGGTGATATGCCTGGAGCTATCCACATACTTCTAGCAGTGTTGCGAGGTAGTAAATGCTACAGGCATAACATGCCAACAAGCAGATCTTAAATAAAATATATTCATGTATATTAAGTTTTTTATTTTATATTTCATTGCAAACACAATCTCATTCTTCTCTATATTTTTTATACCGTAATAATGGACCTGTCTTCAAGGGAACAGCATCTCATTGTGTAAACAGGACCCTTAAACAGAGACTGTTTCTGTGACTCGGCGGTCATTGAAAAGATTAGATGGGTTGCAAAACACCGTCTTTAAAAGTGAAGGTAAATTTGTCTCAGCTGGAATCAGAAGCCAACTGGGCCTAAGAATGGTGTCTATGTCTACATAGCATATCCTGATACAACACATGCCTTGCCTTGTTTCAGTTCGTTAATTATCTGCTTCCTGTTCTTCTGTTTAATTAGTCCTGTGTTGTTTCATTCTTTCCACTTCCTGACTTTCTTCCTTTCTTTCATATTCTCCATCTGTTTCTGCCTTTGAAAATTTCATTTTGGTTTTTAAGTTTAATTGATGTCTCCTCTGACATTTCAGATTTCATTAGCATTTCTTACCAGATTTGTTACATTCAGTTTAGCCATTTTACATGTCTGAAAACTTCTAAATCCCTGATTAAGTGTATTCGTCCTCAAAATGGCATCTTTTTTTAAAAAAGTAAATGTTCTCAAATGCTGGTGTTCTTTTTTTTTGTAATTTTACCCCCCTGCAACTTAAGTTATTTTAGATTCCAGGGGTACATGTGCAGGTATGTTACATTGGTAAATTGTGTGTCACTGGGGTTTGGTGTACAAATGACTTTGTCACCCAGGTAGTGAGCATAGTACCCTACAGGTAACCTCCCCCTCCTCCCACACTCCCCTATCAAGTCGGCCCTGGTGTCTGTTATTCCAATCTTTGTATCCATGTGTACTCAACGATTAGCTCCCACTTGTAAGTGAGAACATGAGGCATTTGGTTTTCTATTCCTGCATTAATTCACTTAGGATAATGACCTGAAGCTGCATTCATGTTACTGCAAAGAACATTATTTCATTTTTTATGGCTGTATAGTATTCTACGGTGTGTATGTACCACATTTTCTTTATCCAGTCCACCACTGATGGGCATCTAATCTAGGTTGATTCCTTGTCTTTGCTGTTGTGAATAGTGCTGTGATGCACATATAGGTGCATGTGTATTTTTGGTAGAATGATTTATATTCTTTTGGGTACACACCCAACAATGGGATTGCTGGGTCCAATGGTAGTTCTGTTTATAAGTTCTTTCAGAAATCTCCAGATTGCTTTCTACAGTGGCCGAACTAATTTACATTCCCACCAGCAGTGTGTAAGTGTTCCCTTTTCTCTGCAATGTCAACAACATCTGTTATTTTTTGACTTTTAGTAATAGCCATTCTGACTAGTGTGAGATGGCATCTCATTGTTTTGATTTACATTTCTCTAATGATTAGTGGTGTTCAACATTTTTTCATATGCTTGTTGGCTATGTATATCTTCTTTTGAGAAGTGTGTGTTCATGTCCTCTGCCCATTTTTTTTAATGGGGTCATTTGTTTTTTTGGCTTGTAAATTTGTTTAAGTTCCTTATAAACTCTGGACATTACACTTCTGTCAGATGCATAGTTTGCAGTATTTTCTCCCATTCTGTAGGTTTTCTCTTTGCTCTGTTGATTGTTTCTTTTGCTGTGCAGAAGATCTTTAATTAGGTCCCACTTGTCTGTTTTTGTTTTTGTTGCAACTGCTTTTGGAGACTTTGTCATGAAATCTTTGCCAAGGCCTATGTCCAGAATGGTGTTTTCTAGGTTTTCTTCTAGGTTTTTTATAGTTTTAGGTTTTATATTTATGCCTTTAATCTATCTTGAGTTGATTTTTGTATGTGATGAACGAAAGGGTTCCAGTTTCAATCTTTGGTATATGGCTATCCATTTACCCCAGCACCATTTATTGAATAGGGAGTCCTTTCTCCATTGCTTGTTATTGTTGACTTTGTCGAAGATTAGATGGTTGGCAGTATGCAGCTTTATTTCTGGGTTCGCTAACATGTTCCATTGGTCTCTGTGTCTGTTTTTATGCCAGTACCATGCTATTTTGGTTTCTGTAGGCTTGTAGTATAGTTTGAAGTCAGGTAGTGTGATGCCTTCAGCTTTGTTCTTTTTGCTTAGGATTGCTTCAGCTACTTAGGCCATTATAGGTTATTATTTTGTTCCATATGAATTTTAGAATATTTTTTCTAATTCTGTGAAAAATGACATTGGTAGGTTTGATAGGAATATCATTGAATCCGTAAATTGCCTTGGGCAGTACGGCCATTTTAATATATAGATTATTCCAATCTATGAGCATGGAATATTTTTCTATTTGTTTGTGTCATCTCTGATTTCTTTCAGCAGTGTTTTGTCATTCTTATTATAGAGATCTTTGACTTTCCTGGTTAGCTATATTCCCAGGTATTTTATTGTTGTAATGACTGTTGTGAATGGGATTGCGTTCTTGATTTGGGTCTTAAATACTTCTGATTCTTATAAACAGAATTCTGTACTCTTAAACCCCAAGTAGATTGCCTTGATATTATAAATTGTATTATTTCAAAACATAATTTCAAAGTGATTAAATTAGTAACACATTAGCCAACATTTAATGAGCACCTAAATGTGTCAGGCACTTTCCTAAATTCTCTCTATATATTATCTCATTTAATCCTTACTAAAACCCAAAGAGGTAAGTACTATTATTATCCCCATTTTACAGTTGAGGAAACTGTGACATAGGGAAGTATCAGTCAGTAACCATGGAGTTCATCCAGGCAGCGAGATCAAGGTCCCCATTCTCTTAACCAAAAATTAGACAAATTAAAGAGATAAGGTAAAAAAAAAAAAAAAAAAAAAAAAAACCTACATGAATTAGGTGAAGATTAATTATCTTCCTGTAGTATCAAAATGCATTAGTTAGCCAGTTTTCAACTAGTCATCACATACATATTTATTTATTTATTTTTATTTTATTATTATTATACTTTAAGTTTTAGGGTACATGTGCACAATGTGCAGGTTAGTTACATATGTATACATGTGCCATGCTGGTGTGCTGCACCCATTAACTTGTCATTTGGCATTAGGTAAATCTCCTAAAGCTATCCCTCCCACCTCCCCCCACCCCACAACAGTCCCCAGAGTGTGATGTTCCCCTTCCTGTGTCCATGTGTTCTCATTGTTCAATTCCCACCTATGAGTGGGAATATGCGGCGTTTGGTTTTTTGTTCTTGCGATAGTTTACTGAGAATGATGATTTCCAATTTCATCCATGTCCCTACAAAGGACATGAACTCATCATTTTTTATGGCTGCATAGTATTCCATGGTGTATACGTGCCACATTTTCTTAATCCAGTCTATCATTGTTGGACATTTGGGTTGGTTCCAAGTCTTTGCTATTGTGAATAATGCCACAATAAACATACGTGTGCATGTGTCTTTATAGCAGCATGATTTATATTCCTTTGGGTATATACCCAGTAATGGGATGGCTGGGTCAAATGGTATTTCTAGTTCTAGATCTCTGAGGAATCGCCACACTGACTTCCACAATGGTTGAACTAGTTTACAGTCCCACCAACAGTGTAAAAGTGTTCCTATTTCTCCACAACCTCTCCAGCACCTGTTGTTTCCTGACTTTTTAATGATTGCCATTCTAAGTGGTGTGAGATGGTATCTCATTGTGGTTTTGATTTGCATTTCTCTGATGGCCAGTGATGGTGAGCATTTTCTCATGTGTTTTTTGGCTGCATAAATGTCTTCTTTTGAGAAGTGTCTGTTCATGTCCTTCGCCCACTTTTTGATGGGGTTGTTTGTTTTTTTCTTGTAAATTTGTTGGAGTTCATTGTAGATTCTGGATATTAGCCCTTTGTCAGATGAGTAGGTTGCGAAAATTTTCTCCCATTTTGTAGGTTGCCTGTTCACTCTGATAGTAGTTTCTTTTGCTGTGCAGAAGCTCTTTAGTTTAATTAGATCCCATTTGTCAATTTTGGCTTTTGTTGCCATTGCTTTTGGTGTTTTAGACATGAAGTCCTTGCCCATGCCTATGTCCTGAATGGTAATGCCTAGGTTTTCTTCTTGTGTTTTTATGGTTTTAGGTCTAACATGTAAGTCTTTAATTCATCTTGAATTAATTTTTGTATAAGGTGTAAGGAAGGGATCCAGTTTCAGCTTTCTACATATGGCTAGCCAGTTTTCCCAGCACCATTTATTAAATAGGGAATCCTTTCCCCATTTCTTGTTTTTCTCAGGTTTGTCAAACATCAGATAGTTGTAGATATGGGGCGTTATTTCTGAGGGCTCTGTTCTGTTCCATTGATCTATATCTTGGTTTTGGTACCAGTACCATGCTGTTTTGGTTACTGTAGCCTTGTAGTATAGTTTGAAGTCAGGTAGCGTGATGCCTCCAGCTTTGTTCTTTTGGCTTAGGATTGACTTGGTGATGTGGGCTCTTTTTTGGTTCCATATGAACTTTAAACTAGTTTTTTCCAATTCTGTGAAGAAAGTCATTGGTAGCTTGATGGGGATGGCACTGAATCTATAAATTACCTTGGGCAGTATGGCCATTTTCATGATATTGATTCTTCCTATCCATGAGCATGGAATGTTCTTCCATTTGTTTGTATCCTCTGTTATTTCATTGAGCAGTGGTTTGTAGTTCTCCTCGAAGAGGTCCTTCATGTCCCTTGTAAGTTGGATTCCTAGGTATTTTATTCTCTTTGAAGCAATTGTGAATGGGAGTTCACTCATGATTTGGCTCTCTGTTTGTCTGTTATTGGTGTATAAGAATGCTTGTGATTTTCGTACATTGATTTTGTATCCTGAGACTTTGCTGAAGTTGCTTATCAGCTTAAGGAGATTTTGGGCTGAGACAATGGGGTTTTCTAGATATGCAATCATGTCATCTGCAAACAGGAACAATTTGACTTCCTCTTTTCCTAATTGAATACCCTTTATTTCCTTCTCCTGCCTAATTGCCCTGGCCAGAACTTCCAACACTATGTTGAATAGGAGTGGTGAGAGAGGGCATCCCTGTCTTGTGCCGGTTTTCAAAGGGAATGCTTCCAGTTTTTGCCCATTCAGTATGATATTGGCTGTGGGTTTGTCATAGATAGCTCTTATTATTTTGAGATACATCCCATCAATACCTAATTTATTGAGAGTTTTTAGCATGAAGGGTTGTTGAATTTTGTCAAAGGCCTTTTCTGCATCTATTGAGATAATCATGTGGTTTTTGTCTTTGGTTCTGTTTATATGCTGGATTACATTTATTGATTTGCATATATTGAACCAGCCTTGCATCCCAGGGATGCAGCCCACTTGATCATGGTGGATAAGCTTTTTGATGTGCTGCTGGATTTGGTTTGCCAGTATTTTATTGAGGATATTTGCATCAATGTTCATCAAGGATATTGGTCTAAAATTCTCTTTTTTGGTTGTGTCTCTGCCAGGCTTTGGTATCAGGATGATGCTGGCCTCATAAAATGAGTTAGAGAGGATTCCCTCTTTTTCTATTGATTGGAATAGTTTCAGAAGGAATGGTACCAGTTCCTCCTTGTACCTCTGGTAGAATTCGGCTGTGAATCCATCTGGTCCTGGACTCTTTTTGGTTGGTAAGCTATTGATTATTGCCACAATTTCAGCTCCTGTTATTGGTCTATTCAGAGATTCAACTTCTTCCTGGTTTAGTCTTGGGAGGGTGTATGTGTCCAGGAATTTATCCATTTCTTCTAGATTTTCTAGTTTGTTTGCGTAGAGGTGTTTGTAGTATTCTCTGATGGTAGTTTGTATTTGTGTGAGATCGGTGGTGATATCCCCTTTATCATTTTTTATTGCGTCTATTTGATTCTTCTCTCTTTTCTTCTTTATTAGTCTTGCTAGCGGTCTATCATATTTATTTATTAGCTGAAGTGATTATGTAAAAATCACACCCAGCTAAACTTGGAAGGAAAGAGATGTTTGACAGGGTCAATATATTTGGAACTCGTTTTTAGACTGGCAGAGAAAGTGAATGCCAGGATGTCATACTTCCCCAAAGCTTTGGAATTTGGGCTTCTGAGACTCATGTGCTGTGGCTTGCTTAATGTCCAAGATTCAAGTCAGTCCTATTTTGACAGGGGCATATGTCCCATGACAATCTGATGACTTCAGTTGACACAATTGCTTCTCTTCCAGTTTCATACATTACTGCCTAAGCTCACCCTACATTCTTTAACACCTTTCACTAGTGAAAATAGTGATGGCAACTAACCTTTCCTGAAAACTTACTGTATGTCGCACACTTGTGTCATTCACTTTATGGGCACTTTTTCATGTGATTCTTGTAAGTACTCCATAATATACAGACTGTCGTATCCCCAGCCTATAGATAGGGAAGCTGAGCTTAGGGAAGTTTATGAAACTTGCTTATGATGACACAGGTGACAGATGCAGAACTGGGTAACCCCTGTTTTCACCACACATTACTTGGGGTAGATGGAAGACATTCATTCATCAGATTTTAATTATACTATGCTTTGTGTGGGACACTATGCTGAGCACTCAGAGGAAGAAAATGGTTTTTGTCCTCACAAATGTGTAGAATAGATAGACATGTACACAAAGAATTAAAAGATAAGGAGATGAAGGGTGTTGGGGAAGCACAACAGAAGGACTGCCTAACTCCTTGAGAAACTAGGAAGAATCAAGACATTTAATGATTAATCTGTAATAAGTAGTAATTAACCAGGTGAATAAGAGAAAGGTGTTTGGGACTGAGGGAGCGCTCTGTACAGAGGCACGATGTCCTTCATTGATTAATTCAGCAAACATTTTTTAGTACATATTTCAGTGAAGACAGTAGGGAATGCCCTTATGGACTCTATATTCCAAACATATAACAGCATGTAGTGTAATTTCATGAAATGCATGACACATTTAGCACATAACTACTGCTGGTGTTTGTAAAGTGAAGACAGGTGAAGCCGTTGTATATATTTTCCTGTTGCTGCTATAACAAATTGCCATACACATAGTGGATAAAAACAACACAAATTTATATCCTGTAGTTATAGACATCAGAGTCCAAAATGGTCTTATAGACTAAAATCAAGGGGTTGAGAAGGCTGCATTCCTTCTAGAGGCTCTGGAGAAAAATTGACTGCTTTGTCTCTTCCAGCTGCTGAAGGACACTTCTATTATTTGGCTTGTGGCCCCTTCTACATCTTCAAAGCCAGCAACATGGCATCTTCAGATCTCTCCTGCTCTGATATTCCTGTCTCCTTCTTATAAGGACCCTTGTGTTCATGTTACCAAGCAATAAGTGAGCTCACTGCCCAACACACATAGAGGCCAGTGCAATACCATGGCACCAGCTTTTGAGAAGAGAAAAGCTTTATTGTGAGTAGTTGGCAAGGAGACAGGAGAAAATACTCAAATCTGTCTCCTTGAGCTGAAGGGTAGGGTTGGTTTTATTATAGGCATAGGATAGTGAGGCATGATCTGACTAGTTCCTGCCATGGGTTAAGCCAGGGTTCAATCTGATTAGATCCTGGATCCTGCCACGTGGTGTCCATCTCCTGTTTCAGTCCTTCCTCCTTGGTCTGAGTGTTCCACCCAAGGTTGCACACCTGGTTCATCTGGGCATGTTTAGGTTATGTGACCTTCAACTTGTGGGTTTGTGGCAACTGAAAGCAATTCACAATTTTGTTATGTAAGAGATGAACCAAAATGATCTGGTGCAGCTACAATCACATTGGACATGCACAGATAATCTAGGATAATCACCCCTCCACCTTGATCATGTTTGCAAAGTCCTTATTGCTCTGGAAGGCAACACATTCATAGATTTTAAGGGATAGAACATGGATATTTTTGAGAGACTGTTATTCTGCCTATCACAGCTATAAAGAGAGGTAGAGGCAGACGATGAGCTTCCTTTAATTTATGAGGACCTGGGCTTTATTTAACAATCATGAGAAATGAGCAGAAGCAAAAGCAGGCCAGTAAAAGGAAAGAATGTTTAGAGTTTTGTGCTGGTGAGAGC
Source organism: Pongo abelii (assembly GCF_028885655.2). NCBI lineage: Eukaryota > Metazoa > Chordata > Mammalia > Primates > Hominidae > Pongo > Pongo abelii. The sequence continues at coordinate 134,734,959 of NC_071992.2, read as the reverse complement.
TGATGAGGTCTGAATAAGGCAGTATGCAGTAGGAGTAATAGACTTGGGAGAAATTTAGCACGTATGGCACTTGGCAATTAACTGGATAAGTGGATGAAGAAGAGGGAGAATTCAAGGGTGACCCTGAAGTTTTTCATATGGTCAGCAGGGAAGAAAGTGTTCTTAATTTTTGGCTTAAAATAATGTTTTCTGAACTGTTTTGGTGTCAGCATAAATATTCATGTAAGTATAACATTAATTGTATTGACTTCTAACAAATCACTGGTTTTAGGCCATCCAGCTGGTTATTCATGTCCTCTGTTTCATATTTTTCTTTTCTCTGTTGTAGGCTATTATTTGATATACTGGGTATGTAGCAGACAGAGATACCTTCTCCAGTAAATTGCATTTTAGTGTAGTATCTTTGATGGGAGATTTTAAGGTATGATAATGCTTGACACACATCACTTTTTCTGGCTCTTAATACACTAAGGGAAGTAATTTTTATAAGTACTTAAAACAACAGTAGAATATTAGCTTTCATATATGGTTTATATATCGTAATTTGAACATACTAGGCTCTGAAGAGCTCGCCAGAATCGGTTAATTCAGAATATTTTTCAAGTTCCCTCTTTATGTCCAGTATCATTTTACATACTTCTGTTAGGTAAGAAAGAAATATGTTTCTCTTCTTAAATAACTGGGGGATATACTGGGCCCACTGTAATAATACAAGTGACATTGCTGAAGAGATATACAAAAAGTATTAGTCATCTATGAATAGATGTGAAACAGCAGAGAGAGCATGGCAGCAAATGGAGATAGCATGAGCCAAGAAATGGCTTCTTCAAATGAATGAATCCCCCCATCACTACCATATCAAGTAACTTTTATCCCTTCTAACTTAATTTAAATATTTATTAAGTTCTTATGTTAAACACTTTATTGGTACAGCCTAAGAAGAATATGTGCAATGCATGTATCTGTCAAATAACTTGTATTCAGCATATATAAAGAAGTCATACAAATCAATTTTTTAAAAGTAGAAACAACCCAATTTTTTTTAATTGGCAAAGATTCGAACGGACACTTCTAAAAAGAAGGTATTGAAATGGCCAATAGGCGTATGAAAATGTGCTCAACATCATTAGTCCCCAGGAAAATGCAAATCAGAGTCACAATGAAATACTACTTGATACACACTAGTATGACTTAAAACTTAAAAAAAAAAAAAAAAAAAAAGGCAACACCAGTATCAGTGATGTGGAGCAACCAGAACTTCATACATTGCGAGTGATATGACTACTTTGGAAAACTTGGCAATTCCTCAAGCTTAAACACACAGTAAATCGAACTTTATAGATACTTGCCAAGTGACTCAGCGATTCTACCGCTAAGTACTTCCAAGAGAAATAAAAACATCCACACAAAGACTTGTACGTAAATATTCACAGCTGCTTTCTTCATAATGCTCCCAAAATGTAAACAATTCATATCTATCGATAAGAGAATAGATCAACAAATTGTGGTGCATTTATACAATGGGCTTCTCTACAGCTTAAAAGAGAAAAGATTAGTTATATATACAACAACATGATTGATTCTCATACACATTGTGTTGAGTGAAGGAAGCCAGACACATGCACATATTTACTGCATGATTCCATTTATATGATGTACAAAAACAAGCAAAGCCACTCTATAATGATAGAAAATGAAGTTACTCTGAGGGGTAGGGATTGATTAGAAGAAATAAGGCAACTCCTCAGGGGGATGGAGATGTTTTATATTTGATTAGGGTATTGGTTACATAGGAGAAAACACTTAGGATCTACACATTTTACTCTAGGTAAATTTTACCTAAAAATAAAAATACTATGTTAGATAACCAAGAATGCAATGATGAATAAAATAGATGAAGTGCCTGTCTCCATGAATTCTTTAGTTGAATTGGTAAGAAAGTCATTAAATAAGAAATCACTTGTGGCATGAGTCTTATGATGCCACAGATGCATAAAGCGAGGGGAAACACCTAAAGGATGTTAGACCTCCTGAGAGAGGTGGCATTTAAGCAGATTCTTTCAAGATGAGGGAGAATGACTTAGATGAAAGAGCAAAGAGGGAAAAAGTTTCCAAGGATTTGGAAAGTAAGAAAGAACTCACTTTCTTCAAGGAGCTGAAGAAGTCCAGTATAACTGGAGCACAGAGAAGGCTGGGAAGAATGACAGAGATGATGCATTGGACAGGTGGACAGGCGCCAGTCTGGGAATAGTCATGTTCATTCCATTAAGGGCTTTATATTTTTCTCTGGGCCAATGGGAAGACAGTGCCTGGTTTTACTTTGTAGAATTATATAACTGGTGTAGCAGAGTTGCTTGCCAGCATTCCATCAGGGTTCTTTTTTTTTTTTCCCCCTTCTTTAATTGTAATAAAATTTTTAGCTGGACATAGCAACCCAAAGAAAAGGCTTCATTTCCCAGCCTAACTTGCAGTTCTGTGTAACCATGCAGATAAACTCTGGCCAAGAGGATGCAGATGAAAGTGTTATTTGGCAATTTCTGGAGGCCTTCTCTAGGAGAAAACTGGTGTATGCCCATTTTCTTCTTTATTTCCTGCTTCTTCCTGCTTCCAGAAACTTAGATGTGGCCTTGGGCCTTGAAGATGCTGGTCACACCTGAGGTCAGATCCTTTGGACTTCATGGAAAGGAATTGACGTGGTATTCCTGAGATGTGAGAGGGAGAAAGAGAAGAGAAGAGAAAATTACCTTTGGATTTGTTGTTGTTGTTGCTGTTACTCTTAGCTGAACCTAATCCTAACTAATATGGTCAGATTTGCATTTTTAAATGACTATCCTGGCTTTGTTATTATCCCTGAACACAGAAACTTTATTCACATTTCCATGATATTTTGCTTTCTCTTTTCTTTGTCCTTAGGGATGAAGATGATAAAAATGAAGCAATCCTTCATCAACACGAATAACACTTGGTAGTTTTCACTTCCAATTCCTACTAGTGGCTGGTTTGAAGTATAGGAAAATGATAGACATGACCCACTATTATAAACTAATTGCCAACAATATGGGAACCACATCTCAATAAATAGGTTCCCTCCCTTTTAACTTGTATTGAGAAAAATTGATTAGCATCTTAAATAGGAAAGTTATGTGACTCTCATATCTAAACAGCTGAAAAATGTTAACATATGATAATGATTTGCTACATCAACAATAGCAGACTTCTTATTTTTTTGAATGCTGTGATAGTAAGAACTTAACAAATTTTACTCAGTAAAGACCTTTCCTATCTGCCTTTTTCTATAGACAGGGGCTGTGCAGAGAAGTGGTATGTAAAGAGGAACATTCCTCCCTCATATTAATCTGAATTTTCCAGGATGTTTCAGGAGAGCAGAGTTGCTTCCTTTCGTTTTTTTATACCACCCCCACACCCCAGAGTTCACCAGGATCTCAATATCCTAGTAATAATGAATAATTTGTGTAGTTGTTTTGAACAATTAAATTATGCTACTTCCTTTCAGTGTATTAAACAAAAGGAAAAGCCAACATAAGAAACACAATAAAACAGAAGCCATTATAACAACTGGGCTTAGAACAGAAGGACATTACGAGCTAAAAATGTTTTAAATTAGTTTTTAATGTGAAAATTGGAGGCATTATAAATCCATCACATGAACAGTATTGTAATTTCCAGTCAACATAAAAACATCCTGATAGGAAGGATTTTAAAGCACTGGAATGGGCTACTGAAAGAAATTTATCAAGGTGGTTTCTCTAGAGATCTTTAAAAGGGGAAGAAGCTTATCTATTTTAGTTTGTTTAGAGGAAACTTAAGAGGAGGCTAGAGGCTGAAATTCTTGGCATTTGAAGATTCCTTCTACTAGAATATTTTTAAAGTTGCTTACAAAGGGAATAACTTCATGACCTCAGATTAGGCAAAAATTCCTGAAACAAAGCACAAAAATGACTAACCACAAGAAAAAATGATAAAGTAGATGTATTAAAATTAAAAGCTTCTGATCATCAGAAGACATGGCAGAATAAAAAGGCAAGCCACAGGCTAGCTGAAGATATTTGCAATACATAAATCCAGCAAAGACTTATATCCAGAGTATATAAAGAAGTTCTATAAATCAGTGAGAAAAAAGACAAATCCCCCAATTAAGAATGGTCAAAAGATTTGAACAGGCACTTCACAAAAGGGGGGTATTGAAATGGCCAGTAAACACATAATTACTTATCACAGAAAAGCAAATTAAAAACAGAAAGAGATACCACAACCTCCTCCCCAGAATGTCTATATGGAAACAAATGCCAATACCAGGGTTTGACCAGAACCAACTGGAACTTTCACACATTTTTGCTAAAGTGTAAACTGGTGCAACCTCTTCAGAAAACTGTTTGACAAGATTTTTGGTTTTGTTTTTATACAGTTAAACACTTAACTTATGACTAAGCATTCTGCTCCTGGGTATTTACCGAAGAGAAATGAAAATGTATCCAAACAAAGACTTGTACAAGAATGTCACAGCAGCTTTACTCAAAATACCTACAAACTAGAAACAACCCAGGTGTCCACCTTTAGGAGAAGGGAGGAAAAAACTAAAACCAACTTTGGTGTAGTCTCTGCACAGTAAGAATGAATTACCCGTGCATGTAACAATATGGATGTTGTGCAGAACAAAAGGAGCCAGACACAGAAGACTATATGCTGTATCATCCCATTTTTGTAAGATTCAACAGAAGGCAAAAACTAAGAGAGGTACCAGAATAGCAGTTACCCTGGAAATGGGGGTTGGTGGGAGGGGATTGGGTGCCAAGAAACATGAGGGGAAACCTTCTGGGATGATGGAATTTCCCAAGGTCTTGATGGAGGTTGTGATTGCATGGTGTATACATATGCAAAATATTATTGCACTGTACCTTTAAAGATTAGTGCACCTTCCAGTTTTCATACCTCAAAAAAGTAAAAGCAATAATAAAATAAATTGTATATGGTGGTTCTGAGTCTCTTTGGAGTGTTGTCCAGTATTTCCATTAGACATACTCTGTAAAACATTTTTCTTTGAGCCCTTCAGATGATGCAACTTGTCATTTGAAAAAAATAGTAAAATTAATGAATGGGTGGGGTATACACAATACATGTCTCATTAACTGTGTCCCAAAGAACAAAATGTGTTTGGGGTAAGGCTCATCATTATTGATAATGGTTATAAACCCACATTTGATAGTCTTATTTTTTTTTTAACTCCTGTACTAACTGGGTGTCTGTGAATCCAGAGACCTGCTTTCACATACTTATGGAAGTAAGCATACTTCCATTTAGATTCACTAGCTGTATGTCGTACTGCACAGTGAATATGTTGCTGTTGTGGGGTAACAATGGATTATATTAATTATATATCACTGGTGAAATTAATCAGATTGCAGGAATTGAAAATCATAGTGAATTTTGTCAGTCTGTCTTTCAAGTTATGAAGCCATGATTTGTCCAGCCATGCTGGACCATATTGTGATTGAGAGAAAAGTAGACCTAGAATAGAAAGGATTGAGGTCAAATCCCAGTTCTGTTGTGCATTATCTCTGAGCAAGTTACTTTTCATCCCTGAGTTCCATTTTCCTTTTCTCTAAGAAGGGACCAATAATCCCTAACTCCAGAGGTCATTTGGGAAACTGGAACAAAAGAATATTTGTGAAAGCGCTTAGCACAAAGCATAATACTTATTAGGTTAAAGGCTCAATAAAACTGCAGTCCTTCCTTTCAGTCCTTTCAGAAGCAACATGAGGCATCCAGATGTGGATTTCTTCTTTTTGCTAAACCACTGTGTTATTGGACACTCTCGCCTAAGTAGCAGAAGCCTGGCCTCCTTTAAACCTTATATGACTAGGGGAACTCTGAAATAATGAAGGTATCTGATGTACATTCAGTGTGGCCTGGCTTGTCTTCCAGCCCCTCCTGGTCCTGGTCTTTGCTTATTCATTAAACTTTAGTGTGCCTTCCCCGGAACTCCTTTCAAAGCTTATAGTCATTTCCCAGAGGAGCTTAGTGCTCAAGTCTTATATTATGTGCCACATATAACACAATTGTATAAAATTGCTGGAAAACAACAACAAAAACCTATAGCCACTGACACCCTAAGGTGGTGGAATGGGCTGCCTTGGAGGGAAAGCTGACCATGTCCTAGCCCCACCCTAGGTCCTTTACAAACACTTGCACTGGGGATTCTGTTTGCCCCACCTAGAGCCACTCTGCACCCGTCTTTGACCTACTTGGACCCTGGTAAGACCATGTCACCCACACTCCCCTGCCCTCTGACTTCCAACTGGAAAACACCAGCATGGGCAGGAGGAGAAAGAAGTTGGAATATTTATTCCCCTTACTCCACCTCTATTGGGCTGGGGTTTGACAGTGGCTGCATTCTGCTACCTGAGGCCATGGGTCCTGTTGGAGGGCACCTCTGCTCCAGCCATGCCTCTCTCAGAGCCTTGCTCTTCGGGCCTAGATGGGCTGTCTGCCTCCCACCATTGCTAGCACAGAGGTGCTTCACCTCCCCTTGTTGCTTTCCTTAAATCTTCCTGTACCTTAGTCAATACTGCCTACTGTATTATTTTTTTATGTTGTTATAGCAAATTACCACAAATTCTGTTGCTTAAACCAACACTGATTTGTTATATTATAGTTCTGTGTGCATAAGTCCAATGTGGGTCTCCTTGGGCTAAAATCAAGGTATCAGCAGGGCCACTTTCCTTTCTGGAGGCTCTGGAAGGAATCTGTTTTCTTGCCTTCTCTAGTTTCTAGAGAATGCCTGCATTCTTTGGCTCCTGGCACCTCCTTCTATCTTCAAAGCCAGCAATAGCAGGTTAAGCCTTCATGTCACAGCTCTCTAACCCCATCTTTTGCTACTCTCTCTCTCTCTTTTTTTTTTTTAGATGGATTCTCGCTCTGTCACCCAGGCTGGAGTGCAGTGGCGCAATCTTGGCTCACTGCAAGCTCTACCTCCCAGGTTCACGCCATTCTCCTGCCTCAGCCTCTCGAGTAGCTGGGACTACAGGCGCCCACCACTACACCCTGCTAATTTTTTTGTATTTTTTAGTAGAGACGGAGTTTCACCGTGTTAGCCAGGATGGTCTCTATCTCCTGACCTTGTGATCCGCCCACCTTGGCCTCCCAAAGTGCTGGGATTACAGGCGTGAGCCACCACCCCCGGCCTACTCTCTTCTTTTAAGTTTGGGCCTCCCCAATAACAAGAGAATTTCTTCATCTTGAGGTCCTTAATCTTAATCATGCCAGCAAAGTTCCTTTTCCCATGCAAAGTAACATTCCCAGGTTAGAAGGTTAAGGATATGAACATTTTTGGGGGCCATTCTGTTAACTACCTTCATGAAATTCTCGTGTACCTCATTGTGCCATCTGCTTCCTGCCAGGACCCTGATTGATACAACATTGTTCAATTCCATCCCATAGTGACTCTGTGATATGTGTTGTTTCACACATGAGGAAATTGAGGATAAAAACCAGTCAGCTGTGTTTGGATTTGCCATACCAATGTTGAGTAATTGTAATGATTTGGTTAGTTTTTTTTTATTCCCTTTTATCCTCAAACACTACTTTTAGTTCCCTATTCTTCTTTGAAATCCATATTATTGAAATCAGAAAATTCAAAATTATTTATGGATTTCAGCTGCTAGAACTGCCCATAACATTCTTTAAATGTTGCTAGCTCAAGGCAAAATTATTTAATTTACAATATGCATATATATGCATTTTGCCAATCGACTTCTATAGCACAAACGTCATAGTCCAGAATGAAGTTTATAGAAAGAAAAAGGATTAAGAGGAAGGAGAAAATATCTATCAAGAACTTTCAATTTAGGAAAGCTATGGAATAAGGTGGGTAAAATTGTGTTCTTGTTTCTTTATCCTCTATGCCTTCTCTCACCATCCAATCAGCCTACTTAGTCTTTCTTCCTCCTTCCCCCGTCTCTTCTACCTCTGTCATTTGCAGGAGAAAAGTGTATTTAATGTGTCATTGCAGCTTTTGTGTGAATTGTTTTAATATGTTACCTCTCCCAGGAGTACTGACTTGGTGAAAGAAAAAAGTAGTAAGGCCTGGGTGTGGAGTGTGAAGGTGGGGGTCTTTGCAAACCAGGCTGTCTGGTTTACTTACAGAATATTAGTGAATATCTTTGGCCCAGGCATTTTCAGTCCTATCAGAAAGGGAGTCATGGATCTCCCTATTGTTGATCCTGTGTCATAGGATAACCAATGTATAATAAAATTTATGCTATGAAAAAGCACATAGAAGAGGAACAGTTCAAGTGAAAAGCCAGGGCTTGGGACTGCAGATCATGATGGTGCAATTGTAGACAAACAGGAACAGATTTCCAGCTGGGTGGTCAGGACCACCCACAAGCATCATTGGGTAGATCCATTACCATGAAAGCTGCATATGATCAAGGATCATTGGGTTCCTTGACCTCCATATTCTCAATGCCCAGAGCAAATATTTCATAAATATTTGTTAAATGAATAAATCAAAGAAAGAGAAAGAAGAGTGTGACATTTTAGAATTTGTAACCACCCTTCTAGAGACAAAGGCAGACTGTTTTTTTCTGGCCATCTTCTGCTTCTGTGAGAGCAAAGCACCCTAGAGTTGACAGAAATGGGCTGGCAACAGAGAGAAAGGTAAGGCTCCTTAGGAAATCATAGCTGTTGGTTTTGTGAGGGAATCTCAACTGATTTGGTGTTCTACTTGAAAAGAGGACAGTGGTATTTTTTAATCACTTTTTTGAGCTATTATTGACATACAAAAAGCTGTACATGTTTAATGTGTACAACTTGATGAGTTTGGAGATAAGAATATACAGAATATACCTATGAAACCATCACCACAATCTGTGCCATAAATATACCTCCCAGTTTCCTTCAGACCTCTCCAATTTTTATTATTTTGTGATAAGAATATTTAACATAAAATATGCCCTCTTAACAAATTTTTAAGTATACAGTGCAGTATTATTAACTAGGCACTGTGCTGTACAGTAGGTCTCTAAGACTTACTCATCCTACATAACTGAAACCATGGGGACAGTGATATTTTGAACTACAAAGCTGTGTCAATAATACATTTGTAATTTACTTGTAATAGAATATCATAGATCGGTTACGAATTCCACCTGGCTAGCACACCTAAGCTCATTCTTCAGATATGCACATGACCACCTCATCCACATAATTGACTTCATTGGTGTCTCTGCTCCCATGTTCCCTTATCAAATAAGGTCTCCCACCCTTTCCCCTTACCCTACTCTGTTGTCCTCATAGCATGTGTCACTGTATAACTATCACAGGATGATTTTTAATTGTCTATCTCCACTAGAATGACCTTCATACAGCTAGACATTCTCTCAGTTTAGTTTCTTGTTGTGCGCCTAGTACTGAGAACATTGCTTAACATAGAGTTGGTACTTGGTATATATTTGCTGATTGAATAAATCTGGCTTTGAATCTATCTGGGTGATCTTCTGCAGGTTAATCTCTCTGAACCTTGGTTTTCTTGTCAACGAAATGGGGATAAGAATGATAATATGGTTATTCTAAAAATTAAAGCACAAATAGTATGCCAAAGATCCTGGCAGAGCATCTGACCCTGAGTACATCCTCAAACATGAATTTCTGTACTATTGTCTATTATAATTGTGTACTTTCTTCATGCATGTAAGAATTTTTCGATTATATAAAAGTATTAGTAGGCATTTAGGAAATTTGTTAATAGTAGTGATCTCTATATGCATTGTAATACTTAAAGTTCATCTTATTGACAAAATCAAAGTTGGCTACTGACTACTAAATAAAATGTCATAATGAAATTCACTAGATGGCAACCTTGGTCTCAGTACGGCAAGAGTTGAATGATTGACAGAAGTTCTTATTTGTTAAGGCAAATTGTAAATGACCACATTAGATGACACAAGCAGGGCAATAAATGTAGAAAGTGATTTAAGACAAGGTTCTTATAATGTCAGTCTTTTTTGGTGTACAAATCTAAGTGGTATGTTTCTCCATAAAAAGTACATGTTAATGCAAAATAGGGTCTCCTTAAAATGTCAAGTGCAGTGAATTACTAGGATGCTGCTGATGGTTTGTGTTTTAACCTCGAACACTCCCAGTTATTGTCTTGATTGTTACAAATGGCAGATATGCTTTCTGACATGATTATTACTTTATTAAATAATTTTGTTTAATGCCCTTATACCTCTTCCATGTCTCTCTAATAATTTATTCGTGAGGCTCATCATATTCTGCATAAAGCTAGCATGATTATATTTGCACCTGAAATTTTTTTAGATTGAGATGGATGGCAAAGATCAGATACTTTAAAAATACTTTGCAGCACTGCCCTCTAATTGCCAATTTTACTGAATATAAAATGTATTTACTTTCTCTTCCTTGTGGCTTCCCTGGGAATAATACTCAAAAAGCCAATGAAAACACTTCAGTACAGAGGAGGCTTCCAGGTGGGTCCTTTTTGGGCCTTTTCTCCAGGAATTTTATTGCAAAAGCATCCGAATGTTCTCATTATAGAGTGAGGCGACCTCTTCGGGTTCCCTGAATTACTGATCCATGGACAGCTTTAAAGCAAGCAATAAAATACGTACAGTCATCCTTCCATACCTGTGAGGGATTGATTCTAGGACCTCCCACAGATATCAAAATCTGTGGATACCCAAGTTCCTCATATAAAATTGCATAGTATTTTCATATAACCTATGCACATCTCCTGTATACTTTAATCTCTAGATTACTTACAATAATTACTGTAGTGTAAGTGATATATAAATAGTTGCTATACTGCATTGTTTAGGGAATAATGATAAGGCGGAAAAAGTCTGTACATACTTAGTACGACACAATTTAAGAAGAAAATATTTCCCATCCAAGGTTGGTTGAACCCACAGGTGTAGAACCCACTGATATGCAGGGTCAACTGTACCCATTTTCCTTCCTTTCCATTTGGCAACCATTCAGTAAAAGTTGGAGTGTATGAAGTGAAGTGAGTTGGGACAAGTTAAAATGATTTTCCCTTCAAAAAGTCTCTGTGACTCTAGGGAAAAGATTGAAATGACTGATAATGCCTGTTTGGGGAAGGTAAGTGTCATCTTATATGAAGGGTCTGACCTGCTGCATTAAGTGCTCATTTCATCTATTTAAAATTATAAGATTCGGCACCTTTTGAATTAAAAAGATGCTCATGGCCTTTACTTTGGGAATAAGAATAATGGATGGTCATTTAACAGATGTCATTGGGCATCATACTTTGAGGAGTAATACTGCCTGGATGTGAATCCCTGCTCTTCCATTAATTAGCTGTGTAATCTTGCCTAATTTGTAAAATGGAAATAATTGTTGTAATCTACCTCATGGGGCTGTTGGGGAAATTAAACGAGTTAATATAGGTAGAGGTCTTGGAACCTTGCCAGACTCAGAGTAAGTGCTTCTGTGAGTGTTTTCCAAGGCGAACTGCAGGTCTCACTTCCTCTATGGAAGCTTCCTGTCTCTCTCTTAAGTGATTTATTGTCCAAGCCCTGTATTTTGGAATGGAACTCTTTTTTGTGCCTCTGCTATTTTTTTTTTCATTTAGGTAAGTCAGTTGTGCCCACACATTTATAAGATCATTGAAGGATGGGATTATGATCAACCATTTTTAAATCCCTCCTGTGCCTCCAGACCATCTAGCACACGGCTGGTTAAGTCTTTGACTTCAAATCATTGGTAAAAATAGATCAAAATGGCCCTCCTCTGCAAAGCCTGTTAGGATCTTACTTTCTTATTCGTTGTAGAAAATTAACTGGTTCTTTCTTAGTCTTCCTTTGTCCCCTGAACTCCTCCCTCCCTTTCTCCTTTCCTTCCTCCTTCTCTTCCTTCTTCCTACCAGTTTACCAGCCAACCACCTAACCTGCTATTCAGCAAATATTGTTTTAGCTCCTACTATGTGCTAAGAACACTGCTAGGTGTTAAGTATTCAAATGGTGACCTAAATAGAGATGGCCTGTGTTTTCATGTATCTTATATGCTGTAAACAAATAGTTTAGTACTAAATTAGAAATTGCTGTAGAATGGCTGGGCGCAGTGGCTCACTGGAGGCTAAGGCAGGCAGATCACTTGATGTCAGGCATTTGAGACCAGGCTGGCCAACATGGTGAGACTCCATCTCTCTACTAAAAATACAAAAAAAAAAACAAACAAAAAAATTAGCCAGGCTTGGTGGCACACACCTGTAATCCCAGCTACTCAGGAGGCTGAGGCAGGAGAATCGCTTGAACCCCGGAGGCAGAGGATGCAGTGAGCCAAGATTGTGCCACTGCACTCCAGCCTGGGCAACAGAGTGAAACTCTATTTCAAAATAAGATAAAGTAAAATAAACTGAGACTTGAAAGATGAGAAAAAATTATTTTGCCGAGATCAATGGAGAAGAGGTTGAGAAAGACCTGGGCAGATAGAGGGAATTGTATGGAGGGGGTGGCATGAAGGGGCCTTCAGGGAACTGGAGACGCCAGTGCCGCTGGAGCCAAGTCCAGAGGTGAGGGTCATCACATGCAGCCTTGCAGGCCTCGTTAAGGGGCAGGATCTAAAGCATGATGGGAAACCAGGGAGACAGCTGAAGGGCTGCAGTGTCTGATGTGCATTTTTAAAATCATTCTGGTTGTTTCCAGGAGAGTGCTTTTGAGGGGGCCCAAGTCAATGAAGGGGGACCAGTTAGGAGACTATTGCAACAGTTTATACCTCTGTCATCGTATTAAACACGTTGAATTACTTAATGATTAATTTACTTGACCCTGTTGTTTGCATTACTGGGTCCAAACATAGTGCCTGACATTTGCAACTGCATTTCAGTTAAGAGTTTTATAACTTTGCACTAAAATTCAGAAATTGCATAATCAACTTACACCACAATATTTGATGATAAATCTGTAATTTTTAATACATGTTGTGTGAGATATGGTAGTACAGGATACTAAGGAGTAGCAAGGAGTGCTAAGGAGTGTTGGGGAGATGCATGCTGCCCCTTGTGCAATTCAGGAGGATTGCTTCTCTTCCTGTAACCTAATTTGCTCACCATACTGTGGTCACCTACTGCTATCTTTCACTTAGGACACGTGGCATGATGCTGCCGCTCTCCACAGGCATCAGTAATCAAGTACAACGTCCCTGCTACTGAAGCTGGAATGAAAGAGAAAATGATTTGCTTCTCCTTGCCTAGAAAATCATTAAATTACCTAATGCTGAAGTTTTCCAAAAGTGCATGCCTAATTTTTTCTTTGTTTTATATGCTTGGCTTTTGGTGTTATTTAGATTCTGCAAAGACCTTGCCTATTGAATCTAAATATGATTCTGGTATTCTGTTTATAGTTTTCTCCCTCTGCCCTCCTTCCCTCTTACCTTGTTTTCAAGAGATAATATGTACAACTGTGAACCAAGAGGGCCTGTGATAGTGTCCAGGGATGTAGCAGTGATCACAAATGACAAACATACCCACTTTTGCAGAATTTACTTTCTAGAAGCAATTATATTAAAAAAAAAAAAAAGAGAGAGAGAGTATCATGGCAGGGAAAGAATAAGGGAAGGATTGCTGGTGCTCATGGATGCAGTAATGGGTCAGAGAAGGCTTTGCTGAATAGCTGACATTTTAGTAAATACTTGAAAAAGAATTAGCTATGAGAATTTTGAAGGAAAGTGATTGATGTGGTTTAGCTCTGTGTCCCCACCCAAATCTCATCTTGAATTGTACTCCCATAATTCCCAAGTGTTGTGGGAGGGACCTGGTGGGAGATAATTGAATCATGGGGGTGGTTTCCCCCATACTGTTCTCGTGGTAGTGAATAAATCTCACAAGACCTGATAGCTTTATAAGGGGTTTCTGCTTTCACTTCTCATTCTCTCTTGCCGCTGCCATGTAAGAGGTGCCTTTCACCTTCCGCCATGATTGTGAGGCCTCCCCAGACATGTGGAACTGTGAGTCCATCAAACCTATTTTTCTTCTGAGTCTCAGATATGTCTTTTATCAGCAGTGTGAAAATGGACTAATAACAGTGATCCAGGTGAGGGGAACAGCCAGTGCAGAGGTCCTGAGGCACAGTGTGCCTGGCAAGTCACAGAAAGGGCAGAGAGGCCAGTGTAGTTACAGGGTAGTGAACTAAGGTACAGTGGTAGAAGATGTGATCAGAGAGACAGTAACTGAGACACAGATTGGGAAAGACATTGTAGTTTGCTGTAAGGACTTGACTTTTACTCTGAGAGAAATGGGGAGCCAATGCCGAGTTTTGTGCAAAAGAATTACAAATGTATTGACTGCTAACTGTGCATCAAATGACAGAGGGAAAACAACCTACCAAATCCATTTGTCTTGAAAATGGTGTCCCAGGTATGGAATAGAAATTTTCTGACACTGGCCTTGAGTAACTATGACATATTTTCATTGCTTGAGTAGCTTAATGTCAAATAATGGAGTGTCAGCTCTTCTCTAATGAGTTCCTGGAGCTCCCACTCACTGCTGGGGAGAAACAGTGCAGATCATGAAAAGCAGATCAATGCAGTGGAGACTGTGATGACAGAAACTGCCCCAAGCACCTAGTCATTAGGAAGAGACTCAACCATAACTGACATAGAGAGGCAGCCCAGAGTGGTGGTTAATAGCAGAGAGTCTTGGGCCAGACTGCCTGGTCAGTTCTGCCATTTGCAAGCTGTATAATGTTTGGTAAGTTAACTTATTTGTGCCTCGCTTGCCACAACCCTAAAAGGGGAACAATTATGAGTTGTCATGATAACTAGTTACTATATCTAATGTGCTTTAGAAATGTTTTAAATAAAATCTACATACACTCCCTCCCTTTCCTTGGGTTTATGCAGCAGGTTCATTACTTTGTGGCTTAAGAAAATGAGATGGCTCTCCACACAGCCCTGTTGGCTCTTCCCTGGTTCCTGATATTTTCCTCTTTGTCTTTGGGTGGTCAGGGGCTCTGCAGTTAAGCCTGATAATTCAGGTCTCTCCTGTAGTCCTGATTGAAAAGTGAACAGCAGCCTTCCCTTAATGGGAACACCCTGATGGAAGAAAATATTTTGGCCAAGCCATCTTGCTAATTATCTAAGGCTCAAAGGAATTAAATTTCTGGTAGTTGTTGAGCTCACTGCCTTTTTATAAATGGTTTATTAAATTAATTTGATATAAAAGGATTTATATTTAGGTAATTGGATGGTGATTAGAATATAAATGAAGGCATATTGAGAACTGGAGGTGCAGAGTTAGGCAGGCAATATTATTGAACATATATTAATTTTTTTGGTTTTTTTTTTTTTGAGATGGGATCTCGCTCTGTCACCCAGGCTGGAGTGCAGTGGCGATATCTCGGCTCACTGCAACAAGCCCCACCTCCTGGGTTCACACCATTCTCCTGCCTCAGTCTCCGAGTAGCTGGGACTACAGGCACCCGCTGCCACGCCTGACTAATTTTTTTTTGTATTTTTAGTAGAGACGGGGTTTCACCGTGTTAGCCAGGATCGTCTCGATCTCCTGACCTCATGATCCG
The DNA here is from genome assembly GCF_028885655.2 of Pongo abelii. Lineage (NCBI taxonomy): Eukaryota > Metazoa > Chordata > Mammalia > Primates > Hominidae > Pongo > Pongo abelii. The sequence goes on along the minus strand of NC_071992.2, from coordinate 134,719,381 downwards.
CCCACCTCAGCTCCCAAAGTGCTGGGATTACAGGCGTGAGCCACCGCGCCCGGCCACTTCCCTGTCAGAATTTTCGGTCCCCACAGCCAATATTGTAGAACCTACGTGTGCATATCCTGTTCTCAATGTCCATTGAGACTTACAAACGTTCAACTGGTATTCAAACCAAGGTATCATTTGAGCCATACATATAAATTCAAATGATTAGAAAAACGGGAGAGCCACCAGCTCAAAATAGGAAAATGGAAAAAGTAAATAATTTGAGCCAAATATATCTGGGTTGTGTTAAAACAAAGAATCTTTTATCTTCAGCTACTTATGTTTAGCTGTCTCAGGGAACAAGCAGGAGTTGCTGTTAGAGGACTTGTGAAACAGCCATTCTGAATTGAACATCAAACCGGCCGCAGAGGTCGAGCGCAATGGCTCTTGCCTGTAATCCCAGCACTTTGGGAGGGTGAGGTGGGCAGATCACTTGAGGTCAGGAGTTCGAGACCAGCCTGGCCAACATGGCAAAACCCTGTCTCTACTAAAAATATAAAAATTAGTCATGCATGGTGGTGGGTGCCTGTAATCCCAGCTACTCAGGAGGCTGAGGCATGAGAATTGCTTGAACTCAGGAGGTGGAGGTTGCAGTGAGCCGAGATCACACCACTGCACTCCAGCCTGAGCAACAGAGCAAGACTCCAACTGAAAAAAAAAAAAAAGAAAGCCTCAGAATCAGCCAGTGGTCCATCTCGGTGCTATAATTCACCCCGGTGAATAGAGAGGCCTGCTGAAGTACGCAGGTACAGGAAGTGATGTGTCTGGATTGGAAACAGTTCATGATCGGCTCTCTAGAGGACTGCGTTTATACCATTGCTGACAGTTGGGAAGAGACAGTGGGCATTGCTCAAGAGCTGGCAGAGAACTACTCGAGCTAAAGAAACAAATGCCATTTTCTGAGCATTAAGGTTACTTGGCAGAAATCTTTGATATTCAGGCTGCCAGAATGCAAATGAGGGCATGAAATAATTTTAGTATGTATTTTTAGTAACTTTAAGAACATGCCTACTATTGTCATGTTCCTAGAGCCGCCTGTTCAAATTTGTTGAATTGAGATGGTAGCAATACAGCCACCTTTAGTCTCCTCTATCACTGTAAGCCCCTCCATGTGATTTCTGTCATTTCTCTTGTATTCTTGTGATGATGTCAGCCATGCGATATTTTGAAACTGGTATCTGGGAGCTTTGGAACTGTTGGGGGCTTTGGCAGAATTAAAGATGTCTCATCTTTCTGGACTAGACTCTACTTGGATTCTTTATTTATCTCTGTAAAAGAAAAATTTCAGGCACCAAAGGACAGGAGCATCCAAAGTAAATGTATTATCCCTCCTTCCCTGAAAAAATGGAGAGTGCCTAGCAAAACCCAGACGCTGCCCACATTACTCCTGTCCTCTGTCTAAAGATGAGACTCTTATTTGCATGGTCCAGGATGTGAGAACTGGCTCAGTTTACCCAGACTTTGAGGGGGATGGCAGAGGACACACCTGCAACGTGCAGCTAAGATTGTGTCTTTCCTAGTAGGTGGTCAATCAAGTCTGGGGACTTGTTTTGACTCCTCTTTTCATTCAGGTCAGGAAGTGTGGACTCTGGTGACAAGTCACAATTCTCTTGATGTTTGGGGAACAGGTTTAATAATGACACCCAAGCACATCCTTTGCAAACACATGGTATTTAGGATACCAAGTAGCAGATGTTTTGTACTATTACTTAAAGAAATGATTCCTATGAAAGAGAAGGATTTTCACAGGCAATTTACAAACCTGACATTGCCTCTACCTATCTTGTTGCAGATACAGTTAGTCTTCTGGGAAGGGACATTGAGATCCTAGCAGTGCCTTGCTTGGGAACAGAGAATAATTTGTTAATCTGTTGATCCCATCTGCTTCTCCTGCAAAGAAGGAAAAAATTACATGGTGACGCTAATGGATCTTAAGCCCAAAAGAGGATTTTCCCAAACGGCTTCTATAACCAAATCTAGCCATACTTTCCTATTTTTTGATTCCAATTTTGTGTGTAGTAAGCCTCACTAACATTTATTAAATAATCCAACAAATGTTATTTAAGTCCCTTTGAGGCAGTAGACCACGGAATACAGACTCTGGAGCTAGACTGCTTGGATTTCAATCCTGGCTCTGCAATTTATTAGCCTTATGATCCAGTCAATCTTCTTAAGCATACTATGCCTCAGTGTCAACATCTGTAAAATGGGGGTGATATTAGTGTCTTAGTCTGTTTGCATTGCTATAAATGAATACCTGAGGCTGGGTAATTTGTAAAGGAAGAGGTTTATTTGGCTCACAGTTCTGCAGGCTGCACAAGAAGGATGGCCCTGGCATCTGCATCTAGTGAGGGGCCACAAGCTGCTTCCACTCATGGAGAATGGTGAAGGGGAGGCAGCGTGTGCAGAGATCACATCGTGAGAGAGACAGCAGAGAGAGGGGAGGGAGGTACCAGGTTCTTTTTATTTTTATTTTGTACTTTTTAAAGATGGAGTCTCACTCTGTCACCCAGGCTGGAGTGCAGGGGCGTCATCTCAGCTCACTGCAACCTCCACCTCCCAGGGTCAAGTGATTCTCCTGCCTCAGCCTCCTGAGTAGCTGGGACTACAGGCATGCATCACCATGCCCGGCTAATTTTTTGTATTTTTGGTAGAATGGAGTTTCACCATGTTGGCCAGGCTGGTCTCAAACTCCTGACCTCAAGTGATCCGCCTACCTCAGCCTCCCAAATTGCTGGGATTACAGGTGTGAGCCACCATGCCCAGCCAGCAGGTTCTTTTCAACAATTAGCTCTTGCAGGAACTAATAAAGCGAGAACTCACTCATTACTGCAAAGACAGCATCAACCCATTCATGAGGAATCCACCCATGACCTAAATACCTCCCACTAGTCTCTACCTAGAACACTGGGGATCAAATTTTAGCAAGAGGTTTAGAGGGCTAAATATCCAAACTACAGCAATTTATCTGTCTTATTGGGTTGATGGGAATAGTAAATGAATTAATACATGGAAAAACACTTAAAACATTGTTTGACAGCTGGGCGTGGTGGTTCACACCTGTAATCTCAGCACTTTGGGAGACCAAGGCAAGTGGATCAGCTGAGGTCAGGAGTCCAAGACCAGCCTGACCAACATGGTGAAACCCCCTTTCTACTAAAAATACAAAAAAAAAAAAAAAAAGCTGGGTGTGGTGGCAGGTGCCTGTAATCCCAGCTGCTCGGGAGGCTGAGGTAGGAGAATCGTTTGAACCCAGGAGGTGGAGGTTACAGTGAGCTGAGATCGCACCATTGCACTCCAGCCTAGGCAACAAGAGCAAAACTGTCTCAAAACAAACAAAAAAGATTGTTTTATTGTTTGGCACATAATAAGCACTGGTTTAGGTGTTCATTAGATGATGAGGATGATTATGCTTACAACAATATTGATGATAATGATAATTATGTTGGGCTTTGAATAAAAATAGCTCTAGACCAGGTACGGTGGCCCATGCCTATAATCCCAGCACTTTGGGAGGCTGAGGTGGGAGGATCACTTGAGGTCAGGAGTTCGACACCAGCCTGGCCAACATGGAGAAACCTTGTCTCTACTAAAAATACAAAAATTAGCCGAGCATGGTGGTGCGTGCCTATAATCCCAGCTATTCAGGAGACTGAGAGGAGAATCACTTGAACCCAGGAGGCAGAGGTTGCAGTGACCCAGGATCACACCACTGAATTCCAGCCTGGGCTATAGAATGAGACTGGATCTCAAAAAACAAACAACAAAAAATATCGCTCTACTGTCAAGTGGCTAGTAATACTGGGTGGGGATATAACCAAGTCAGTGAAGGTTTCATCCCAGATTTGTCATTTGGATGGACCTGTGCAGTACTGTAAGAGGATGTAGGAGACTTGGTGTGGGATGATGGGAAGAATTCTAGAGAGTGTGCCATGCCAGCTGCATCTCATGGAATAAGCAGGTTATCTAGAGAAAGCAGTGAGAGCAATGCCTCCCAGGCCAAGGAAACAGTATGTATGGAGACCTGTGCATGAAGGTGCATGATGAGTCAGAGAGTCACAGTTAGCAAGCATGTGGAGTGCAAGTGAGGAGGGTGAGGGATTAGGCTGGAGGAAAAGGAGCACAAAAGGTCTCATATGCCTTGGTGGGCAGTTTGGATTTTGTCTGGAAAGCCCAAAGCATGGGAATAACAGAGTCAGGGTGGCAGCAAATCCAAAAAATGAAGATTGGTGAAAACACCAGTGATTCTTAAAGCACTTGGATTTTCTCTATAAAGATGTGGTTGTGGGACTACAGGATCAGGGACTGTGCCGTGCTTTTAAGTCCAGAAGGAGTGCGCAGAACATTTTCTTTAGATTCTCTATTACTAAGGCGGGAAACAAATGGCATACTCACTAGGATTTTTGAAAATAAATGTTAAGAAAAGGACTACTTAGAGGTATAGGGAAGGTTTAGAAAACCACCAGGGCACAGAGCGGGACCCAGGAGGTAGCTGTAGAGGAGGGAACAGTGTGACAGAGCCTGGCTCAGAGCTGATGCCAGAAGGAGGTGCCGCCTAATAGAGGACAGAAGCTGGAGGGAGGAGCCACTGCCAGAACTGCTTTGAAGCAGACAGGGAACGACATACCTTGGCCTCTCCCTTCTCGCCACTGTCTCACCTCCTGCCAGTGCTTCCAATTTGTTGACCAATTGGAAGCAGGAGAGCAATGTGTAGAGGTCAGCCTCCTGGGACTCAGAGAGGGACTAAAAATATATCAGGTGAGCAAATGGGAAATACTGGGAAATACCTAGCACTCCTCCTAGGACAGACCATTTTGAGACAATTTTAAGCCTTTTTTTTTTCCTGTCAAAATCTACAGCAAGGCAATAGCTATGGGTAAGATTGGCATTTGTGGAATTTTTCAAATTACCTTCTATTCTGAGTCAGCAACATATACCAGGCTTTTTTACTGTAACCAGCCACTTTCTTCTATTAGGATATTCCAGTGGAAAACTGCTGAATAAATAGAATCTCTCCTGCTCTGCTTCCTTTTTAATTTTTTTTTAACATTTATTATAGAAAGGGCCTCATTCTGTTGCCCAGGCTGGAGTGCAGTGGTGCGATCATCACTCACTGTATCCTCAAACTCCTGGGGTAAAGGGATCCTCCCACCTCAGTCTCCCAAGTAGCTGGGAATACAGGTGCAGGCTGCCATGCCAGGCAATTTTTTTCTTTTTAGAGATGAGATCTTGCTGTGTTGCCCAGGCTTGTTTTGGACTCAAGCAGTCCTCCTGCCTCAGCCTCCCAAAGCCAAGGGTTTAGAGGCATGAGCCACTGCACCAAGCCTTTTTATACTTACTGAAGCTCAGCTGTGTGACAGGCTTTTGAGACCCATTACCACACCTGACAACAATCTGAAAGGTGCTTGGTATTATTGTGTACTTTTTTTTTTTTTTTTTTTTTTTTAGACGGAGTCTCGCTCTGTCACCCAGGCTGGAGTGCAGTGGCACGATCTCGGCTCACTGCAACCTCTGCCTCCCGGGTTCACACCATTCTCCTGCCTCAGCCTCCCGAGTAGCTGGGACTACAGGTACCCACCACCACGCCCGGCTAGTTTTTTGAATTTTTAGTGTAGACGGGGTTTCACCGTGTTAGCCAGGATGGTCTCGATCTCCTGACCTCGTGATCCACCCGCCTCGGCCTCCCAAAGTGCTGGGATTACAGGCGTGAGCCACCGCACCCGGCCTATTGTGTACTTTTTACAGATGAAGAAATTGAAGGAGTAATTTTCCAATGACACTGCAGCTAGTAAGTAATGAAACTGAGATTCAAACTCAGTTTTTGTTTTTTTTTCTATAACCCACTGCCTTTAGGCAGTAGATTTTCTTTAGGTAGATCTACCGCCCCACTTTGTGGACTGTATCGGGTACCTGGATCTCCATTGTCATCACCATCACCACCACGGTCACCACCACTACTGCCATTACTATTGCCATCACCACCACCAAAACAAAAACAGTAAATAAATACCTAAGACCAAGAGCAAGTTTCATGGACACTACACCCAAACATCCTAAAGATGAGTTATTTTTGCTTAACTGTAGTTTTATTTTTTAACAACATGCTTTAATTTTGGCTTTGCAAAGGGATTTTTATCAAATTTCTTTGGCCTATTCTCCTGCTAATGTTTTCAGTGGTGACATTGGTTATAATTTGGTGCCAACAAACATTTCGATGGCGTTATTGGCTTACCCACTGCTCTAATACTGTTTTGGTACAACTAAAATTTTTGCAATAGAGTACATGATGAAATTGCTTCATGATATCCTTCCCCCTCACCAAATAATGGTGACTGCTAAAAGTCCTTACAACTGCAGACTAGGTAATTGAATAATTTGTATATCAAATTAAGGTCCAAATGATGCTTTTAATAGCATAATTACTTGTAATAAGGAAAAGGTCAGCATTCACTAGTAATTATCTATTCTCTATAATTTTTAAAACATGAAAAAAAATGCTGTGACCAGCACATCCAAAGGGGAAAAGGCACTGTAAAACACCATTGGTATGAGAAAATCATGCTTTATTATTAAATTAGTAATTTCATTTGAGAGACATAATGTATAATTGATCAGCTAATTTGCCTGAAGCCTTTCATTTAAATACTGTATTTCACAGACTTTTAAATGCACATATTCTTTACATTTTCAAAATCGGGCATCATTGTGTGACATAGTTTATTTAGCATCATTCTTTTTCTGTCTTAGTTGTACATAAAATTAATCCAAGTCTTAAAATCATTGCTATCTTATGTCAGATGAAATAGAGGATTCAGATCTCTTTTTAATTTTTCCCAAGAAGATACCCCTAAAAGACTACAAGAACTCTTTAGAGAGAGCTAATGCTGAATGAATACGGAAGAGTGAATATGTGAATAGAATATGTGAATTCTAATTCTAATATGGTCATTCATTTCCCTAATTTATATTATGTGCCTTATCTATGTGAGACACTGTGTTAGCATTTTATGGGAGTAATAATCACAATGATAAATAATATCCCCTACTGCATTTGGATAGTGCTTTATAGTTGATCAGGAGCTATTACATGCATCATCTTACTTGTTCTCAGAGTTTACCTTGGAAGATAGACATTATTTCTATTCTCTGGCTAAAGAATAAGTGACAACCGTTCTGCAGGTTGGGTGACTCAGCTAAAGTCATTCGGGTCAGTGTTGACAGAGCCAGAGCAAGAGTCTTCCAACTGCAGGTCTGCTCTTTCCACTATAAAAACAGATGAAAGTACAAGTGAAAAATAAGGGGCTTCCAAAACAGCTAAGTTTAGTCTGCCTTCTACTTCACAAGCTAATACCTAAGCCACCCACACCAGGTTATCTATCACTTTCCATGTGATTTTTTTATTACATAAGTAATACGTGAACATAAACCTCCTATTTTTTTAAAGAAAAAGATAACATATTGAGTGACAACACACTATGTGTGTATAAATAGCTTTATAGCATAAGTGGAGTCATATAATAGTGTTTAGAGATTTGCTTTTCTCACACTATATCTGTTCATTCATTCAACAAGTATTCTGTTCATTCAACAAGTTCATTCATTCAACAAGTGATCTGTTCATTCATTCAACAAGTATTTACTCTTCTCAGCACTGAGAAATATTCATGTGTAGTTTTCTCTTTCTGTCCCACTCTAAAAGATGAGTATTCCATTATATACATATATATATATATATATATATATATGCGTGTGTGTATATAAAATGATGGTATCCATATCATAATTTATTAAGACACTTTTGTGTCACTGGACATGTGGCTTCTTTTGAATGTAATTTCATTACAATTAATGATGAAATAACTACATAAAAATTATAGTACAGGCCAGGCGTGGTGGCTCACGCCTGTAGTCCCAGCACTTCGGGAGGCTGAGGCAGGTGGATCACCTGAGGTCAGGAGATTGAGACCAGTCTGGCCAACGTGGTGAAATCCTGTCTCTACTAAAAATACAAAAATTAGCCAGGCGTGGTGGCACGCTCCTGTAGTCCCAGCTACTCAGGAGGCTGAGACAGGAGAATCACTTGAACTCGGGAGGCAGAGATCGTAGTGAGCTGAGATCATGCCACTGCACTCTAGCCTGGGTGACAGAGTGAGACTCCGCCTCAAAATATATATATATGTTACATGCTCATCTGTGTAAATGTGCATACTTGTGCGCTAGATCCCTAGATAGGAAGGTTAAAGATAAGTGTGCTTAAATTTTCATTGTTTTTGCCTAACTCTGCAAAGGAAACTGAACCAATCATGTGACAGGCTAGGCAAATAGACTCTCCAAGAACTCCATTTATAAAATGGATGAAATAACACTTACCTCACAGTTCTGCTGAAAATCCTGCAGCGTAGAGCTATGGTAGCCACTCTGCAGCATTTCGTCCTCTTCCATGGATAAGATAGGTCCACAAAAAAAGTACACAACAAGGCAGTAAAGGCTAAGGGGCATCTGAATGGCATGGGTAGTTTTGAAAGGTCAGAGATGACAAGAGGACTTCTGGCTGCTGTGTGGAGGAAGGGCGGAAGACTGAACCTTGACCTGCTAGTGGACAGGCAGAAATGTGCTGGGCTGCCTTCCAGACAGAAAGAATAGCGCGGACCAAGGCAGAGAAAGGAGATGAATGTGTTGGGAAAGGAGTAAAATCCAGCAGAATCCTATATGACATGATGAAGCAGTAGCCTCTCACTGCAACTTAATACTTTTGGATTAAAACTTTGCCTTTGCATCTAATTAGTCATCAGCAAAATAAGCTACTGTGCCATATCTCCTCAGCTTGGCAATTGCTTTTTGTACCTCCCTTCTCTGCACAGTGACAAGAATTAATACACCCATGGATAAACTACCAAAAGTTGTGCATATTCCTCTAGCAGGGCGTAGTGTTCATAAAAAGGTCAGTGATAATGTAACAGAGGTGAAAAATCTAGTACGTTGCCACAAGGAAGCCACATTTCAGTTGAACTCATTCGAACAGCTATGTGCCCAGCATTTCTGCCAGGTGCTTGAGTCAAGGAGAGAAAAGAGTGAAAGGGACAATCAGGTTATAAGATCAACTCCCAGCTCACTGAAAACTTTCATATTGAAAATAGAACATTGCTTCATATCAACAGAGTTCTATGAAGAACCATGTGCCTCACTGGCTCTCTCTTTGCATTGGGTTATTTACTAGAGGCATTTCTGAACCAATGGCAATAATAGCAGGGTAGTTGAAAGACACTGGCGTTTTTTAGAGAGGATGCTGCTGCCAAGAGGAGTGGGTTTTTTGTGAACGTAAGAAGACTGGTTGGTTTACAGAGGCAGTTGGCAAAAAACCCATCTCTCCTTGCTAGTTCGTGTTACCGCCTGATGAATCTGCCAAAGATTATGATGATACACTTTTTGGCCAGCTTGCCGCAGCTGTTTTTCCACCATTCATGTTGTTCATATTGTTAGGAGTGGGCCTGGGATGTGTATCTGCATATGTACTTCTTGTGCTAGGGTACTCTGCTGTGTGTTACAGTTCACTGATTTCCACATTTGAACTGTTGACAGACTATCTTGTTACGTGCTACAAAGTAAGATTTGTGGTTTGCAAGAATGAGATTACTGAAGGAAAAAGAGGTGGTGTCTTGTAGCAGATCTCAATCTCCCATTGGATGGATAAAATGATGTGTGGCATGGTGCCACATTGTCCCCATCTTTATGCACTCGTGGTCCGTAATGCCATGAGTCTTTTGATCTTGTCAAAGCCTTTTAGGCTCTTGAATTGACACAGTGTCTTGGCGATTTCAATGTGTAATCTAAAGAGCCACCCTATTGATTGGCCCTATCATCAACATATTGGGAACCATCTACTCCGCATTTTTGTCTTAGACCATAATTGACAGAGCAGGATTCAAACAGATCCTTACTAACTAGCACGTTTGACCTGTGCCAGTCTCCAAATTGATTAGGAGGTGCCAAGCCCAAGGCTTTCCTAGAGTGGATATCTAACAAGCTTGTAAAGTAAATGACTGCTGTCCAGACATCTTGCTATTGTGTATTTTATGCTGAGTTTCCGTTATGGCAAAGATCATGGCCACATGTTCTGCAGGGGAGCACAAAAGATGACTTTTCTAACAGAACCTGGATCAGAGGGCTTAACTTTAAAGTAGAGGTAGCACAGCTTTTGAAATATAAAACAAAAGCAATAATAAAAATAAACATTCATGTAAAATTTTCTATGTGGTAGGCATCAATCCAAGCACTGTACGTGGATTATATCACTTAGTTCTTCAACAATCCTATGAGGTAGCACAAAGAAGATTTGTTCTGAGTTATATAGGTGTCAAGCTGGGATTTGAGCCCAGGCAGTTTGACTTTAGCATCCCCAAGCTATAATTGGTCGTGAGGGTCCAAGGGGGTCCAGAAGTAGTTGTATAAACAAGAAGTTCAGGCAGGAGGCAGAATCATTTCATGGTTGGACCACTGCCTCTGAATAGATACTCAAGAAAATGCAGTCTTGTCATTTTCTGTTCCCAACTGCCTGGTATCCTCTTTTGTGACTACTACTAGTAATCATTGATTACCGAAAATGGTTTGTGAAGCAATCCAATTAAGTGAGCCAAGAATTACATGTCAAGTGTTACCATCTTTATTTGCTTATGTCAAGTGGAGTCAGAGGCTTTCTGTGATCAGCAAAGCAAGTGAAAAGTGGTTGATTAATTTCCTTTAAGATTTGTCAAAATTTGTGGGCAGGGAATCTAATTTTCAGTTTAATTTTCCTTCTTAACACACAACGTATTTTTTTTCTCTCTCTCCCTATTACTGCTAGCCAGAACACATCATTTGTAGTTTCACTTTACTTTAGTGTTAGGCTAATAATATTAATATGAATCCTTCTCTCGTCTTATCTTTATTTTAAGTAATTTGTAAACGATGGTCAGTTACAGACCTGCTTAAATAGATGTCAGCCATTTTGTAGAATACTTGAAAAAGCAAAAGATTTTAATTAAATTGTCTTTTAAGGTATTTATACTTACCCCACTTGGGTGTTTTTTGTAGTTAATACTCTTGTGTTATTTATGGTATGCCTACTATAGGCCAGACATGGAGGAAGTGAATAAGGGTGAATAAAAGCCCTAAACAGCTTTGAGTTTTCCCGTATGTAAAATGAATATACTATCTACATATAATTATGTAGTATAATAAAATGAATATAGTAATTGTATTTATTTCATAGAGTTCTGGTTAAATCGTATAGTCTTTGTAAGTGTCTTAGTCTAGTGCATGTGCTAAGTACTCAACAAATGTTAGCTGTGGCCACATGGCTTCAAGTTTGTCTTGGCTCCTGATCCCATACACTGGATCCAGCTGACTGGCCTGGTTCAAGGCCTCTCCTTGTTCTATAGGCTCTCGGACCTGCCTGGAGACTTCCTTTTTCTTTTACATTGCCCATGCCTGAACTGTGACTGTTTTCAATCCTATACTGAGATTTCATCTGTGATAACACTATGCTACGTGTTAGTTATGAGTGTAATAGAGTATTTGTTTGAGATGAGGTGTGAGATGGAGATGTGAGATGGAGAATATCTTCAATTCCTCATCTAATATGCTTGTTTCCTTTAAGTTACCACTAAATGATCAATGAAGCCTCTCTTAAAAAAAAAAAAAAAAAAAGATCCATCTTAGAAACTAGGGCTGTACCTAGGATGACCAACTAATCCCAGATGGATTTTGCATTGAAAGTTTTGAGTCCCAGAAGCTCCGTAAGGTATCCCCAGGACTGTCTCACTTTTAAAACTGGAAGTCCTAGATTCCAAGAATGTCCTTGGTCCTGTGCAAGCCAGGATGGATGGTTATCATATGCACGGAATACTAAGGCAGTCAAGTATTTGCCCCTCACATCTTGTTTGTATGTAATTGTTTGCCATAATGAAAAAAAAAAAGAAACTATTCCATTTAACATACAATAACTGCCTTTAAAGTTTGATAAAAGAGATAAAGCTGTCACATAGCTTCTCCTAAGGGCAGCCCTTGACAGGGTCATGAGAAATCTATGTCTTACCCTTTGCTGTGTGCATGTCCGAAGTCATGTATAATTAAACAGATCTAGAGACTCTGCAGGACTGTTTGAGAATAACAAGAAGACAACTGACAAATGTGAAGTCCCTTTTATTGATTTAAAATGAGAACCATAACTGGCAAGCAGACAGATGCCTTGGGTTAGCTGATCATCTTCTTTTAGCCCCTATAAAAAATGTCAACCTAGAAAATAAAATAAATGTTGCTTGTTCATCATGGTACCAGAACAAAAAAAGAGTTGAGTAATCGTATTAGGAAGACATCAAGTTTTATGAGTTCCACTCATCCATCTGAAGGTACTTCCCAGTTCAGTGGTTCTCACCCTTGGCTGTGAAGTATAATCATTGCTCCTGCGTCAGCTCCTCCCTTCCCTCTTCCCCCACCCTACCCAGAGATTCTGATTTAATTTGGCTGGGGTATATTTTAAGATTGGGGTATATTTGCTCCTTTTAAGAAACCCTTCAGATCATCCTAATTTTCAGCCAGGGTTGCAACTAAGGCCGTAGGGATCACTCACCCTGCAGGCATGGAGAACCTCCTCTGGACCAGGCACTGAAAACCATGCACGTTGCCTCTGCTTCAACTCCACAAAGACCAACCCATTTAGTGAAGACAACACAGCAGAGTATAGCATCTATTAATTTATGTTTGCAATCTCATGAGGATAACCCAGACCATTTCAATAGGACTTGGGAGGAGTTCCAAACAATTTCTTACGGTGGGATAAATCTTTGAGTGGCTAATATCCTCCATTTATAATTGATTATTAGCCCCAATTTTAGATAATTTCGTTGGCAAATCTTGCCCAAATATTTTAGTCTCTCTAAAAAAAAAAAAGAGTTGAATTTTAAAGGGCTCGGCCCACTAGGAGCCTTTAACAGGAACTATGTTTGCTCAAAGTAAACCAAATAATAACAAATAGAGTTTTTTCTGTGTATCGTTTATGCTACTTTCAAAAGGCTTTCTCTTTACCTTCTTGACTTTTGGAAGAAGCATATTGTCCTTAGTGAAATAGTCAGCATTCCACTGGTTAGGTTTAAATTAGTACCATTTTCCCAAGTGTAAATAGCTCTGTTTAGTTAACCTAATTATTTCCCTGACTATGAGAAATAAGTTTCTGACTACAGTCAACCTATAATACGCTTTTCCTGGACCCATCTTTTCTCTGAAGTGTTCTCTGTGGTGGTTCTGGTCCAACTGTCGTGGGCGAGTGGAAATAGAGTCACTCTGCCCCTGCCATTTCTCATTTACAAGATTCTTGAAAGTGAATGACTCAGTCATGTTACACTGTTTTGCAACACAACCAGTTTAGGTTTAGCAAAGTTAGCCCCATCACCTATATAAATATACAGCAAGTGCATTTCTTTACAATGGTTATACGAGGGGACTTCTCCCAGCCTTTATTTATTTATTTATTTATTTTTTGCAAGGCCAGAAGGTAAAGGACAGTATATAATTGAAGGATCAGCTGAAATCCTAATCCTTTTAGCAACACTGTTGCTCTTATGAGCTTCTCCTGTAAGCTGCTTCTAAAATATTATTTTCATTTTTTAGTTGTGGAAACTCAGACATAGTCTCACAGAGAGATTAAATGACCTCCCTAAGGACATTCATTGCGAGTCAGAGGTTGATCCGGTAATCTAATTAAGGCCTTATAATTCCAGCAGTGTTGCCAAAACCATACTTTTCCCTCCTCCTCCTGCCAAACCCAGCAATTGAGTATGATGACCTGCCTGCCCCTTTGTGCTGAAGGGCCTCTGATCCCCCCCAGCTGAAGCCATTTGACCACATTTAAAGGTTCCACCCAGGCCAAGCGTGTGGGATGTTGGTCGTTAATCAGAGAGAACTTAAGGGACCCTCATCAGGAGTCAGATTTTGCCACCTGGGTTTCTTCAGGCTTAGCCTTTGTTGGAGCAGCCCAGCCCCATTTTGTAACGTGGTACTTGTAATTTCTGTTCCCCTTCATCAGGATTCTCCCATTCGTCTTCCAGTTCCTGCAAGGCTGGGAGAGCCCTGCCTTGGTGCCTGTCCCACCTTCCCAGAGTCCAGGTCCTTTCCCCAAACCTGTGCCAAGCAGTGGGAGCCCGGTTTTCTCCTGCCCACTTGCCACCTGCTCAACTTCCCACACGATGCTGAATGTCACATGTGCCACTGCTGTGCTCTCAGTGATTCCTGGATGAATCCTTGTCTTGATCCTAGACTCCTGATCTCCTAACACCTGCCTGAGCCATGGTGTCTTACCATGCGCCTAGCACCTATGCTGCACCTGCCTGCCTGGACTTCTCCCCATTCCCTACTGCTGGGTCAGCCCCACCCCAAGGAGTTCAAGGTTCTAGCCCCACCACCCGAGAAGTTCTAGTTTCTTGGTCTGGAAAGAAGCTGTCCATTCCCCACACCAGTTGAGGATTCTATTTGGGTTCAGCACTTTCCTTCACTTTTTATCTATTTCTTATAGAACTTAACCTTTTTATCCTAGCACACGGGGATAACCAAAAATTGCCTTTATGTCTTCCCATGTGGTCCTTGGCCTCTGTGCTTTGGATTTTGAGAATGGTCCTCATTTCTCATTCCTACTTTCAGCTGTGGTGTCAGGTTCGCTTGCTTGCTTCCTTGCTTTTTTTCCTAGTTTGATTTTGTGGATTTTGTAGAGGATTCTATTTGATCCGTCTTTCACTGCATTGATCTAGCCAGCAGATGGATGGATATATGAACAGACAGGTAAACAAACACACAAACATTCTGCTTATTTCCTTTTTAATGATCCATGGTTGCCAGAATCAGAGTATCCGACTTGTGTGAAACTGAATGGTGTATCTGTGTATGTTACCACTATCCCCTGCACAATCCCTTAAATATAATTGACATTCAGCACATGCCTATTATTAATAATAAAGGAAAAACTACTGTTGTCTTGTCGAATTCAAGTTTGGTGTCAAAATGAAGGAGAGATGTGTACAAGCTTAACAGAATAACCATATCCTTTACTTTGTGCAGGAAGAGAAGCAAGACAAGGCTATTAAAAATCTCTGGAAATAAGTAACATCTTTAAAGGAATCATATTATCAGATGTGCATATAATACTGAATTGTAGTATTTGAAAATACTAGAAATGAGAGAGATTTGAAATAAAGAAGGATTAGGAAGGAACAGACATGGGACTATAGTAAAATTACAATCATTTCATACCATGTACCCAAAACTGATAAAATCAAATGCAGATATTCCACCATTTAGTAAGTCCTTACGGACGTTTAGGATGTTTCCAAATTTTCCCTATTGAAAATACCATAGCAATGCATGCCTATAGTGGCCTTTTAAACATATGTGCCTGTGTTTCTACAGTATAGAGGCCTTGAAGTAGAATTGCACATTATAAACTTTTATAAACACTAATTTGCCCTTCAATAAAGCAAAACTAGCCTACCAGAGAGCATGTTTCTCCGCTGGGTATTCTCAGTCTTGTCAGTGCTCACATATTTCTTAGGTGAAAACTCAATGATTGTTTTTCTTTGCATGTTTCTGTTTACTAGTGAACATTATGCATCGATTGAAAATAAGGAGGTGAATCTATATGTTCCAAGATATAAAATATAGCTGAAACTTATTAAGTAAAAACAAGTTGAAAAGTACTGTCCCATATTTATAGATGGCCTGGACTCATAGAAAACTATACATTGCTATTTTACATATGTACATATGTAAAATACAAAGGAAAGAAAATGTGCATAAATGTCTACCTCAAAGTCATGATAGTTGCTACCTCTGCTGAGAAGAATGGAATAGGGAGTATAGTATGAAAAGAGTGTTAAGGTTCTTTGTACATCTTTGTTGTTTAAATTGTTACAATGAGAATACATTCAAGAATTACCATATATATTCGTAGACAACCTGCTTCTGGGTCGGGGTTTCGTATGTAGCAGAGCAGCTCCCTCGCTGCGATCTATTGAAAGTCAGCCCTCGACACAAGGGTTTGTAAAAAAGAAAAAATAAATAATTAAATAAAGAAGAAATAAAAATTAATAAAATTTAAAAAAAAGAATTACCATATATAATTTTTTAAATATTAATTGAAACATCCATAGTATAATGTTTTCTGTCTTGGCTATCTGAACCTTTGTTAAAGGACTGCTAGAATAGCCGGTTGTATAAAGCAAACATTTATATAATCAGCAACTGCTATGTGGCAGACCATGTGAAGTGTAGAAATGATGGATAGAACTGTCTGTACCCACAAAATGCTCAGGGTTCTGTGTTGGAGCAGATAGTTATACAGATAATTAAGCCTAACTGGGAAAGGCACTCTAATTGGAGAATGTTACCAAGAACTGTGAGAACAAGGCAGAGGGAGTTGGGGAAATCATCTAATAGAGGTTATATTTAATTTGAGACTTGAAAAGTGTGCAGGAATTCTCCAGGTAAAGAAAGTGAAAGTGACATCCTAGCCAGGTAAACCATTATGTGCAAAGGCAGAAAAGGGGCAGGCATTTTTGTGGCTAGAGAAATGGTTCTGGGAAAGTGATGAGTGATGTAGCTGAGAAGGTAAGTTGGTGCCGTCATGTCAGTTTTGCCAGATGGGACCATAGAAATGGATCCGTTTCATCCTTGCATCACCAGTACCCAGCCAAGCACAGTTTGAGAGAATGCCTGTGTGTGCGCATGTGGGCAGCCTTGTTATATGTGAGCCAAACTGTCTCACTAATCATGGTCTCATCATCTCTGCTTTACTCCAGCTTTTTTCCCCCTCCTCCTCTGCACTTCTCCCTCCAGTAATGTTCCCTTCTCACCATCTTCCAACTCTCTCAATTTTGTGGTTTCTTGTTTTTATTGCATTGAGATTCTCATGCACCTCTGTCCTAAAGATACCCTGTTTGTCTATCTCCTCCCTGATTCCATGTCTGCATTTCACATTCACTTGTGCAGACAGCAGGTTCAGTGCCCAAATCATCTGATACTTTTCTCTATCCTTGCAATTCTACTGTATACTCACTACTCTTACCTAATTATGTTTCTCTCTCCTCCTGTCTCTCTGAGACTCTAAGCCCCAAGCCTTGATTTTTCATCTTTGTGTCCCAGCGAACTGCATGGTTCATGGCAAACAGTAAGTGCTTCATAAATGTTAAATAAATGAATTAAATTGAATAAATGAACCTTCCTTCCATTTAATGGTGGGTTTTTATACTTTACCCATCAAACAGTACAATGCCATATGTGATTATAGGACATGACAATTATGTGGTTATAGGACCATGTGAATTATAGTAATTCATAGAAGAAAAAGAATAGTAGGAGAGGGAATGGATCATTTGTGAGGGACAATACTGTATTAGAATTCAGAACAGATCAGAGGCCATATTATCATTGGAAGTAGAAGCTTTTCAATAGAAATGTGTAGTTGTGATAGGAAGTGACCCTAACCGCCTCATTTTAAAATAGACAGCCCCTCACAGTGCCTCTCCCATTGGTCCTGGGATTTCTCATCACCCAGTTTTATTGCCTTCCATGGCACTCACTTGTCACCACTGGGTTGTTGGCTCCTTAGTGTCTGCTCTTGTGTTAGAATATAAGTCATGTGTGAGCAAGTGTCTTGTCCGTGTTTCTCACCAGTGTATCCCAAAGTGCTTGCATGTAGTGGAGACTTGATTAAATATTACATAAGTGAATGAATCTTCTAGTTATTCTATAGAGAAACCTACCTAACCATTTGTCTTCTTCCTGATAATAAAATGCCATCATTTTTAAGCTTTCTTCTTTTAAATTTCTTAGGAGTTAGTAGGGGCCACTTATTAAACAAATTCAAAAGTCTTTGCATGTACCTGACCCCAAATAGTCATCCATAGTTATTAGTAATTGTTTGCTTGTTTTAAGTGGCTTTGAAATCATTTGAATTATAATATGCAGCGGCATACTACCTGCTTTTAATGCTACCCTTCTGTCCATTCCTTCACTTGGAAGTAGTTTTTTAAAGTAGAACATGAAGAAACTGTAGAAGTGCCACTGAATATGTTAACCCTATAAATCAGAATGCATTGCAAATAGGAACTGCAAAGTTAATGTGATAGATTAGAAATTATTCTTTAAGGCCAGGTGTGGTGGCTCACGTCTGTAATCCCAACACTTTGGGAGGCTGAGGCAGGCAGATCATTTGAGGTCAGGAATTTGAGACCAGCCGTGCCAATGTGGTGAAACCCCATTTCCACTAAAAATACAAGAAGTAGCCAAGTGTGGTAGCAGGCACCTGTAATCCCCGCTACTCAGGAGGCTGAGGCAGGAGAATCACTTGAACCGGGGAGGCGGAGGTTGTAGTGAGCCAAGATCATGCCACTGCATTCCAGCCTGGGCAACAGAGTGAGACTTGGTCTCCAAAAAAAAACAATTGTTTGACACCTTTCCTGTGTAGCAGATTTTGTTTTTAAAAAAGCAATATATTAATGTTGTAAAAACTGAAGTCATGAACTGAATAAACACACGCACACACACACACACACACACACGCGTATATAGCTGAAGACTTTACTATTTGCTTTGAACAATGGGGCAAACAGAGCATGAAATTAAGTGTCAGGCACATTAAATCTACAGATTTTCAACTTTTTATATGGTCACTTTTGAACGAATAACAGTAACTTGAAAACTAGTTTGACTCTAAAACAAATTATGGCCTAAAATACATTTGATAAGTAGAAATAATATGATTGAAAAGCTAGCTGAAATAGAGGTTGGCATCACCTTGCTTGCAGTGTGAAAGATTTTTGCTGCTTCATAATCAATAATCCCAAATGACTCTGAAATCCCAAATGACTTCGCTGATGAGTAAAAGGTACAGAAAAATAATGTAATGGAGGAACAGAGAATCAGTGGAAAATGAGTTTGGAATCTTTTTCTGAGCATTTCTTTAAAGCATCAGAAAAATGTCCTGCACTTGATTCTCTCTGGTCTGTATGTCAAATGTGAAACCTAGATATTTTTATTATTAAGGTAATGTGGTTTCAAATCAAAGGGGTCAAGAAGTGCAGAAGATACACCTTTGAACCTGCAACCTTCTTTTGCACCTGTTCAGAATGTCAAATGGCTAAAGGATCAAAATT
The DNA here is from genome assembly GCF_028885655.2 of Pongo abelii. Classification (NCBI taxonomy): domain Eukaryota; kingdom Metazoa; phylum Chordata; class Mammalia; order Primates; family Hominidae; genus Pongo; species Pongo abelii. The sequence continues at coordinate 134,700,167 of NC_071992.2, read as the reverse complement.
AGGCCCCAGAATAGAAATGGAAAATAATGTACATGCAAAGACAGAAGATGAGGGTTTTTAATTTAACTACCTGGCTACATTGAAGGGGAAAATGGAAATGGAATTTAAAAATGAAAAGGGAAGCTTATTAAAAAGAAAAAATGGGAGCTAGAAAGGATGAAAATGTGAAAGAGGATTTTAGATGGTGTTTTGTGGAGAAATGTGATTTAGTTAAGTAGGAAAACTGCATTTGTGGTGTGTCTTTTAGTGTCATTGTTCATTCACATGCACTATGGGTGATGTTTGTCAAGAGGGAGAGTTTTTCTGCTACTGGGTTTGTTAAGCACTTCCATGGGATTCAAGATTTCATTTCCACAAATAGAATTCAAGAGCCAAGTGAGTATTGCTCTGTGAGATTCCAGATTTCTATTTATGGTCCTGAATGATCCTCCCTAGAGGAGGCCGGTCACCCTCAAAGACCCAAAGGACAAGTCATATTGGAAGAAAAGGCTGAGCAAATGAAAGTGCTTCTACTTGGCCAAGGCATGTGTGTGCTGATTGGGAGCTGGGATTCATGTTTAATTGGATATTTGTGCCCCATCAGCATGGATGCTGACATTTCTCTTTCTAATAATAAGAGCCAGCTTCATGCCCAGGTCAAAGAAATGACCAGGATATTGTACAGTGTTTCTTATCTTTTCATACTGTTTTCTGGAAAGGAGCTATCAAATGGGAACCATCGAATCCTACACAGTTTTGCTTTCCTGTGGGTCTGAGTGAATTACGCCCCAGGGAAATAACCAGTCTGGCTTGTTAAGTAGCTGCCGACATAATATTTCTAAAAACACATTTTAATTCTGATTTCCACCTGCCCCATATGTCTTCAATAAAAGAATGTTAGTAGCAGGGATGATTGCTTCAGACCAGGAGTTGAAGACTAGCCTGGGCAACGTAGTGAGACCCTGTCTCTATTTAAAAAAAAAAAAAAAAACTGGGTGTTGTGGTATGAATCCATAGCCCTAGCTATTCAGGAGGCTAAGGTGGGACGATTCCCTGAGCCCAGGAGTTTGAGGCTGCAGTGAGCTATGATCATGCCACCGCACTCCAGCATGGGCAAGAGAGTAAGCCTTGTCTCTAAAAAACAAACAAAAAAAAAGAGAGAGAGAGTTAGTAGCAGTAGTGGAAGTGGCAGCTGTACCAGAAGGAAGACTAATAATAGAATAGTAATGGCAAAGAATACTATTTATTAATTATCATTAATTGTCAGTAGTATCAGGGACTGAACAGCATGTTTTACATTTATTTTCTAATTGAATTCTCATAGCAAACATGTGAGATAAATGTATTTATCCCCTTTATCTTGATGGTGAAGCAGAGGCTTAGAGAAATTAAGCTACCTGCTTGTGAGTAACACAGCTAGTGAGTGGAAAAAACAAGCCGCAAACCTAGACCCATGGAATGCCATTTGAGCAGAGTCAGCCTGAGTGCTGAGTACAACCTTCCTTATTAGATTTATTTGTCTGTTTAGCTCACACTTGTGAATAAAAAGTGTACAGTGACAGAAAGGCTTCTTTTGTGTTATTCACAAAAAACTCCATACCTAATACAATGCTGGGCTTTGAACAAGTGTCCAGTAAATATATTTGAATGAATGAATGAATGGAGACAGAGCAGACACATTCCTATATTTTAATACAGATCTACAAGGCCACTCCTGGGCTTTTCAAGTTGCTCATCTTTGTCTTGACATGAAAACCCTGCTCTACTATCAAATTGGAACAGGAACAGATACATGGAGAAAAGGTTTTATTCTGTACTCTCACTTATAGAATGTATGTATCATTAGGAAACATTATGGACAATGGAGAGAGCTCCATACTTACTGTATAATTCATTCATCTAAAGAATATTCATTAAGTGCCTAGGTTCTAAGTGCAGAGAATGTTGTAGTAAATAGGTTTAGGAAAATATCAGATCACCATAAGGGATATAGTGAAGATGGGATGTATTAAGAACGTCTTGGGGATTACTTAAGATTACATGATCAAGGAAGACGACCATGCAGAAATGATGTTTAAGTTGAGATCTGAATGATGAGCTGAAGCTAGCCACGAGAACATCTGAGAGAAGAGCTCGCTTTCATTACTCACCCTAAAGTAAGGGTAGGCTGTATATGTTGCAGGAACAGAAAGAACAGGACTCTCTTATTCTTGGAACATCAAGACCATGACAAAGAAGAGTAGAAGATGCATTAGTAGAGAGGGCCTTGCAGGCTTGGAGTTTGGATTTTATTGTAAGTGCAAGGGAAAGCCACTGAAGGACCCAATCAACTTTACATATGTATAAGTTTACTCTGATCATGCTGTGAACAATAGACTGTAGGTGGAAAGTGTGGAATTTGGAAAATAGGCGGTTATTGCCAGAGTCTAGGTGAGAAATAGTTGCCTTTGAATGAGGTGGAAGGAATAAAGGTAGAAGTGAATCTATGCATCCTAAAGATATTTTCTGGGTATACCCCACAGTCTTGTATGTACATGTATGTATGTATATATGTATGTATGTATGTATGTATGTATATATGTATGATGTATGTATGTATGAGGATGATTACTGGGATTTTGGTCAGGATCTACCAGGATGTAGAAACTGGTGGGAGAGCAGATTTGAGGGAAGTCATGAATTTTGTTTTGAGTGTGTTAAGTTTGAAAGTTGTGTTTGTTGGATAGCCAAGTGGGATATCGAGTAGGCAGCTGGTAAAGATGGAGAGGGAATTAAAGAGAGATATTGAGAAAGAATAATAAACTTGAGAGTCATTTGATTTATTGACAATATTTAAAGCCAGTGGGACTTGAAACTACCCCAGGAGAGAGTACAGATAGGAAGTAAAAGGGATTCCCAAACCAAAGCCCAAAGCACACCATTTAGGTCAAAGAGGAAGGTGGGACAAAGAAAGAAGGACTAACTAGTGCGGTAGAGAGAAAACCATTTTATGTTGTGTGTATTTTACCAAACTAAAAATAAAAGCTTTTTTAAATGTAGGTATTCAATCTGGAAGGTCCGATGTTTAGAAATAGGCATTCTAGAAAGGAGAACAGAGTAAACAGTAGAGACAGAGAGAGGTGTGAAAGCCAGGAGAAGAAAGTATCTCAAGAAGAAAGTGTGTTCCATTTTGTCAGAGGCTACTAGGAGGCCACAGGAAGGAAGTTGTGGTCTTAGAAGAAGTAACACTGGAATTAGCAACCTGCGTGTCTCAGTGGCCATGGCAAGAGCCTGTCCAGTGGGAGGATGAGGAAGGAAGCCAGCTAGAGTGTGGGGAGAGAGCGTGAGGTACTGAAACAGATTCAGTTAGCTCATACAACTCTTCCAAGATGCTTTCCTGTGGAGAAACCAGACAATGTTATTCATTCTCAAAAAGGAGGGAAATGGTGACACTTTTGACAACATAAGTAAACCTCTAGGACAATAGGCTAAGTGAAATGAGCCAGTCACAAAAAGACAGAATGGCATGAATCCACTTATATGAGGATAGAGTAGGCAAACTCACAGAAGCAGAAAGTAGAATGGTAATTGCCAGAGGGAATGGGGAGACAAGGGGATAGGGAGTTATTGTTTAATGGGTGCAGAGTCTCAGTTTTGCAGAATGGAAAGAGTCCTGGAGATCAACGGTGGTGATGGTTATACAACAGTGTGTACTTAACACTACTGAACTGTACAATTAAAAATTATGAAGATGGTAAATTTTGTGTTATGTGTATTTTACCGAACTAAAAATAAAAACTTTTTAAATGTAGATACTCAATTTGAAAGATCCAATATTTAGTAATAGACATTCTAGAAAAGTGAGCAGAGTAAACAGAGTAGGGAATATACTTTAAAAACTAATAATGCATGATTCACCAAGGCTTGATCTTTAAATTGAAAGGGACTACTGACTACCTCTCAGAAAGAGTGAAAGAAGACCCATATCTAAGCACATTCTCATGAAATTTCAGAATATCAAGAATAAAAAGGTCCTTAAAGCCTTCTAGGGGAAAAATATAAGATATCAAAAAAGGAATGAAAATCAAGCTACTTTAGATTTCTCACAGCAACATTTGAAGGAAGAAAACTATGGAGCAATGCCTTCAAAATTGTGAGGGATTGTTTTTCAGCTTAGAACTCTAGATCTAGCCATTTTATCAATCAAATGTGAAGGTAGAATAAAGACTTTTTCTGACATGCAGGGACTGAGAATGTTTACCCCCAAAGCCGTTTCTTAGGAAGTTGCTTATGAATATGTTCCAGCAAAGAGAAGATGTAAACTAAGAAAAAGGAAGATTGGGATCTAGGGAACAGTTTATCCATCCATCCATCTATCCAGGGCAGTACTGGAGGAAAATATGAAATGGCCCCTTTGTAGCAGGTCTGGGGAGCAGCCAGTGTAATCTGGGGTAAGGAGAACTCTATGAGGTAGATCTTTGGGAAAAACAGGGAATTTGGTAAATAGATAATATGATTAAAATCTTTGAAAAAATTGATACCAACAAAACAAGAGAAAAAGAAATGAAATTAAATACTCCAAAGTGGCCAGACATGGTGGCTCATGCCTCCCAGCACTTTGGGAGGCCAAGGCAGGAGAATGGTTTGAGCCCAGGAGTTTGAGACCAGCCTGGACAACATAGTGAGACCCTCATCCCTACAAAAAAATAAAAACATTAGCTGCATGGGGGCATGCACCTGTAGTCCCAGTTGCTTGTGGGGCTGAGATAGGAGGACCATTTGAATCTGAGAAGTTAAGGCTGCAGAGAGCCAGGATCACACCACTGCACTCCAGCCTGAGTGACAGAGCAAGACCCTGTCTCAAAGATAAATAAATAAATACCCCCAAAGACTCTAACATTGCATAAGAATATTTGTTCCAAATATGAATTAAACTAAACTGTGGCATGAATTTAAGCAACTGCTGGCAAATGAGAAAACAAAGTCTATTTACTTTTAATGCTGGGAAACTTATTTGTGATTGTTAGTGGATATGACACTGGACCACTGAGAATGTGATAGAAGAAATAATCATCCAAACCAGACTAATTAGCCCAGCATTGGAATAGTATATGTAATCATAAGCTAAATGCTGCTTATTGATTTTTTTACCTGTGACTCAATTTACAATCATACTTAGCATAGCAGACCAAATAGAGGTCTTAGAATAGAAAATATTGCTGTTAACCTTGACAATATATAATAAAAGTAATATTGTAGATGACAGAAGGTCAGACTTTGAAGGCAAGAGACAATTATAGGAAAAAAATTTTAAAACCTTATTTGGAAAATCATATAGATTTAAATACATCATTTAAGGTTAAAAAATAATAGATGAACTAAAATTAGTAATACTGTCACAGACATTCAGAAGAAGAGACAAGAGGAGGAAGTCAGCACGTGTCTGCTAATTCCTGATCATTCTTATTGTGGTATCAATGGATAATCCTTTGAGTCTGATAAATTAGAGACTAATAAGATAAACCACTAAGAGGTTACCCCTGGAAATTGCACCTGAAGTTGGAGAAGGGAGATGTTTGAGTTAGGACCATGTTAGGGTTATATTTTGAAAACAAGATAGTTTCCAGTCAGAAGAGATGGGACAAGAAGTTCATGTTTTTTACTCTGAGCATTTTGGGATAACTTATTTTTTAAAACCATGTGCATACTTTCTTTTATAGCAACAAAAGGGTTAGAAATAAACAGGATAAAAAATGAATAATAGAATGAGTATAAAGGTGTAAAAATTACTTAAATAATTAATCAAATGAGGGCCCATTATTATTTATTGGGAATGTGGTTGTAAAGATACATGCATGGACGTGGATTCTGGAAAAAGTTTATATAAATAAAAGTAATTATGTTAATGAGGCAAATTCTCAGCAAAAATTTTTTCTAATTGTATAAAACCTAGTATTTGAAGAGTAAATGCAAATGTATAAGAATATGTATAAAGTAAAAAATCTATTGTAATTCATTTACCTCTAGCTTATTCCCTTCCCACTATGTTGGTAGTGAGACTTTCAAAGCTCTGTCAATCTTAGGTTGCCAGACTGTTTTGTTTGAATTGAACAGTCCATCTGAACTGGAGTTTGCTCCTGTGTTAATCAGCTCTGGCTGCCATAATGAAGTACCACATACTGGGTGCCTTAAACAACAAAATGTATTTTCTCCCAGTTCAAATGTCTGGCAGTCTGAGATCATGGTGCCAATGTGGTTCAATTTTGGTGAGGGTCTCATCATGTCCTCTTTTGCACAGGGGCCACCCTCCCTCTGTGTGGTGGAGAGAGAGCGAGCTCTCTGAGGTCTCTTCTTATGAGAACACTAATCCTATGTATCAGGGAACTACCCTTTATGAATTCATTTAACCTTAATTACTTCCCTAAAGGCCCTGTCTTGGAATACAAGTTGGGACTTAGGGCTTCAACATATGAATTTTGGGGAGACACAGATACTCAGTCCATACTAGCCCCATCAATTTATTCATCATTTGGCTGAATTAACAGATAGATAAATTGTTTTAACACCAAGAAATCATGGACCTGGGGTTGGGGGTGGCTAACTTTTAAAGCCCAAGAATGCTAGTATTGGAAACTTTGTATAGACCACCCCCTACCATAATGGATTCCAGAGTTCATAGCCTCTCTAAGCCCCCAAATCCCTACTCTGCCCTACTAAATACAATTGCAGCAATATTTTGTAGAGCTTCTGTTTTTAACACAGTGCCAACAGCACGGTGACCGTAACATCCCTTGGGCCCATCAGCCCTCTCTTCTCTATAAAATGATCCAAATAAAACACTTAGACTTCTGATTATTTGATTTGATCTTCACAACAACTTTGTAAAATGGGCAGAGTAGGTATGTTCTCACTTTACTAGTGATATAATTGAGAGACAGAGAGATTAGCATTGCCCTATTGTATAGTATAGAAAATGCACCTCCTTCCACGACAAGGTGAGTAGAAAAAGCCCTTGAGTAGGAGTCATGTGGCTGGTCCTGAACCCAGCTCTGCCTTTGGCATACCCAGATTAGGACAAAGTCAGAGTCATCTTTGATCAGGTTTATCTTAATTCATTAAGGAAGCAAACTAGCACTGGAAACCTCAGTAAGATAGCTCACATCTCTAATCCTCATTGTTCTCTCCTGTTTCTATCAAATTAGAGTGATATCATGAAGCATGAAGTTTGAAATTACTGCAGACCTGGACTGAATGCATTTCTGAAATTCACTAGCGGTGTGACCTTGGATGAGTTACTTTACCTTTCTAAGCATGTTTCTCTACTAGCAGTAATACCTACTTCGCAGGTTGTCAGGAAAATTCAAGATGATTTATGTAAAGTTCTTAAGACAACTCTTCCCATGTTTTGTGGGAAGAATATCATTAGAATGATATCGAACATGATGTCTGGAATGGCATCAGTATACTTTTAAGCCACATCCCTGAAGCTAATTTGGTCAGGCTTGATCACACACGTTCTCAGAAGGGTTTCAGAAAAGCAAAAGAAGAGTGCAAATGCGTGCCAAGCCTCTTGGAAACATACCTCAGAAACCTGGCCCATCACCACCTCTGCCACATTCTTTTAGTCTAAGCAAGCCACATGGCTCCCTTCTACCCCCCAGACTCAAGAGGTGGAAAAATAGGTGCCATCTCATGGCAGAGGACCTTTAGTCATATTACACAGGGGCATTTTTGCACTGAGGACATTTTTGTCATCAATCTACCACATTGTTATTCCAAAGTAATTGTTGTAGAAATGACATGATGATGATGATGATCAATAACAATTTTTATGGTTCATTTTTGTTTTCATTTTTGCTTTTGTCATGCTTTCATTCATCGAACATTCACAGAGGGATTTGCCCCTAGGTACGTGCTCAGGGCATACATATGCCTTTGTGTCACAGCACCTCCCATAGAGTGTGCTCATCTATGTGGATGAGTGATAGGTTTTCCTGCTGTACTAAGACAGAGCAGACGCAAAGTACAGTGTGATCCTCTCCCTCCATATTTCTCTTGACAGGCTGTGCATTCTGGGCTGATAGGAAGAACAGGCCTTGATAACCAGAGCCATCCAGGCTGCCAGGACATCTTGTTTCCTGTTGAGTGCCTGAGCACATCTGCTTATTCCCTCTATGAGTTTTTATTGTAGACACCCTGATGCCCAGCAGCATGTGTTTGGGGGCCAGCAGATCTCACCAGCGTTGCATACAAGCATCCGCTTCAGAGCTTGTGAGCAGTGGCGTTTACACATTTGGATAGTGTGCTTTTATAAATAGCTCCATGAGGTGCCTGGGGAAGCTGGGCTGTATCTTTGGCATGGAGTTGGGACACTTTGTGCATGACTGTCCCTGGAAATAGAGGACTGCTGATTCGGAGTTTCAGAGAGAAATAAATGACAGGACTTATCACTGGAAGACATGAGGTGATACCGTGTCATTGCAGCAAACCCAGGCCTGAATAAAGATAAACATACCTTTGCCCCTCTTAATTTGGTATCTTTATTTTTCCATTTTCCCCCTTTTTCTATATTTTCTCACTTTTTTTTTTTTTTTTTTTTTTTTTTTGAGACAGTCTCGCTCTGATGCCCAGGCTGGAGTGCGGTGGCGCCATCTCTGCTCACTGCAAGCTCCGCCTCCTGGGTTTACGCCATTCTCCTGCCTCAGCCTCCCAAGTAGCTGGGACTACAGGTGCCTGCCACTGTGCCCAGCTAATTTTTTGTATTTTTAGTAGAGACGAGGTTTCACTGTGGTCTCAATCTCCTGAACTCGTGATCCACCTGCCTCGGCCTCCCAAAGTGCTGGGATTACAGGTGTGAGCCACCACGCCCAGCCTATTTTCTCACTTTTGTCCTCTTCCTATGCCTGTGTTTTTCACTGGTACCTTTTAGTCCTCTTCCTTTCTTAACAACTGTTTTTCTTTCAATCTTAGCTGACTATACCTAACACCATCTCACAATGCCTACAGCTCAAGTCGGCTGGACTCCAAAGACTCTGCCTCTGTAGGCTGGCATGGTGGCTCACACCTGTAATCCCAGCACTTTGGGAGGCCAAGGCGGGTGGATCACGAGGTCGGGAGTTCGAGACCAGCCTAGCCAACATGGAGAAACCCCATCTCTACTAAAAATACATAAAATAACTGGGCATGGTGGTTGGCACCTGTAATCCCAGCTACTCGGGAGGCTGAGGCAGGAGAATCGTTTGAACACAGGAGGCAGTGGTTGCAGTGAGCCGAGATCACACCATTGCACTCCAGCATGGATGACAGGGCAAGACTCCATCTCAAAAAAAAAAAAAAAAAAAGACTGCCTGTGTCCATGCTGCTGCCCCACTGCTTCCCCAAGCCAGACTTGAGAATCCAGCAGAAGAGGATGCCAGTGCTATTCAGGAGATATTAAGATACACTTTTGGGAAACATAATATGTGGGAGGCACTATTTAAAGTACTTTAGTTAAACCATTTCTAATCCTTCCACAAACTATAAGATAGGTATTATTTGCAGTGAATTTAGAAATACATTTAGAAAAGTTCAGTGACCAGCCCAAGGCCCACAGTGCTAGTGAATGCCAGAGCCTTCAACCCAGGTCTGCATGATTCCAAATGCCAAGTTTGTTTCATCACATCACTCTCTGTGTCAGTTGAAAAAGAAAAAAACTGAGGATCAGAGATGTGAGCTGTCTTGCTAAGAATTATAGTGCTAGACTGGCTCTGCATTTTTGGCTCAATATAAGAGAAATCTAATCGGAGGAAAGGCTGTTTTAGTCCCAACCTGGGAATGTCAAGAGCGCAGCTGGGACCTGAACCAGTTTTCTGACACTCAAAGGATGTAGGATCTGTGATATATGATGGTGGGACAGACAGTTCTTTCATTTGTTCAACAGATAATTATTGAGTTCCTGCTTTGTGCCAGGTACTGTTCTAAATTTTGAGATTCTTTGCAAATTAAGAAAGACCCTTGTCGTGCAGGTTGCAAGCCAGTGGGAAGAGACATATAATAAACAGTAGAAAAAATAATTGAATTGTATAGTGTGTTAGATGATACTTATGAAGGAGAGATAAATAGTGGAGCACAGTAATGAGTATAGGAAGCTCCAGAAGGCAGTCTTGCATTTTTAAACAGGGAGATCGGGATAGGACTTTTTGAAAATGGAGCATTTGGACAATTCTCAAAGGCTTTGAAAGAAGTGAGGGAATTAGCCATGTAGGTATCTGGGAGAAGGGTATTCCAGCAAAGTAAAACACAGGCATAGTTGGCGTTTTTGAGCAATAGGAAGAAGACTGGTGTAGTGGGAACAGAATGTATTAGGGGAAGAGTAATAAAGATGACATCAAAGAGGCTGGGCGCGGTGGCTCACGTCTGTAATCCCAGCACTTTGGGAGGCTGAGGCAGGCAGATCACGAGGTCAGGAGATCAAGACCATCTTGGCTAACACAGTGAAACCCCGTCTCTACTAAAAATACAAAAAAAAATTAGCCGGGCATGGTGGTGGGCTCCTGTAGTCCCAGCTACTCGGGAGGCTTAGGCAGGAGAATGGTGTGAACCCGGGAGGCGGAGCTTGCAGTGAGCCGAGATCATGCCACTGCACTCCAGCTTGGGCAACATAGTGAGACTCCATCTCAAAAAAAAAAATATATATATATATATATATATATAAATATTAAAAATAAATAAAAAATAAAATATTTTTATTTAAAAAAATAAAATGAAAGATGACATCAAAGAGCTGGGTAGCCAGATCATGTGAGCCTTTGTAAGTCATTTTAAAGATTTCAATTGAAGGCTGAACACGGTGGCTCACGCCTGTAATCCCAGCACTTTGGGAGGCCGAGGCAGGCAAATCACAAGGTCAGGAGTTCGAGACCAACCTGGCCAACATGGTGAAACCCCCGTCTCTACTAATAATGCAAAAAAGTTAGCTGAGCATAGTGGCAGGTGCCTGTAATCCCAGCTACTCAGGAGGCTGAGGCAGGAGAATAGCTTGAACCCAGGAGGCAGAGGTTGCAGTGAGCTGAAATCGCACCATTGCACTCCAGCCTGGGTGACAGAGTGAGACTCAGTCTCAAAAAAGAAAAAAAAAAGATTTCAATTGGGGGGAGGAAGGAAGGAAAGAACAGGATGACCTGTTTGTTGTATTAGTACATAGATGCAGGAATCTAGGTGTGGCATGACAGTGTTTCCAATCAGGATTATAACAATGTTGGTAATGAAGAGATTGACATCTGGATACATTTGAGGGTAGAATTATCAGGTTTCCCTAATAGATTACATGTAGAGTACAAGAGAAAGAGGAAAGTCTATGAAAAATCCAGGATGCAGGGCCTCCACAGTGGGAAGTATAGAGTTTCTATGATATGAAATATAGGCTACAAATGAGGCGTTTTTAGGGGGAAGAACAGGAGCTCAATTTTGGACATGCTGAGTTTGATATATTTATTATATGTAAAAATGAAACTGAAGTCATCAGTTGCATATGTATATATGATTCTGTAGTTCAGGAAGAAAACTGAGCTGGAGATAGAGTTTTGGATTCCTCAGCCTACATCATGGTAAAAGGAAACCAAAAAACAAGCCGTGAGACTCAGTGGAGAGCCCTGATATGACATGTGAAAAGGAGATTAGTACAGTGGGCAGTGAGATTTGTCTTGCATTTATCCAAAGACAAAACTCAAGAATCAGTAAAAAGATGATGAAGATCTGACTTTGACTTCCATATGAAAGTACGTTTTAAAACATTAATGTTTATTAACAATGGTGTGGCCTATTTCATAGGATACGTTTTCGGATGCTGTGGATTTTCAGGGAAAGTGCTGAATCTAGATCAGTGTTTTTCCAAATTTTGTGTAGCTCAAAAAAAGAGAAGAAAAGAAAAAATAATCATTTTAAATTAGGAGATTGACATTTTGTCTTTATCCAAGTAAAGTTGTTTACACACACAAGCCTTGCTATATTCATCATAATTTAGGTTTACTAACCCCCATCTTGGATGTCTTAAAGTGGATTGGACTCTTGCATTAGGTTTAAACTTGAACCCACTAACTACTGAGAGTCCTTGACAACTTTTTGAGTCTGTGGTCACAGCATTTAGAAATTTTAAAGTCCATTAATAATATTCAATATGGGCAAATTAAGAGAAAAAAATCCTATAGTCTTGTCTCCTTTAAAAAAAAAAAAAGACACTACAACAGTGATGTCTTTAAACAGTGGTTCTCAAATTTATGGTCCCAGGACTTTGTCGCACTCTTAAAAGTTTTTAAGAATCTCAAAGAGCTTTTGTTTATGTAAATTATGCAAATATGGGAGAATAACGAATACATTGGTTAATAAGGATTTCAAATGATGAATTGACACCTGTTACTTGTTAATCATAAAAATTTAGGCTTCGATAATCCATTCCATTTTCGTTGTCAACACATTGAGGACACTGCCTTTTGAAGGAAATATGAATAAGCTACAATTCCCAGTAAAGAAGACTAGGAAATGAAGGGTCTAAAATAGATCCCCTGTGCAGAACAGACGAAAAAACTAATAATGCCTCACTATATGTTCAGAAAAGTTATCTAAGTTGCTTACACATTACTGGTCTTTAGGGGCTCTAATACTATCAGAAGAAATTATCATCAAAATTTGAAAAGTAAGAAATAATCCAGGTGATATTAAAGCAGTGGTTAAAGATGGAAGAATGTGAAATAACACTATATGCATTTAATTATTCTACTGCTTAGCAGAAAAGGTTCAAGTTTATTTTGGAGAACTTAAAACTTAATGTTTAAGAGTTCTTTTCAGTTAAACACAAATGCACTATGTATATTTATCTTTCTTTCACCTAAGGGGAAATGCATTCTTCTTTTACCTGTAAACTTTCTGGCAATGAGATGTCTTCCCCTTAGGAGGCATGAAGTTTAAGAGTTTTCTCTGTCATAAAATATTTAGGTCCAAACCCATGAATAATCCCTAATATGTAGATTTTATAGACCATTCGGGAAACAGCATGCAATAGACAAGATAGGTTTTTAAAATTTTCTAACCACCTCTTTCCATGAAAAGATTAAGATGACAGAAGAAGACATTATTAGTACTTTAAAATTAATTAATTCAAATATCAAGTATTCTATGAGCTAACCATTTTTCCTGATATTTAGTGACCTTTTTTGGGTGAATGAGCATTAAAAACTGCTAAAGTAGACATTAATGGTTTGTTGTGTATGTGTGTGTTTCCTCCTTTTCCTTCTTTCTCACTCTGTAATCTTGAGTAAAATGACACAATAGAAGTTAATAAAAGAGAGGACTGGGGACTAAAGAAAGCACATTGCAAGATAGTAAGGAAAGAAATAGGCAATTCTTAGAGCTTGCAAACACTCGCTTATAATGATATACTAAACCGCTTTCTGAAATTTGGCCATAAAGCTCACTTTGTCCTGCCAATGAATGTAAACAGTCTAAGCATTCTCTATTTTTTGATAATCAACCAACTGGGCTCACCTAGTTAAGAGTTTGTACAACCATTGGGATCTTACAATTGCAGTGTTCTCTTATAAATCAAAGCCCAGTAAATTAAAAGAGAATTTATATTGTAAAACAGATAAGCTAAGGGATAATTGAATCACAAAATAAAAATTTAACTTTAAAGGCATTTTGCAATATGTTCTTTCAATTTCAACCTTCTTTAAAGCATTTAATTATTCTGTTACTTAGCAGAAAAGCTTCAAGTTTACCTTGGAGAACTTAAAACTTAATGCTTCAGAGTTCTTTCCAGTTAAATACAAATCAGAATTACTGTAAAACATAGCTGAATTTATTATATGAGTAAATTAAAATAGAAATCATTTACCAAAAAAAAAAATAATAATTTGCAAACAACCATTCTCTCAGGAATGTGTATTTTGCATAAAGTGAGTTCTTCCTGTAAAACGGAAAGGCATCAGAAAGGAAAAGCATCTCAAATTCACTTTCAGTTTGTCTGTAGCAAGGCCAGGACCAATTCAGAAAGGAAATGTCTGGAATTCTGCTTGGTGTCACTATGCATAGGGGTTAAGATAACAAACTGCCTCGGGCCTCTTTCAGGGCAGCAAAATAAACCAAAATTGTCTCCAGGGTTGTAAATTCAGAGAATGATGTGGTAGACATGAACATTGAGAAAGAGAACTGGGGCAAATTTTTTTTAATGTTTGCTGTTGGGCAGGATGTTTTTTTCTTATGAGTTTACTGTTTCTAGTAAAGGTGAAATGCTTTATTTCTTTGCTTTATGGTCTATTATTATTTAGGCTTAGGCCCCTACTGCGGGAAAAAAAAAACCCAGCAGCATGTCAGAGAAAGTCATCGTCTAGGGATGGCTGTGAAGAGAGTGTAGGTGTTGGATGTTGAGGAAAGGAGGAGAGGCGGTCGAAGGCAATGACGGCTCTGCCTCTCTTTTCCTACCTTCAGTGGGACAATATGTTGAATTCAAGTGATAAGGTTTAACATGTACTTCTTGTTGTTCTAATTGCACGTGGAAGTGAAGTGTAAGCTCTTTAAAGGAATCATGTTATGGCATTCACTGCCAACATTTGGTAGCTGTTAGGGATGGAGGAAATGTTGATGGAAGTGGGAGTAACTGAGGTTGACCCTGGGTGCTACAAGAAGAGAAGTTCAGGCAGAACAAATCAAAGTCAGCTCTGAGAATCCCAAAAGAAGCAGCAGACTGGGGTAACTTGAGTCATTACAGCTCTTAAAGTGTGGCAAACTAATAGTAATTTCATTGAAATGCCAAGGCTAAGAATCACCTGATAAATGGTATCAATACTTTTATTACCATCTGATTAAGAAGAGACAAACTGTAGGAATCTTTATTCCCCTCATTTTACTTATTATGTCTGTTTACTTGGAGGCATTTTTGTAGGCTCATACCATCTTAATTTTTTTTTTGAGACAGTGTTTTTTATTTTTTGAGACAGTGTCGCTCTGTCACCCAGGCTGGTGTACAATGGCGTGATCTCTGCTCAAGGCAATCTCCACTTCCCAGGTTCAAGCGATGCTCTGCCTCCTGAGTAGCTGGGATTACAGGTGCATGCCACCGTGCCCAGCTAATTTTTGTATTTTTAGTAGAGATGGGGTTTCACCATGTTGGCCAGGCTGGTCTTGAACTCCTGACCTCAGGTGATCTGCCCGCCTCCGCCTCCCAAAGTGCTGAGATTACAGGCATGAACCTCTGTGCCCAGCCTCATACAGTCTTAAAAATCTATGCCTAAAGTTTTGAATATATGCTCTTACTAATATATGCCTAGTAAGAGTGTATGCTGAAGAATAAAGCAAAGCAGCTCCTTGCCTGTTAGCCTCAGAATCTCTGAATTCATGATAAAAGGAAAACTTAGAACAAAAGCATACATGGTGGGCTGGTGAGGATGCATTCTGAGTCAGTTTAGTGTGTTTGGGTAAATCTCCACGTGAAGCCCAGTTGAGGCTGAGTGTCCTTCCTTTCCCAGGAAATGAGCAAGTTAAAGAATGACCTTCCAAGAAGGAAAAAGTTTAGTATATTGATGTGTAAGCAACTTTAGCCTTCTGCCTTTCCCTTCCTAATTTACAGCCTTCTGTGACTGGTTTACAGGAGTTTTCAAAAGATGTGATTAGCTCTACTTGCAAGAGTTTCAAGGTAATGATGTGTCAGCTATAAACTCATTCAGCTAATCTGAAGGAACATTTGTAGAGCAGGAGAGAACTAGATTCAGAGGTGCTGACTTGTGAAACATGGTGGTAAGTGATTTCTAGCTAAAAGATCTAAAGTTCTAGCTTCCTAGTTGTGCAAAGCAAAGGACATGATGATGAGCAAAGAGAAAAAAACCTAAACATCATCAACAATAAAAACATTTATTCATTTATACCCTCCATGCCCAAGGTCTTCCTCTCTCATCAAAATTAGGCAAAGTCAATATGGGTTCCCACAGAGGTTAGAGGGAAAATGGCTGCAGCCCATTACCCCAGTATGAAGGGTTGCAGGCATGTTTGATTAGGAGCCATGTAGGCACAACACACAGCAGGGTAGAGAAGCAAGGGCTGAACGTGAAAGTCACTGCTGATTAAATAGCAAGCTATGTCTGTGAATGCTGTTTCATTTCATTAATTCATTCACTTAATCTTTGTGGATGTACATGGGATCTACTGAAAACAAGACACTCTGGGGAACACAAAATTATAACAGATCTCACCCTCCCATCATCACCACGTATTCCACTTACTAGGACTGCAAAACAATTTACCCCAAAACTTAGCGGCATTAGACAACTGTTTATGATGCTCATGGATTAGGTGGGTCAGGGATTCACTCAGGGCACTGCAAAGATGGCTTGACTCTCTATTGTGATATCTGGGGGCCTCAGCTGGAAGATTTGAAGGCTGGTGGCTGGAATCATCTGAGGCTTGTTCATTCATTTGTCTGGTGGTTGGTGATAACTGACAACTGAGACCCTAGCTGGCAAATTGGCCAAAACTCCTACACATGGTCTCTCCATGTGGCCTGGGCTTCTTCATAGCATGATGGTTGTTTCCAAAGGTCAGTGCCAGAGAGCAAATCAGGCAGAAGCTGTTTCTTTTTTATGACCTAGCCTCAGAAGTCACATAGCATTAATTCCACTGTACTACATTGGTCAGGAAGGTCACATACCCTGCTAAAATGGAGTAGGAGGGAGCATCAACCCCACATATTAGTGGAAGAAATGTCAGTCCCATTGAATGAAAAGCAGATACATACGTATGTATATATGTCTATATGAAAACATACATATATGAATATATGGACATATATAAAGTCATCTTTGGAAAACACCATCTACCACAATTAATAAAAGAAAAATATCACAGTACAAAATAAAAAGTGATCAGCATTGTGATTATTTTGAAAGCAATGGCCCAAGGACTCATATGACTGGAAGTATACGAATAAAAAAAAACACCTGAGCATTGTGCTTTCCAACCTTGAATTGCTTCCATATTACTTCCACTGTTTTCACTATGACTCTCTCACCATCTGCACCATTGTTTCTTTATTTTTTTATTAAAAATTGGCCCAAGGGATAGTTGTGTCTTTAAACTCAAATTTGTTTAAAAAGCAAAGAAGATATTGCTACAGAAAATAAAATTTATTTTGCCATAATTATTTGCCATAAAATAAAGGGTAACTTTAAATATACTAAAAAGTTTTAAAAAGTTCTTAGATGCTAGATATACTACCTTTTTTTAAGATTCTGAGTCTGAAGCAAGCCCTTTCTTAGTCAAGGAACAACAACAACAACAACACACATGTCAGCAGGTGTTACAATCACACTCCTACCAAATGAAGGCTCTCCCTTTGGCTTAATCTGAAAGATTTGATAGAGAAGTGGAAGGAAATTATGCGTATGGAGAAGAGCAGGGATAATAATGGCCACATCCTTGTACCACCCAGGAGCCTTCAAACAGCTGCCAATATGATAGCCTTACTTTTTTGGCAAACACTGATCCAACATGATAAAAATTCTAAATAGTGAAGCATTAATCTGTCCAAAACCAAATTCCTGAGATCTCTGAGGGAGACCATCAGAGCATGGTCATCCCATGGGCATGAAATTGATGCTTATTCACTAATAAATGTATTTGTAATCCATCATTTGTCAATGGCTAAGCTTTTCTCACTCCCTGTGTTTTTATATATATGTGTGTGTGTGTGTGCGTTTTTATATGTGTGTGTGTGTGTGTGTGTGTGTGTGTGTGTTTTCCTCATAAATACTTCCCTGAAAGATCCAGTGAACAAAAAAAAAGACCTTGACTAGTTGGCTTCTGTATAAAGCCTAACTGCCTCCATTATCTTATTACCATTCTCCACATCCTGGTGGAATTGACTTTTTGCTTCCCCACTTTGGTATAACTAATGCTCCTGGACATTTCAGGGCCACCCTAAGTCCAGAGCCCCCAGGCAGACTTGCAGATCTTAGTATACAGTTATCCAAATCCAGTAACATTCATTCCTAAAAATATTATTAGCACTTCCTGGAGCCAGTGTTGTACTAGGCTCTAGAAATGTCAGGGACAGCAAGAGATAAATACCTTCTTGGAATACAAAGAAAGGCACTTGGGGCCAGCTATTTCTCCCCTTTAATGTAATTAATTGCTTAGCAACCCCATTGTTTTTTGCTAAAGTATTCATTAAAAAACACTACTTCCTAGGGATTCCTTGGGATTTTTTCTCAGCAGAAATGGTTAGATCATTTTTACGGCTTCTCCATCTGGACCTTTTCTTTGTGCTTTTCAGCAGTATTGACAAGGTCTACAGAGGTTAGGAGGAAGACAAGAACTAGATATTTATCTTCAGGGAATCCAGTCTGTAGCCTTTAACACACTCTAAGACTTTTAACTATAGTGTCTTCATAGGCATGGGGCCGGCATTGACAGATCTTCCTTTCCTTCTTTATTTATAGTCAGCTACAGTGAAGCTGTCTAAACCGGTGGCTCTATGGACCCAGCAGGATGTCTGCAAGTGGTTGAAGAAACATTGTCCGAATCAGTATCAGATCTACAGTGAGTCATTCAAACAGCATGACATAACTGGTAAAGTATGCAGTATCCCAGATATTTCATTCGTTTTCTTTCTCCCAGTCACCATGGCCTTTCCCATACCCTTACCATGAAACAACATCTTCCTGCTGAAATTTTCTGGCATGGGTTTACTTTCAAAGGGGTGATAAATTCCAGATCCATGTGAGCCACGCTATTTAACAAATATACATGGTTATTATAGAAAACTGTGGATTTTGAGCATCCGTTGTAAAAGTATATGGGAATCAGGGTGCAGGGTTGGGGGATCCTAGAGAAAATAAGAGCATACCAATCATAGAGAAAGGAAAGAAGGAAGTCTTTCACATGAACTTGGCTACAGGATCACTATGTAGATCTTCCAAGTAGAAAAGGTTTCTAAGTAGGAAAATGCTTCTTAAAAAATGTCTAAGATAAAGTATATTGACTTCTTTGGGTGAGCTATACACATGTATCCGATCATGTGAAAGAGTCCATGGTGGAAAGTCGGTTTTCCTGACACTCCTGTCCTCTGGCCATCCATTTCCCTGTTGACCACCTTCTTGTATCTGCACCTAGCAATGTTCCAAGTTTCTGAAATGGAATATAATAATACTAACTCTCTGCCCTTGGGATGAATACTTTCAAGGCACAGATAATGATTCCATTTAGATCAAGGGTATTCAAATATTATACGTGGAGGTCAGTAAGTACTTGAAAGCAGAAAATAGGCCAGGATAGTGAACCATAAAGGGCCTTCAGATCAAGTCTCTCAACTGGGGGATGGAGTGGGCAAGATGGAGCAAATATGTCCACCGTGGTAGCCCATCAGAGTAAGGGGGCTTTTCCAGACCTTGCCTGCCCTTTCACCCTAAGATCCTGCTTGTATGTGGGCAACACTTCTCTTTTCCCTTCACAAACAGTGCAGTGAAAGATAGGACTGAGGATACACTCTGTAAACCAAAACTGTGTGGCTTCAAGGGGGAAACAGTGTTAAGAAGTCATTTCTAGTCCAGATCTTTTTTTTCTGAGAAAATGCTTTCAGTCTGGTGGTAAAGTGACTTGTCATGAAATAGCTCAGCACTCTCGACGACAAACCTCTTTCCAAACCCACACTTTCTGTCATGACAAATCCTAATCTCTCTCCTCTGTTCACTCCTATTACTTTGAAAAGGGACTTGTTAAGCAGAAAGTATTTCTTTTTGCAGTTCAGCTCTTAGGCTGTAGCTGTGAGATCTGGGGCAGGTCAGTTCACCTTCTTAGAATAGGTCTCAGTGGATGGTTTTCTATGTGTGTTTCATGGAGCCCTTGACTGCCAAAGGGATGTGGGTGTGCTTTGGGTAGAGGCGGGTGCCTGAACCAAAACTACTCCCTTCATGTCTGTTGTGTATATTTGAACCGTACAGAAAACTTGATTGATTTTGAAAACTTGATTGATTTAAAAAAAAATTTTTTAAACATTTAAGCACTAAATGTTTAAAAAAAATGCTGAGCTAGATGATCCTAGATTCCTGCTGACCACATTGATAGGTCTAAATATATAGGGAAAACACCCAATTGTAGCTCAAGTTGAGTTAACAAACAAGAGAGTAAAATCCTTCTATCTTAAATATAAAAATGGTCCTTTATGCATTTCCTCTCTGTCACTCCCAACTAGAGTCAATGGCCCCTTTGGATGAAATCTCAGAAATTCGGAAGGCAGTGTGGGTACTTAGCTTTGATTCCAAGTGTCTACATTCATTTTCTTAGTTCCTCCCTTAAGAGTTTAAGAAAAGCCCATCTAAGGTCAGTTATTCTTCTCCTAACCGTAATCAATCAGTTAGTAACCATTTGCCTGATTATGGTAGCCTTCATCAGATAATGGCTGCTTAATGTTTTTTAATGCCTGTGCGATAGTAATGGCAAAGCCTTTTTCATGATCTTATTTGAAAGCAGTGTTATCTTTTATTAGGGGTGAGAATTATGAGGTCCCCTTGAGGGAAGGATAAGCATTTATAATGGTTTGAAGAGGATGAGCCTTACAGTCCTCAGAAATAAAGATTCATGCATCAATGCTTATGGAATAAATGGTCCCACTTCCCAAGGTTTTCTGCTAAGTGACACGAGGACAGGAGTGTGGGAATGAGCTATGTATTTCAAACAGTTGTCGTATGCTTTTGGTGGCAGACTTGGTCTTCATGAAACATACCAGATATTGGGAAATCACTACTTTCTTGGGATCTTGGGCAAGCTGCTTAACCTGGGCAAGTTACTTAACCTCACTACCTCATCTCCAAAATAAAGATAATAGTACCTGGCTCAGAGAGATGTCATGAAAATTAATGAAATAATATAGGTAAACCACTAAGCTAACCGTTTCTTGACTCCTTTTACATGTCAGCATTGTGCTATTATTCATGTCAGGACTCACCTGGAAGTGTCAAAAAACATGCTGTTATTTCCTTTTAAGGGCAGCCTATTTTCCGGCAAGAAGAAGAAAGCAGGGAATTACTTGGGGACTTAGGGAACAGAGAGAATGATTTCAGGTTAACTTTTGGTCTACATCTTTTTTGACATTCACCTATATGAAGCCTCAGAAGACCACTCTCTTCTCCTGTTCTCTGGCCCTTGCCTCTCTAACAGTGAATGCAAAATACCCAAATGATCACAAGTGCCAAGTGGCCAGAAAATAGCTTTCAGGACTTCAGCCAGTGTGCATTTACCAGCCCTATGATGCTAGAAGCTGTGGGAATCCCAATACTCTTGGAGGTTGTGATGAACAGGGCAAAGAGGTTTGTAAAACTGAAGATGTGATGACAGAGCAAACCTCATCAGGCTGTGCAGACAGTAGAATGACTTAAGAGAGGACAGGGGAGTGGTTACAAGTACCAGGTCACAGCCCAGAGCTGCATCACAACCTTGTGATTTTGTAAAGGTTGCTGGGTGCATGGCAGCTTGTCACCTGCAGAAAAGGAGATGCTAATAGTATCTACCTCATAGTGTTGCTATGAAAGTGGTACATAGTCACAGTGAGCATACAACGCATGTGAGCTGCTGCTCTTTTGCAAGTGTTGCCCTGATGGTATCTATGATAGCAAAACAATACACATCATGTTGAATTCATCCAGCTTTATTATCCTGGGAAAGGAGGGAAAGGAGCATCTAAGGGAAACAAAACATTCTGGGCTGGTAAATATCCTGTGCTAATCTTTAAGGCTGCAGAAAAGATTGTTCATGTATCTCTTATTTATGCTTAGATTCTCCTGAGTGCTGTTATTTTATTTTTCTTAAAGCAAGGATCTCCTATATCATGCTCATTGCGGAAGCATGTTATATCAATGTTATACACAAACATCCCTTGATTTAGAGGCACATGGTCCAGTGACAGTAAATAAAAAAGACATATATTGAATGGAGAGAAAAGAAGAAAACAGAGATAGGTTTTCTGATCATAGGTCTGAGTCAAATCCTCCCTGCTACCCTCTACACCAACCTTTGACATGTAATAAAAGCATAATGCCACTCGTTAGTTTCCTGTCAGTAAAATAATATTTATCTTAAAGAATTTGGGGGAAGATTAAATGGGATGATGAATGTGAAGGGCCTAGCTTAATGGCTGACATATAGTGGACATTCATTCATCCATTTAGCAAGTATTTACGGACCATCTACCATGTGCCAGGTTTTCAGAATACAGTGGTAAATAAGATAGTCAGTGGTCCATGTAGGAAAAAAATTGTGCTTCCATGGAAAACTATGCATGGTCATCTATAGCACATTTTGGGTTGTCTAATTCTTTGATTCTAGGGAGCAATTTTATAACTCTGTGAGTTGTAGATAACAGAGAATAGTACAATATAATTTTTCTCCATTGACATGTAAATTCTGTTCCATAGAAGTTCAGTTGACTTGCCTGGCCACTGTGGAAAAGGTGAGTTTTACCTCCCATTTACACATTGATTTCAGTCTTCCTGATCTATAATTGTGTCTGCTGTTCGGATTCTCCCTTGAGCTGGTTGAAACATCTGGCCAGTTTCCTCATTAATAAGTTAAATTAAAATCTTAAAGATGTGTTCACTTCCGTATTTGTATGACAGTCATGATTTTAACCTTTTCTGAAAATTACGCTTTAACCTCAGTAGTGTTTAAATTGTCTGTATTTGTTTTAACAAAGAGTTCTGCTATTTTAACATTTGTTTCTGTGTTTATTTGAAGAACCTTAAATTCTAAACAAAATTTTCCCTTAGGTGCTTCAAAGTCTAAGAAAACTTTAGACATGTTTTAACCTATCAGTGTTCAAAATCTTTTGCAATATCAAAATTTTTGATAATTTTATTGTGCCCAGAAGATTCCTGCTCTTTGGTGGCAGATGTGTTTAATCAGAAGAGAAGCTGCAGTAATCCCCCCTCATCTGCAAGGGAAATGTAGCAGGACCCCCAGTGGATGCCTGAAACCATAGATATTACCAAACACTATTTATATACTGTATACATACATACCTATGATAAAGTTTAATTTTTTTAATTAGGTTCAGTAAGAGATGAACAAGAACTAGTGATAAAATAGAACGATTAATAATAATATACCATAATAATAATTAGGTAAATATCTCTCTCTGTCTCTTGAAATTTATTGTACTGTACTCATCTATATTTCAGACCACAGTTGACCACAGATAACTGAAACTGCACCAAGCGAAACCTTAGCTAAGGGGGGTGCTGCTGTACTAGTAGCATTAACTCCCTGCAGAAGCACACTTTAAAAAGAATAAGATGGTTAGAACACTGGAGAGGCATTAGGATATATAGACTGAAGTCATGAGATTAGGTTTAAAGGAAAGAAATTTGTGTATGTTTCTGTGCTTGCAAGATTCTGTCCCTAGTTTTCTGAGGTCTGGCTTGGAATGCTGATGAGGAGGCTCTTCTGGGGCCAGGTGTAAGCTCACAGGCAACTTTCAGATTCTTTTATGCACAGTCAAGTATCTCTTCAGGTTTGAAGTTTCTTCCTGTGGTGGTTGCTAACATCACCTCACCTCGTTTGACTTCAAATCCTCTATCTGTGAAGGGTTCCTTCCCCTGCCAACTTTAAAGACTTGTTTTCAGAGGTGAAGCACTTAGAGCTCCCCAGAATATAAAATATTTTTTAAAAGCTGCCTTGAATGTATAAAGGGTTTCCTTGGTTTACTTCATGGATGAACCATGGGTATCCTTTAGATGTCTACAAGAACAAATAGTTGTCATATAAGTATCGCTTAGAAATGATTCCTATTGATTTATCATATTTCTAAATGATCACCTACAAAATAGATGTATGCCTGTTGTCTGTTTTTTTATGCTGCAACTATCACCCACTTGTACTTCTTTTCCTTTTTAAAAATATTCTGCTGAGATGTAGCACCTTGAAATTGGGCAGTTCTGCATATGCTGTTGAGTAAAGGGAAAATCACTATCTTTTTAGGACCTTTGGAATGTGGCTTCATGCATTTGCTAACATTGTTCTCTTCAGTGCTGATTTTTCTGAGCTGTTCTACTCCTTTATCCTTCTGTGATTTTCTTCCAAGTCTTTTATTATGGTTAGAGTTCCCTGTAGAGACCAATGGAGTCTGTAGTTAACAAGTGTCAAAAGGAGTAGAATAATTACTTTATGTGATGTATTTACGAGAATACTACTTAGCAGTATAACCAAACAAAATGTAGACGTATTTAACTATCCAGTGTGTCATCTACACATTTTCTCATCCTTATCACTTCCCCTCTGGATATTGTGGTCTACTTTCCTATATCTTTGTATTTGTTTTTTCACATTTCTTTTTTGTGCGAACTGCTCTATACTTTTATTGAAACTTGAGCATAATTTTATATTTACATAGTAAAGTTTCTGATATGATTAGAACATAAGTTGTTTCTCCTAATTTTCCAATAGAGCCATTGATTTTTCATTTTAACCCCTTTTAATGGAACACTTACTAGCTTTCTAAATGATAAACTTACTAACTTTAATATACATGATTTATTTCTCAGTGTTCTTAAAACAAGGGTACTGAACTTTGTTTTCTTGATGATTCAGGGGAAAAGAATTCTGAGTGTTGGAAAGGACTTTAGATGTCTTCCAAGGATTTATGGGGTCAATTTAAGGAAAAAAAAAAAAAAGACCCTTTCAATGAGAAATAAACACAAGTGGTAGGTCAATGGACCAAAAAATACCAGCTCCATTCCTGATAAAAGTCTTTGGAGAATGTAATTCATATGTGTAGACAAATTTATTTACTAAGAATGTTTCCTCTCTAAATGGATCATCCCAGTCACTGGCACAACCGAGCACTGCCTCTTTTAAGGCTTGGCAGAAAGCAGACTATGTCAGGACACAGGTCTCAAGTGAGGACAGAACATGGGACTGGGCTGAATGAGTAGCAAATGGAGGGCAGGAGAGAGGCCAAGAGCATTAGTCAGGGAAGTCCCTCCACAAGGGAATAGGAAGAACGGAGGCTGAGTGTCCCCCTTACAATATAGGTACATGTCCCTCTGTGTACCCTTTCTAATATCCCTACTGTGTGGTTGGACAGCCTTTGCTTCAACACCTCCAGGGATGAGCATTTTATAGTTTTAAAAAGCAGTCTATTTTTCTGTTCAAGATGTTGGATTATTGTGGTGGTGATGGTGGCAGTGGCAGTGGTGGTAGTGGTGGTTGTTGTCGGTGGTGGTGGTGCTAGGGGTGATGGTGATGGTGTTTGGTTTTGCCTATACTCCCTCCTCCTCTAAGCTGAAGGCCCACTGAACTACTTTGAAGGGTTCTCAAATGTCATACTCTCTACCTTCCTGACACCCACCCATTCACCTGAATAATTCCAGTTTTCCTTCTGGCTTGAGTTTTAGATACCACCTCCTATAGAAAGCCCTCCTTAGTTCTCTTCATCTGGATTAGGTATCTCATCTCTAGTTCCAACGATAAGGCTCTATGGTAAGACTTATCACAGTAAATTGGTAGTTGAAAAGTATAATAAGAAAGTTTATGTTGAAGTTTGACTGAAACACACCCCTCGGTCCTTTTTAGGTTCCCAGGTTAGAAACTCTTGCTGAAGAAAGCTCTTGATGACTGCCCCCATTAGATTCTTGCTTCCTGGCATCAATGAAGCATAATGCTATCTTCCAGTCCCTTCCTTTGTTCTAGTGGACTATTTATTGGATATCCCCAAATGCCTCCTCCCAAGTTCCTATTACCGAATACAACATGTCCAGGTTTCAGACACACAGAAAAAATTACAAAGCATGCAAGAGCTAAGAAAATAACAAACTGAAGAGACAAAGTAATCATCAGAACCAGATTCAGATATGACACAGATGTTAGGTTTATCAAACAGGAAATTTAAAATAAGTATGATCAATATGTTAAAGGCACTAATGCAAAATGTAAACTATATGCCAGAACAGATGACTAATGTAACAGAGAAGTGGAACTAATAAACAATCAAAAGAAAATACTAGAAATAAAAAACATTGTGATAGCGAGTAAGAGTGCCTTCAATGGGATCATCAGTAGACTTAACACAGCCATGGAAACAATCAGTGAACTTGGAGGTAAATCAATAGAAACCACCAAAACCAAAATGCAAAGAGTAAAATGAATGAAAACAACAGAGCAGAACATCCAAGAATTGTGGGACTATATTAAAAGATGTAACATATGCATTACTAGAATGACAGAAGAATAGTTCAAATAGTAATGACAACAGATTTCCAAAACTAATCACAAACATCAAACCACATATCCAAGAAGTTCAGATAACACCAAACAGGATAAATATTTGAACTGCTTTTCTCAAACATGCACACACACACACACACACACACACACACACACACACACACACACGACAAAGGTAAAATTTTGAAAGGAGTCAGAGTTTAAAAACAAACAAACATCACATACCTTAGTTCCAGAGAAAACATAAGAATTCCAGGACACTTCTAATGAGAACCTCTTAAGCAAGAAGAAAATGAATTCCAGGACACTTCTAATGAGAACCTCTTAAGCAAGAAGAAAATGAGTGAAAACTTTAAAGGGTTGAAACAAAAAAAATGGCCAATTCTATATCCAGTAAAATTATTCTTCAAACATAAAAGAAAAGTAAGGAAAGACTTGCCCAAACAAACAAAAACTGAAGCAATTCAGTGTCAGCAAACTGCCCTGCAAGAAATGATAAAAGTTCTTCAGGCAGAAGAAAAATGATATAGATCAGAAACTTGAATCAACAGAAAGAAAGGAAGAATGTCAGAAAAGGAATAAATGAAGGCAAAATAAATTCCTTTTTTTCTTATTAATTGATCTAAAAGCTAACTGGTTAAAGCAATAATAACAATAATACATTAGGTTTTATACCATATAGATAAGTAAAATGAATAACAGCAATGTCACAAGGGATGTAAGGGAGGAATAGAGAATGCTTTGTTATAAGGTACCTGCAATACATGTGAAGACTAGTGTTATTTGAAAGTGGATTTAGATTACTTAAAAACGTATATTGTTAACTGTAAGGCAAAAACTAAAAATTTTTTTATAAAGGAAAGATAAATGGTGTGTTGAGAAGATAAAGTGAAATGGCATCAAATACTCAGTTAAAATCAGAAAAGGTCAAAGAAAAAAGAGAGAAACAAGAGCAATGAATAGAAAAGTATAAAGATGGTAAAGTTTAAGTCTATCAATAATTACCTTAAATGTGAATAGTCTTAACACACTAGTTAAAAGACAGAGATTGTCAGATTAGGGACAAAAAACCCTAACTATATGCTCTCTAGAAGAAACACACTTTAAGTACTCAGGTTAAAAGTACAGTATTGAAGAAAGATGTATTACACTAACACAGTCAAGACACTTATAGTAGTTATATTGAGTTGAGACAATGCAGACTTCAGAACAAGAGTGAAAAGAATAAAGAGGGCAATTAGGGCGAGCGTGGTGGTTCATGCCTGTAATCCCAACACTTTAGGAGATCAAGGCGGGTGGATCACAAGGTCAAGAGATTGAGACCCTCCTGGCCAATATGGTGAAACCCATCTCTACTAAAAATGCAAAACTTAGCTGGGCATGATGGCATGCACCTGTAGTCCCAGCTACTCAGGAGGCTGAGGCAGGAGAATGGCTTGAACCTGGGAGGCGGAGGTTGCAGTGAGTCGAGATCATGCCACTGCCCTCCAGCCTGGCAACAGAGCGAGATCCCGTCAAAAAAAAAAAAGGGGCAATTACAGAATGATACAGGGTTACATTCTCCAAGAAGACATAACAATTCTAAACATTTGCACTCTTAACACAGAGCATCAAAATACATAAGGTGAACACTGATAATATTCAGGTAGAAATTGATAAATTTACCATTACAGTTGTAAACTTCAATATCACTCTTTGATGATCTGAACAGCATTGCCAATCAACGTGACCTAACTAACATCTATAGAACACTTTAGAGAATGTATGTCCAATATACATTCTTCTCAATAGATGCAGAGAAAGCATTTGACAAAATTCAGTGTTGATCCACAATTTTTTAAAAACTTACCAGAAAAGTAGAAATAACAGAAATCTTGATAAACAGCATTTTTATGGTGAACTTACATTTTTATGGTAACATCATTCTAAATGGTTAAAAAAAAAATTTTCTCTACAGAATAAGACAAGATCATTCGCTTTCTTACCTTATTTTTTTTTTTTTTATTTTTGTGTGTGTGTGACAGTCTCACTCTGTCAGCCAGGCTGGTGTGCAGTGACACGATCTTGGCTCACTGCAACCTCTGCCTCCCAGGTTCAAGTGATTCTCCTTCCTCAGCCTCCCGAGTAGCTGGGATTATAGGCATCTGCCACCATGCCCAGTTAATTTTTGTATTTTTAGTAGAGACAGGATTTCACAATGTTGGCCAGGCTGGTCTCTAACTCCTGACCTCAAGTGATCCACCCACTTCAGCCTCCCAAAGTGCTGGGATTACAGGCATGAGCCACCACGCTCGGCTACGTACCTTTTATTAAATATTGTTCTGAAGACCCTGGCCAGTGAAATAAAGCAAGAAAAAGAACTAAAGACGAAAAGATTAGAAAGGAAGAAGTGAAATTATTTTTATGTATAGATCAAATGGTTTATATAAACAACTATGAGATCTAGAGTTTGAGTGTTGTCTAAAATACATGGAACCAAAAGTGTTTTCAGTTTTGTATTTTTTTGGATTTTGGAATATTTGCAGAATACATACCAGTTGAGCTTCTCAAATCCAAACATTTAAAATCTGAAGTACTGCAGTGGGCATTTCCTTTGACCTTCATGCTGGTGTTCAAAAAGTTTTGGATTTTGGAGCATTTCAGATCTTGGATTTTCAGATTAGGGATGCTTAACCTGTATGAAGAAAAAATCCTACAAGAACTAGTAATATAACTTAGTGCACAAAATACAAGATTACTATGTGATAGCTAAACAAAATATATCTAAGACTACACAGAAAACTGTAAAACATTGCTAAGAGAAATTAAATATCTAAATAAATGGTGAGATATCCCACACTTGTGGATTAGAAGGCTCAATGTTAAAATTATGTCCATTATTCTAATGATCTATAGATTCACAATCAATATTGATTGCAATCACAATCAATATAACAGCAGGTTTTTTAAAATAAAATGAACACATTGATTTTGAAATTTGTATGGAAGTGCAAAGACATTAGAGTAGTGAAACTCATAGGAAAAGAACAAACTTTTGAGGACTTGCCCACCTAATTTTAAGACTTACTATAAAATTACAATAACTAAGGTAATATGGTACTGGAATAAAGACTAACTTGTAGATTATAATAGTAGAACAAAATAGAAATTCCATAAATATACTCACACATATATGGCCAAATGTTTTTCAAAAATCGTACTAAAGCAATTCAACGAGAGAAAGGGTGGTCTCTTCACTACAGGGTATTAGAATAACTAAATGAACTTCATTTAGTAAGATAAATGAACTTCAACTCCTGCATCACACTATACACATTTAATTTGAAATAAATAATGGACCTAAATTTAAAACCTAATTCTGGAATAGGAACAGCTCTGGTCTACAGCTCCCAGCGTGAGCAACGCAGAAGACGGGTGATTTCTGCATTTCCATCTGAGGTACCGTGTTCATCTCATTAGGGAGTGCCAGACAGTGGGCGCAGGTCAGTGGGTGAGTGCACCGTGCGCCAGCCGAAGCGGGGGCGAGGCACTGCCTCACTCGGGAAGCGCAAGGGGCCAGGGAGTTCCCTTTCCAGGGGCGACAGACAGCACCTGGAAAATCGGGCCACTCCCACCCGAATACTGTGCTTTTCCGATGGGCTTAGGAAACGGTGCACCAGGAGATTATAGCCCGCACCTGGCTCAGAGGGTCCTATGCCCACGGAGTCTCGCTGATTGCTAGCACAGCAGTCTGAGATCAAACAGCAAGGCGGCAGCGAGGCTGGGGGAGGGGCACCCGCCATTGCCCAGGCTCGCTTAGGTAAACAGAGCAGCCAGGAAGCTTGAACTGGGTGGAGCCCACCACAGCTCAAGGAGGCCTGCCTGCCTCTGTAGGCTCCACCTCTGAGGGCAGGGCACAGACAAACAAAAAGACAGCAGCAACCTCTGCAGACTTAAATGTCCCTGTCTGACAGCTTTGAGGAGAGCAGTGGTTCTCCCAGCACGCAGCTGGAGATCTGAGAACGGGCTGACTGCCTCCTCAAGTGGGTCCCTGACCCCTGACCCCCGAGCAGCCTAACTGGGAGGCACCCCCCAGCAGGGGCAGACCGACACCTCACACGGCCGGCCGGGTACTCCAACAGACCTGCAGCTGAGGGTCCTGTCTGTTAGAAGGAAAACTAACAGAAAGGACCTCCACACCAAAAACCCATCTGTACATCACCATCATCAAAGACCAAAAGTAGATAAAACCACAAAGATGGGGAAAAAACAGAGCAGAAAAACTGGAAACTCTAAAAAGCAGAGTACCTCTCCTCCTCCAAAGGAGCGCAGTTCCTCACCAGCAATGGAACAAAGCTGGATGGAGAATGACTTTGACGAGCTGAGAGAAGAAGGCTTCAGACGAACAAATTACTCCGAGCTATGGGAGGATATTCAAACCAAAGGCAAAGAAGTTGAAAACTTTGAAAAAAATTTAGAAGAATGTATAACTAGAATAACCAATACAGAGAAGTGCTTAAAGGAGCTGATGGAGCTGAAAACCAAGGCTCGAGAACTACGTGAAGAATGCAGAAGCCTCAGGAGCCGATGCGATCAAATGGAAGAAAGGGTATCAGCCCTGGAAGATGAAATGAATGAAATGAAGCGAGAAGGGAAGTTTAGAGAAAAAAGACTAAAAAGAAATGAGCAAAGCCTCCAAGAAATGTGGGACTATGTGAAAAGACCAAATCTACGTCTGATTGGTGTACCTGAAAGTGACGGGGAGAATGGAACCAAGTTGGAAAACACTCTGCAGGATATTATCCAGGAGAACTTCCCCAATCTAGCAAGGCAGGCCAACATTCAGATTCAGGAAATACAGAGAACGCCACAAAGATACTCTTCGAGAAGAGCAACTCCAAGACACATAATTGTCAGATTCACCAAAGTTGAAATGAAGGAAAAAATGTTAAAGGTAGCCAGAGAGAAAGGTCGGGTTACCCTCACAGGGAAGCCCATCAGACTAACAGCGGATCTCTTGGCAGAAACCCTACAAGCCAGAAGAGAGTGGGGGCCAATATTCAACATTCTTAAAGAAAAGAATTTTCAACCCAGAATTTCATATCCAGCCAAACTAAGCTTCATAAGTGAAGGAGAAATAAAATATTTTACACACAAGCAAATGCTGAGAGATTTTGTCACCACCAGGGCTGCCCTAAAAGAGCTCCTGAAGGAAGCGCTAAACATGGAAAGGCACAACTGGTACCAGCCACTGCAAAATCATGCCAAAATGTAAAGACCATCAAGACTAGGAAGAGACTGCATCAACTAACGAACAAAATAACCAGCTAACATCATAATGACAGGATCAAATTCACACATAACAATATTAACTTTAAATGTAAATGGACTAAATGCTCCAATGAAAAGACACAAACTGGCAAATTCGATAAAGACTCAAGACCCATCAGTGTGCTGTATTCAGGAAACCCATCTCATGTGCAGAGACACACATAGGCTCAAAATAAAAGGATGGAGGAAGATCTACCAAGCAAATGGAAAACAAAAAAAGGCAGGGGTTGCAATCCTAGTCTCTGATAAAACAGACTTTAAACCAACAAAGATCAAAAGAGACAAAGAAGGCCATTACATAATGGTAAAGGGATTAATTCAACAAGAAGAGCTAACTATCCTAAATATATATGCACCCAATACAGGAGCACCCAGATTCATAAAGCAAGTCCTGAGTGACCTACAAAGAGACTTAGACTCCCACACATAAATAATGGGAGACTTTAACACCCCACTGTCAACATTAGACAGATCAATGAGACAGAAAGTCAACAAGGATACCCAGGAATTGAACTCAGCTCTGCACCAAGCAGACCTAATAGACATCTACAGAACTCTCCACCCCAAATCAACAGAATATACATTTTTTTCAGCACCACACCACACCTATTCCAAAATTGACCACATACTTGGAAGTAAAGCTCTCCTCAATAAATGTAAAAGAACAGAAATTATAACAAACTATCTCTCAGATCACAGTGCAATCCAGCTAGAACTCAGGATTAAGAATCTCACTCAAAACCGCTCAACTACATGGAAACTGAACAACCTGCTCCTGAATGACTACTGGGTACATTAATGAAATGAAGGCAGAAATAAAGATGTTCTTTGAAACCAACGAGAACAAAGACACAACATACCAGAATCTCTGGGATGCATTCAAAGCAGTGTGTAGAGGGAAATTTATAGCACTAAATGCCCACAAGAGAAAGCAGGAAAGATCCAAAATTGACACCCTAACATCACAATTAAAACAACTAGAAAAGCAAGAGCAAACACATTCAAAAGCTAGCAGAAGGCAAGAAATAACTAAAATCAGAGCAGAACTGAAGGAAATAGAGACAAAAAAACCCTTCAAAAAATTAATGAATCCAGGAGCTCATTTTTTGAAAGGATCAACAAAATTGATAGACCGGTAGCAAGATTAATAAAGAAAGAAAGAAGAATCAAATAGATGCAATAAAAAATGATAAAGGGGATATCACCACTGATCCCACACAAATACAAACTACCATCAGAGAATACTACAAACACCTCTCTGCAAATAAACTAGAAAATCTAGAAGAAATGGATAAATTCCTCAACACATACACCCTCCCAAGACTAAACCAGGAAGAAATTGAATCTCTGAATAGACCAATAACAGGAGCTGAAATTCTGGCAATAATCAATAGCTTACCAACCAAAAAGAGTCCAGGACCAGATGGGTTCACAGCCGAATTCTACCAGAGGTACAAGGAGGAACTGGTACCATTCCTTCCGAAACTATTCCAATCAATAGAAAAAGAGGGAATCCTCCCTAACTCATTTTATGAGGCCAGCATCATCCTGATACCAAAGCCTGGCAGAGACACAACCAAAAAAGAGAATTTTAGACCAATATCCTTGATGAACATTGATGCAAAAATCCTCAATAAAATACTGGCAAACCGAATCCAGCAGCACATCAAAAAGCTTATCCACCATGATCAAGTGAGCTTCATCCCTGGGATGCAAGGCTGGTTCAATATATACAAATCAATAAATGTAATCCAGCATATAAACAGAACCAAAGACAAAAACCACATGATTATCTCAATAGATGCAGAAAAGGCCTTTGACAAAATTCAACAACCCTTCATGCTAAAAACTCTCAATAAATTAGGTATTGATGGGACATATCTCAAAATAATAAGAGCTATCTATGACAAACCCACAGCCAATATCATACTGAATGGGCAAAAACTGGAAGCATTCCCTTTGAAAACTGGCACAAGACAGGGATGCCCTCTCTCACCACTTCTATTCAACATAGTGTTGGAAGTTCTGGCCAGGGCAATTAGGCAGGAGAAGGAAATAAGGGGTATTCAATTAGGAAAAGAGGAAGTCAAATTGTCCCTGTTTGCAGATGACATGATTTTGTATATCTAGAAAACCCCATTGTCTCAGCCCAAAATCTCCTTAAGCTGATAAGCAACTTCAGCAAAGTCTCAGGATACAAAATCAATGTACAAAAATCACAAGCATTCTTATACACCAATAACAGACAAACAGAGAGCCAAATCATGAGTGAACTCCCATTCACTATTGCTTCAAAGAGAATAAAATACCTAGGAATCCAACTTACAAGGGAGTGAAGGACCTCTTCAAGGAGAACTACAAACCACTGCTCAAGGAAATAAAAGAGGATACAAACAAATGGAAGAACATTCCATGCTCATGGGTAGGAAGAATCAGTATCGTGAAAATGGCCATACTGCCCAAGGTAATTTACGGATTCAATGCCATCCCCATCAAGCTACCAATGACTTTCTTCACAGAATTGGAAAAAACTACTTTAAAGTTCATATGGAACCAAAAAAAAGCCTGCATTGCCAAGTCAAATCCTAAGCCAAAAGAACAAAGCTGGAGGCATCACACTACCTGACTTCAAACTATACTACAAGGCTACAGTAACCAAAACAGCATGGTACTGGTACCAAAACCGAGATATAGATCAATGGAACAGAACAGAGCCCTCAGAAATAACGCCACATATCTACAACTATCTGATCTTTGACAAACCTGAGAAAAACAAGAAATGGGGAAAGGATTCCCTATTTAATAAATGGTGCCGGGAAAACTGGCTAGCCATATGTAGAAAGCTGAAACTGGATCCCTTCCTTACACCTTATACAAAAATCAATTCAAGATGGATTAAAGACTTAAACGTTAGACCTAAAACCATAAAAACCCTAGAAGAAAACCTAGGCATTACCATTCAGGACATAGGCATGGGCAAGGACTTCATGTCTGAAACACCAAAAGCAATG
This sequence comes from Pongo abelii, assembly GCF_028885655.2. NCBI lineage: Eukaryota > Metazoa > Chordata > Mammalia > Primates > Hominidae > Pongo > Pongo abelii. Next base: position 134,665,653 of record NC_071992.2, on the reverse strand, counting down.
GCAACAAAAGCCAAAATTGACAAATGGGATCTAATTAAACTAAAGAGCTTCTGCACAGCAAAAGAAACTACCAGCAGAGTGAACAGGCAACCTACAAAATGGGAGAAAATTTTCACAACCTACTCATCTGACAAAGGGCTAATATCCAGAATCTACAATGAACTCAAACAAATTTACAAGAAAAAAACAACCCCATCAAAAAGTGGGCGAAGGACATGAACAGACACTTCTCAAAAGAAGACATTTATGCAGCCAAAAAACATGAAAAAATGCTCACCATCACTGGCCATCAGAGAAATGCAAATCAAAACCACAATGAGATACCATCTCACACCAGTTAGAATGGCAATCATTAAAAAGTCAGGAAACAGCAGGTGCTGGAGAGGATGTGGAGAAATAGGAACACTTTTACATTGTTGGTGGGACTGTAAACTAGTTCAACCCTTGTGGAAGTCAGTGTGGCGATTCCTCAGGGATCTAGAACTAGAAATTCCATTTGACCCAGCCTTCCCATTACTGGGTATATACCCAAAGGAATATAAATCATGCTGCTATAAAGACACATGCACACGTATGTTTATTGTGGCATTATTCACAATAGCAAAGACTTGGAACCAACCCAAATGTCCAACAATGATAGACTGGGTTAAGAAAATGTGGCACATATACACCATGGAATACTATGCAGCCATAAAAAATGATGAGTTCATGTCCTTTGTAGGGACATGGATGAAATTGGAAATCATCATTCTCAGTAAACTATCGCAAGAACAAAAAACCAAACACCACATATTCTCACTCATAGGTGGGAATTGAACAATGAGAACACATGGACACAGGAAGGGGAACATCACACTTTGGGGACTGTTGTGGGGTGGGGGGAGGGGGGAGGGATGGCATTGGGAGATATACCTAATGCTAGATGAGGAGTTAGTGGGTGCAGCGCACCAGCATGGCACATGTATACATATGTAACTAACCTGCACATTGTGCACATGTACCATAAAACCTAAAGTATAATAATAATAATGAATAAAAAAAATAAAAAATAAATAAAATAAAATAAAACCTAATTCTATACAATTTCTGGAAGGAAGCATAAGAGAAAATTTCACAACCTTGAGAATATGCAAGGAATTATTATACATGTCCCCGGAAGCACCTTAGTTTAAAAGAAAAAAAAATTGATAAATTGGTCTTTTTATTTCTTTTCTTTTCTTTCTTTGTTATTGTTTTTGAGACAGCATCTTGCTCTGTTGCCCATGCTGGACTTAAGCTCTTGGCACAAAAGATCCCATGGCCCCAGCCTCACGTGTAGCTGGGATTACAGATGCACACAGTCACACTTGGCTTCTAAATTGGTCTTTATCAAAATTAAAAGTCTTCTGCTTTTCTAAGAATCCATCAAGGGAATGAAAAAGCCAAGCCAGAGACAAAAAGAAAGTACTTTTATTGTATATGTAAAAAAGAACTTGTATACAAAATAAAGAACATTTAAAACTCAAGAAGACAACCCAATAATATGGGCAAAATATTTGAAATGATACATCACAAAGAAAATATAAGAATGGCCAAAAGGCACATGAGAGTATGCTCAGAAATATTAAGTCATCAAGAAAATTCAAATAAAGACCACAATGAAATAATACTTTACACCCAGTAGAATGGCTTAAAATCCCATTCCAAGCCATACCCAGTGTTGCTGCAGACGTGGCACACATAAATCTCTTGTATGTATGTTGTATGTGAGTATAATATGGAGTCACCTGATTTGAAAATGTCAAGTTTCTTATGAAGTTAATCACAAACTTATGAGATGATTCTGCAGTTCCACTCCGAGGTATCTACCCAGGAGAAATGGAAACGTATGTTCTTAAATATTCTAGTCCAATAATTTCAAAAGAGATTAGAATAACCAAAAATTCTAAACAACCCTTATATCAATCAAGAGGAGAATAAATTGTACGTTCACACCAAAACCTCTACTCAACTATAAAAAAGAACCTACTACTGATGCACACAATGTGAGTGAATCTCACATTGTGCTCGGTGAAACACATTAAACACAAAAGGGCACATATTATGTGATTCCAATCATATGAAATTCTAGAACTTGCAAGATTAACCTGTAGGGATAGCAGTCAAATCAGTGGTTCCCTGGAGTAGGGGGTAAAAGGGAAATTGACTGTAAAGGGGAGTGAAGGAGGTGAAAATGTTTTGTATCTTTGTCAAACATCATCTACTTGATATTTCAAATATGTGGGATTTATTGTATGTAAGTTATGTCTCAGTAAAGTTTGTTTATAAAAACTTGTGTACTTTTCCATTTTTTAAACTACATACCATTCTTAAAATGAAAAGATGAATGTGTTATCCTGCATTTTTTCCATTCTGGCCATAGGATCATTTAGATTAAAGATGGATGGATGGATGGATGGATGGATGGATGGATATGGTTTTATATTTATCCATGATATAGATAATTATAGAGAAAGAAATTGAGTTTGAAAATCCGTATCTGCATTTTTTTCACTGAAAGAATAATCTGAAGATACCAAAATATTCTTATAAAGAAAGGCACAGTGTTGCGTGTTGTTAGGAGATGACTGCTGACAAAGGGACAATACTCTCTTCTCTTCTCCTTGAGATTCTGCTCATCTGAGTCTTCATCAGTGCATCCAAGACTTTTGGATTTCATAGACAAGTTAAATTGCAGAAAGCATTTTTGCAAATGACATACAGTTGCAACCTTTTGTATTTTGCTCATTAATATTTTTTAATTAAAAAGTACTCTCACCACCGTTTTATAAACCAAAGGAATTTTAACAGAAAATACTCATGATTTCAAAATAGATTTTTGCTTGAAGAAAAACATACGTTATTTTTATTTCTCCCATTTTCATCACAGAACAGCACCAATTGGTAGACTAGTGTAAGGAAACTACTGCTCCAAGGACACATTTATCGGTACTCTAAATTCAAAATTTATCTAGTGATAGTATTTGACAGGAAAAGAGTGGAAATTGTCACCAGATGAACTATTTGTTTCATAAATCAGAACTAGAAGGAATATTCTTACTATGGGAGCAGCCTTGCTTTAGAAAATCCCTGACATCCTTAATAATGCCCATCGTTTCTTGGAGGCTTTCTATGTGCAGGATGCTCTGCTGAGAACCACATGGACTGTAGTTCTGTCCAGTACATGTGATGCCTGTCCAGTACCTAGAACTGTGCCTAGAACTCCTCAGTATTAAAGAGTTAGTGGCTTTCAACAATCTTGCAAGCTGTTACAGGTGAAGAAGTGAGGCTCAGAGTTCAATGGGTGACTCAAGGTAATTAGAAGAGCTGAGTACTTACCGTCAACAGGACCCACCACACAGGCTTGTTGGGAGGATTAAGGAGTTAAAACCTGGACAATATTTAGAACAGTGCCTAGCACATCAAAGGACATCAAGAAATATTACCTATTGTCATTACTAGTCAATAACTAGTGAATTGATAATCATTTAATGACACCACTATGAGCCAAACACTGTGCTAAGAGAGATAGACTGTATCCCATTGCTGTGAAATATTTTATAGAAAAGCATGGCATCGTGATGTCAGACTGCAAGGGACCTCCTTCTGTCTCCTTTTCACATGAATAAACAGAAACCCAGAGACTAAACTGATTTGTACAGGGGCACCAGAAAATGTTCAAAGCTCAGTGACATGGCTGTGGGAGAACAGGAGACCCATTATTATGAAAAGTCCATTAGGTTATCTCATTTAGAAATAACCAGAGTGGGATTCTGAAATGGACAAGACACTGTTTTCATGAGTGTGTTTTTCCAACCAAATTCAGGGGGCAGAATGAAGACTTTATAGCAAGGGACTTGATCTCCTACTGCCTCACCTTTGACCAGATCCAGTTTTTTTTTCTCCTGTCTTTATTCTACTCTCTAGTCTCCAATGATAATGACACATGATACTAAATCAAATATGATCAAACATCTACATCTGCTTACATTGTGAATGCTGAGCTTTGTACCCTATCAGAGAAACTAAGTCAATTAAGCATGAACCATTCTGTTGTCCCTGTTTTAAAAAACTCCTGTTTCCATTTGATTTCTTTCTTTCTTAGACAGGGTAGGGGTCTCACTGTGCTGCTATGCTGCCCATGCTGGTATTGAACTCATAGGCTCAAGCAGTCCTCCTGCCTCAGCCTCCTGAGTAGCCAGGGATATAGGTGTGCACCATCATGCCCAACTCAGATTTCTTTTTTATTGATGACTTGTTAATTACTCTGTCAGTTTAATTTTTGGTTTTGCATGTTTTTGGAAAGCACTGGAGTCAGACTGCAAAATTGGAGATGCCCTCTCCCCTTGGTTTTGCTCTCATTTTCTGTTTAAAAATTAATATACCACAGTTGGGCGTGGTGACTCACGCCTGTAATCCCAGCACTTTAGGAGGCCAAGGCGGTCAGATCACAAGGTCAGGAAATTGAGACCATCCTGGCTAACACAGTGAAACCCTGTCTCTACTAAACATACAAAAAATTAGCTGGGCATGGTGGCAGGCGCCTGTAGTCCCAGCTACTCAGGAGGCTGAGGCAGGAGAATAGCATGAACCCAGCGGGCAGAGCTTGCAATGAGCCGAGATCCCGCCACTGCCCTCCAGCCTAGGCGACAGAGCAAGACTCCGTCTCAAAAAAAAAAAAAATTAATATACCACATGTTCTCTTCCTGTCAAGTCAGAGTTCTCATCCTTACAGAGCCTGCATGTTTTGGGAGATCAAAAATTAGACTTGTTAGAGGCAATCAGCTAAGTAGACCAATGACTCTTTTCCTTTAGATGGCGTCATTTATGGTGAGGAGCCTGATGTCATGTGTTATTGATGGAGGAAACTGAAACCAACACGTGTAGGATTGATGATATTTACAATCCTGTGGCACTGTTTCAATAAAACACAACTATCTTCAAGAGATCTTGGCCAGCATCCTTTTAGGACACTGTGTTTGATCCCCCATATACCCTGTTGAAATTCTTATTAGAGATATTTTTCAATTCCCATATTAACTGTAGGGTAATGTTACTCTTAAATGTTTAGAATACTCTTGGCAAGCTTCATGTCTTTGATACCTATGAAAGATTAGAGAAAGCCTGGACTTTGGTGACCTGCAATAGAGTACATTCCATTCATTATTCACGGTGTGTGACCTTGGCCAAGTATGTTTAACCTCACTGAGCCTCAGTTTCCCTTTCCCCAAAATAAAATTATGATAATAGGTATCTTATAAAGTTGGTATTGGCTATTATTATTGATCCGTAGTTGCAGGAACTCCACATCAAAGTTTGTGAGAAAGCACTTTGCAAGTGGTAAAGAATTATAAACATATATGTGTTACAGATATACATTTGTATGTAAAGAATTATATAAATGCATATATATACACATATACTTATGTGTGTAATTTTTGTTTTTTATTGTTTAGAAGCATCTCACTAATCTAGTTAAGGCCCTAAAACCTAGCAATTAGTGATAATTTCTCCAGCCCATGAAAATTTTGCCTTGCCCAGTGTGTTTTTTAGTAATAATAATTATTGTAAATATCAACCCGTTTCCTAAACATATACTTAGCATCGAATACTCCCAAGATATTTCTCTAGTAACTCAAGGTATAAAGAATTCAGAAGATGTGGTTCTTGCCCTTCCTTAAATTATCATCATGTTGGGGAAAACCATATATCTTTAAAAATATTTATTGAGGGTTTATATGCCAGGCAATCCAGGAAGTACTTTTCATATATTGTTTAATTTTATCTTCACAATAACCCTTTAAGGTCGGTATTATTATTAACATTATTATCATTTGACAAATGAGGAAAGTGAGGTTCCAAGACCTTAGATAGCTTTTCACATGTCATACAAGCCCAGAGGTGGCAAAACCAGTATTTTAACCCAGGGCTGTCTGAATCCAAAGCTCATGTTTGACTGTACACTCTTGAGAGATAGCATCTTATATGTGCAGGTAAGTGATATAGAAAATAAGCATGGGGGTGGACATGCTTGTAACCCTAATAAGACATGAGAAGGAACTCTTGTCTATAAGCCTGGTTGACTGGGAAGTCTGCTTAGAGAAGGCTGGATTGATGCTGTGTAAAATTTTAGAAGGTAAAGCCTCTCAAGATAAATGTTAAACTTCTAAAATCTGTGTGTATATATGTTGTTTGCCTCTTAGTGAATTTAAAAAGAAAATATAATGTCCTGTGAGCCATGGACTCACCACTTCAGGGCCTCAGACCCTGCCACTTCACCCCCTTGTGTGTTACCCACCTGAGTCCCGAAGACATTTGGGTTTCTATACCCTCAGGAGGGAAGAATAAAGGAGGTGAAAATGGATCAGAAGAATAGGTTGTAAGCTACATTACAGAATGCTTTGAGGGCCAGGCTAGGGAAATCAGATTTTTCCTTTCTTGGGTATCATTCAATACCCTTTAATGACGTGACATGTAACATCACGGCTCACTGCAGCCTCAATACCCTGGGCACAAGCCCCAGAGCCTCCACACACAGCCTCCCAAGTAGCTGAGACTACAGGCGCACACCACCACACTTGGCCAATTTTTTTTGTAGAAACAGGTTTTCACCACGTTGCCCAGGCTGGTCGAGGAAAAAAGGATGTTCCCTTTCCCAAGGCCAGTGACCTAACTGTGGTCTTCTTGCCTACCGTCCCTTGCTCCTCCCGCACCAGAATTGTTTTCATCTGTTTCTCTTCTGGGTCTTCAGAATGTCTCCCTCCACTTTTGCATTTCAGTTTGAAGACATGCTGCATCCTGTATCCATCTCCTCTTTTCTCTTCTTACTGCCACTTTTCTGGTCTAAATTTTCACAGACAGAACCATTTAGTCTCTCTTCTTCCTATGATCCTGCCTCATGGCTCCCTAGGAAAGTATTCTCTGGTCTTTTTTAAAACCGGACTGAACCAAACTGCTTCCTGCTTATTGAGAATTAATGCCTATTGAATAACGTCACAATTCCTAAGTTTGGCTTATGAGGTTTCTCGTCAGCTTCATTTTAACCATTACACCAATCCATCCTGTCCTGAAACCACGCACTTCACTCTCATTCTTGCCTCAGTATTTGCTTCATGAACTTTTGGTCATTTTCAGGTGCTGACTGTAATTACTCCCCTCCTCCCTACCCTCTCTGGACCTCTCCAAGCAAAACTATTTTTTCCCTTCTGTGTTTGCTTTACATTTTACACAATTAATAAATGACAGCTATTATTGTTAGTAAATAATAATAAAGAAATGTTACAATTACAGTAAAACTTTTTTAAAATTTTTATTTATTTTTCTTCAGACAGGGCCTGCTCTGTCACCCAGGCTAGAGTGCAGTGGTGCGATCCTGGCTCACTGCAGCCTCGCACTCTAGGGCTCAGCTGATCCTCCCACCTCAGCCTCCTGAGTAGCTGGGACTACAGGTGTGCACCACCACAGCTGGCTAATTTTTTTAATTTTTTTTTAGAGACCAGATCTAGCTGTGTTGTCCAGGCTGGCCTTGAACTCCTGGGCTCAAGCAATTCTTCTGCCTGAGCCTCGGGATTTCAGGCAGGAGCCGTGGTGCCTGGCCTGCTTAAAATATAAAGTTCGGGGTAGTAACTAGGTCGCTTGTTCTGTTAACCAACCAAAGACCAGATAAACAAAAGCCCTTGGGCTCTAGAAGTCTTTGGGAAGTCACCTCAACAGGGGCTCTGGTTTCTATGTGAGAACATTATGAAACCATCTAGAACGCTCCCTACTCATCATCCCTTTTTTATTATATTAAAGTTATTTGGTTCCATGTTCATCTCCCTCCCACCAGCCCAGAAACTTCTCTAAGGTAGAAATTGTGTCTGATTTATCTTACAATCTCTAGCTGTGTTAACCCAGTGCCTGGCATAAAGTAGGCATTTAATAAGTGTTGATTGGATTAAATTGGGTTTGTTCTTCCTTTGATAGTCTTAGCACTGAACTTAAAGCCTTTCTTCATTTCTGTTGATAAGAATACTTTGATTAGTCTTTCAGTTTCCTGATTTTGCCTCCTTTTCATGAAGCTCATCCTATACTTCCCTATCTGCAACTTCTTACACTTACATTCCATTGATGTTCCAGTCCATCTTCCTGTCTTGTTCTTGGAGAAGCCCCATTTCACTTTTTTAAAGAACTCCTATTTTGGATCTGTACTAAGCCCCAGAATATCACCTTCAAGTGCGGTTGAATGACACTCTCCAAATTTTGTAGCATCCTGAGCCCCACGTTCCCTTCGGCAGTTCTTCCCAGGATGTTGTGGTAGACCGTGTCAGAAGTTTGCTCAGTGCCAAGAGTGATTGTAGCAATGCTGTGAAAGCTCACTGAGTCTGCTGAAATTTAAGTCAGGTGCTGTTTTGTAGGGTGGAAGCAAATATCCTTTATCTAAAAAGCTTCTATTTAGGGCAGCAGGAAAGAGGCCCTAATCTGTCACACCATAGGTGCATTGAATGCAAATTTCCCTGTGTTACACAAGTAACAAAGTGAAATACAAATACAGTGTTTTGTTTCAGACACCCAAAGTGTCCACATTTGGATAGAACAATGCTATTAATAGATGTTGGTTTCCAGCCCTTTGTGGCAATTTAGCTCACCCTAAAACTACCTTGGTGACATTGATAGATACAAGCTCAGCAATTACAACTTAAACAAGAGCAATGAGAATAGTAAATGGCAAAAGTATGATTACATTGAGCCATATAAAATTGCCAATATTGAACAATTTTGACTAATAAAACTATTACACTAATTTGACTAATAAAACTGCTATTTTTAAGCAGTTTCACTAGATTTTCCATGATAGCAGAATAATGCATTTTATTTAAAGGAAGTAGAAAATAAGTAGGAGCATAATATTTATTGAGCATCTACTATATGCCAAACACAATGTTTAGCACCTTTTATGTATTAAATCATTTAATTTTCATAAAATGTCTCAGATGTGTTATCCATCTCATTACACACGAGGAACCTGAGGTGGGAAAGTTATGACTTCCCTAAGCTCACACCACTAGTAAGGTAAAATAGGTAAGACCATATTAGGAGGATTCTTCTAAACTGGGTTTTGGCAAACATTTTTTTGTAAAGGACAAGATAGGAGAGCCATTTGGCTTTGTAGGTCATAGGGTCTTTGTCACAACTGCTAAACACCATGTTTGTAGTATGTAAATGAAAGAAGTGGTTGTGTTCCAATAAAAATACTTTATTTACAAAAACAGGTGGCAGGCCAGATTTAACTCAGAGGGTTGTAGTTTGCCAACCCCTATTCTAACCTCTTCTTCCCTTTGCCCAAATGAAATCTGTTTCCTTAGTGATATTTATAAAAGAAATTTAGAATTCTTTTCTAAAAATGTGCTTTTTTTTCCTTTTTACATACTAAATGTAGGAAAATTAGAAACTGTACATACACAAAAAATAAAAAATATAAAATTCCCATCTAATTCTAATTCTGTATTGTGAATTCTACCTCCTACCCTCCTACATATATACACACAAACACACACAGAGGCACATGCAAAACATAGCACCACAAACCTTCCATCTCCACATCAATTAGCCCTTAGTTGTAAGAGTCCCAGTTTTCTTTCTCTAGCAATTTGTACCTTGATAGCTATCAGATTTCTTCACTTTTCCAATGATTGTGGCCAGTCACCAGAGTGAAAACAGACCTAGGTAAATGAGCAGCAGAAGAAATCATACGTCTCCAAGGCCCTGTCACTGTCCTCTGTAGATGCCACCCTTGAGGGCAGTGTAATTTCTTTGAAAGTTTTCTTTCTGTCTGCCTCTCTCTTCTCCAAGGTTCTTCCAAAAGAGAAGCTTGCACAGCTTTTCTTCAATTCATTAAATTTTCAGCATCTTTCCCCAGTGGTAGGTACGCAGCAGGTAACATAGACAGGAGGACATTAGAATTCCTTCCAAGGGAGCAGTTTCGAAAGGTCACATGTTGCCACAGTGTCCTTCTATATAAATCTTTCAGGGGATGGTGAAGCATGTATCTAGTGGAGGAAGATAGGACTGCTGTAGTTATTCCATAAGGATCTTAACCTTAAAACTTCCACTTAGTAATACATTCACAGTGATGATCAGTTCAGCACATAGAAAAATGGGGACAAGATATACTTACCTTTGCAAAATGAGCTCCCACTAAGTTCAAGTAAAAGAATAGCCTCTCTCCCAACAAATAAAGAAAGCTACAGAGCAAAGGATGAAGTGATGGCTGGGGCTGAAAAGTGGTACCACTGTAGAATATAAAAGGGAAGCCACTTAGTGTCTCTAAACAATTTCCTGAACATACTCAATTAACCATTCTGAGGAAGTCCCCAGAATCTTACAGGTTTTGTTATCCACAAGAAATTTCCCACTGATATTTGTATCACACTTTAAATTTATAAAGTGATATTTCACACACATCTTCAAACCTCAGACCCCTGTTGATAGAATATTAGTGTGAAACTCTTCTCAAATGAGGAATCTAGAAGCTCAGAGATATTAAAAAATGACAAAAAAAAAATTGACCCAGACCCCATAGCCAGCAGATGGCAGTACTCAGCTCCTCTGACACCTAAGGCTTTTTTTTTTTTTTCCGCCTCCAGTTCAAGGAAAATTCCTTACTTCCATCATTTTTGCCTTGTCAATTAAATACTCAGCACATTCACATTTGACTAGAATAGAGCCTTCTATGCTGTTAACATGCAAACTAGAGGGGAAGACTTTTGACACCAAGAAGGAGATTGTCCTAGGAGAACCAGGAATCTAGAATGATGTAAATTATCTCAGGCATAGTCATTCCTTATTAATGTGGAAGATATTAATCACCAAGAGAAATTGTTACCTATAATTAGAAGGGAAAGGAAAATTGTACAGTAATCCTTTTTTGAGATAATTAGCAAAATGTCAGGGACAGATGGGCTAGAAACAATGGAAAAACATATGTTTTACTGATGTTTCTCTTTGATCATGTATTGGATGCTATAGTGGTAAAAGCATTTCCTGGTTGGAAAAATTATCCTTGTCCTTTCTTCTGCTTTTTATTTAAGAAACTGGCTGGCTTCTCTTTTTTCTTTTTTTTTTTTTTTGAGACGGAGTCTCGCTCTGTCGCCCAGGCTGGAGTGCAGTGGCGCGATCTTGGCTCACTGCAAGCTCCGCCCCCTGGGTTCACACCAGTCTCCTGCCTCAGCCTCCTGAGTAGCTAGGACCACAGGCGCCCGCCACCACGCCCGGCTAATTTTTTGTATTTTTAGTAGGGACGGGGTTTCACCAAGTTAGACTAGGATGGTCTCGATCTCCTGACCTTGTGATCCACCCGCCTCGGCCTCCCAAAGTGCTGGCATTACAGGCGTGAGCCACGGCGCCCGGCCTGGCTTTTCTTTTAGGGAGCTTTTGCAGTCTATATCCCTTCTTCTTTATTACCTCTGGCTGCACACGTTTGAGTTGGATGTTTTTAGTACATTTAAAAAGAAAGGCTAGGGAATAAATTGAATCTACAAACAGGTCTACTCTGTTTCTTGTAAGAGGCATCAGTAGAAAAGACTGCTGCATAAACCACTAAGGGTGAAACCAGGCCAGGCTCGGAAGGTAATCGATAGTATAATACTTTGAAACTTCATAGTTTAAAAAGATAAATGTTACAAGTATGCATTCGTTTATTTGGACGCACTGCGTCAATTTTACAAAAATTGTCCTATTCCACAGTAAACCACACAGAGGGTAGGCACGAAGGAATAGGGATGAAGTTGATGATGGGCAGAAAGAATATAAGAAAAGAAAGAATGAGCCAACTGGAAGTCAGCTGTGCACCAGCCAAGAATATTCGATCTGGTCATGCATCTGAAATGGGGCTCTAAGACCTTATGTCCAAAACAATGGAGTTTTAATAGAAAACCAACCTCTCAAGTATGTTTTAACGCTAAGATTCTAAATTAGGCATTTAGGAATTGAATATTAAAGAAATTGTTGTTAATAATAGATTATTATACAAGATGGCATGGTGAATTGCCCTGCTCAATAATTTATCTAATTTTGTTTCGGTACCCATTTATATCTTACAGTGTTTGAAAATAATAACATTTCTTTCCATTGCAAGTGTTCTGTGGTTTGGATCTTTAATTTTTAGGGGATTTTCTTTTTTTATTCTGGCCATGTGTTTACTTATGAATATTTTATCATCTCTATTGAAGTTTAATTATTTACTGATTAGCTAAATAATTTGTAATTTATTATAAGTTGCTAATTTACAGATCATTCATTACCTACTAATTGTTCAATTATCTTTAGATTAGTGTTCATTAATTTACTCAATAAACATTTGCTGAGCTATTACTAGATGGCCAGCTCTATCCACTAGAATGGAAACACAAAGAAGCCTAAGAAGGAATTTGGGCTCCTTCTTTCAAAAAGCAACTCTTTCTGGGCACAGTGGCTCACAACTGTAATCCTAGCACTTTGGGAGGCCAAGGTGGGAGGATCACCTGAGACTGGGAGTTCAAGACCTCCCTGAGCAACATAATGAGACCCTGTCTCTACAAAATAATTTTTAAAAAATTAACTTGGCTTAGGGGTGCACACCTGTAGTCCTAGCTACTCCGGAGGCTGAGGTGGAAGGATCACTTGAGCTTAGGAATTTGAGGTTACAGTGAGCTATGATTGTACCACTGCACTCCAGCAATAGAGAGCCTGTCTCAAAAAAAAACAAAAAACAAAACTATTCTGGAAACAGTATTCTTTAGCACAAACACATATGTTCATTACATTTCTTCATTAACCTAGTTTCACTTAGCTCCTTTTATAAAAATTTAAAAAGGGGGTGATGTTCGGAAATTTTTATCTGCTGCATTTTTTCCCCAAGTTTGGTCACATGAAAAAAAAAACCCTCTGGAATATCTGGAAACACTTTGAGAAATGAAAATGCAAAAAGTTAACTGAATCATCAAAATCAGATTATTGTAAAATCACAAATAACATATGGCAAATTACTCTTCAAATACATAGAGATGCTAAGGATTGAAGGGGTGGAATAAGAGAGTTGGATGAAAACACTGGAGGAAAACAAGCTTGGATGCACTGAATAAGGTTAAATGGGGTTCAGGGATTATACTTGGGTTCCATTGTGCTGGTTATCATGAGTAATACTGCTCAGGCTAATCAAGCCCAAATGAATGAAATTGTATACCACAGGATGGTTTGATGTTCACGTAGGACAATTCCTTCAATCTGGAATTTTGACAGCTGCAATATTTATTTCAACTAGCAAAGTGTCATTTCAGATGAAACTAGTCTTTGTTATTTGATTCTGCTCAAGTTGAAAGATTTTCTTGATTCCACCTGACTCTCTAGGGCATGTTAGAGATATACTAAGTAAAAGTGTACTGTTACGGATTATCCTTTGCCAGAATTTGGGTAATATGCCCTGAAAAAAAGAGTTGATGCCTGTTAGCCTAAATTCTTTCCCAGGTCCAATTAACTTATTGTAGTAATAGTTAACAATAATAACAATAGTTAATATGGTTAAGGATAATGTAATTATGAAGCTCATCACTTCATATAACATTTTCTCTGTTTCCTCTACATCCAGCATTTAATGTTATGCTGTGATTTAGATGGGTGGTATATACTGCAAGATGCCTCCTTGATTCTACTTCAGTAGGAACTATTAAACTATTATTGGAACCCAGCTTCCCTAATCTGATAGAAAACCCTATTCTCCTTTTATAACACTGAGCACTGATGTCTGTTCTTCACTGTGCTGTGAGAAATGTCTCCAAACACTTTAAAGAAATAAAAAGGGGGAAAGCCACGCTAGATAAATGAGAACATCAAAACAGTTTAGTTCAGACAATTTTAATGGAAGATCCATATGAGTCATCATCTGAGGCCTCAGGCTCTATTAGTCTGTTGAAACCCTCTCTTCAGTTTAGCACATAACAGGCAGATCCCAACCTGTGAGCTGCCACTTCTGCGTGTGGAATGTGCCCCGGAGGTTTGCTTATTTGACTTATGTGGGCAGATTAGATAGCTCATTCTTAAAACATACTTGGAAAAGAAGCCTGTTTATCCTAGAGGAGAATGGTTACTTAAGACCATAGACTACAAGGAAATCTCCTAATTCTTTCAAAACCTCAGTAAGAGTCAGCTGCATGGTATGCTCATCTTGAATAAACAGTAGAATCTCCAGATTCTCATGCAGTCAAATAAATCTTTTTCAATTAATTACATGCTTTTGTCAAGAAGTATCTTTTTCCATTCATGTCATTTTTAGAATATAAAGCAACTAATTATGGCAGTGGTCTACACACACACACACACACACACACACACACACACACACCCCTTAGGACAAGGTTATTTACTTTTTTTACACTGACATTTCCTCCAGTTGGTTGAAGGAGGTAAGTCCTAACCACAACAGGGCTCGCACGGTGGTGTGGTTCATTATTTGTGTCTTATTTCATATTAGAGGTGCCAGTTGAATAAGAAAAGATCTTGGGTGGAAGCAAAAAATACTTTTATAAAGTAATTTTTGGCAGAAATGTTTATGAAAACTTTGTTCCCTTTGCCTTTTCTTCTGAAGGACAGGAGCTGGTGATGGAACCTTTCAGTTGTGTTGTGCAGTTGTTTTGAGCTCCTCTAGGGGGAGCTTTCACACAGGCTAAATGTAGGGTATTCACCCTGGAGGCATGACTTGGGATTTCAGTGGGTATCCCTTATCTACCCAGTTATCCCTGGGATAATTCTCCTTTTGATAGGCAAGCTTTACTATTTTAATTGTCACGAGGAGGAGGTGACAGATGACTAATCACAATCTTTTGAAAAATTATATCAGTTTGTATGTGAATGTAAATTAATCAGCTTCAGTATTAAGTGTCCCACTCTGTGCAAAGGAATGTAAATTAATCAGCTTCAGTATTAAGTGTCCCACTCTGTGCAAAGGGAGGGGTCCTTCTGGTTAGTGTCACCACTAGGTCAGGAGAACACCAGAAGCTGGGCTTTAGACTTGTACTTTTAATTAGAAAATTCTTTGCGGATAGGGTTATTCAAACCTATCTCATACTGCCATACAAGCAATGCCAATTTTTTTAATGACTAATATGAAAGGGATTACTGCCATCCTTTACTAGGCTTCAGAAGATAATCCCTACCCCACCACCAAACTCTTCTCCTTCATCACAAGTCTTACAATGATGGAATACATATTTAGCCTCATTTTAAATTTCTGGATATAAGGACTGGCTAAATGCTACTCAAAATGAAGAGGAAAGATAAATTAATACATATGCTTACCTTTCCTTGAAAGTAAAATTAAAGTAGATTGGATATAAAGAAAACTCTCTTTTTTCTCAACAGATGCTGAAAGATTATTTCCTATTTCTCCTTTTTTAAAAAAATTAGATGTGGTACATTGTCACTAAAATGTGATTTTTGGCAGGTGACTGCTCTAATTCAGCTTCCCCATTATCCTGGGAGGTAATTTCCATGGAAAGAAAGATGAGACAAAAAGATGCAGAGTAACACTTCTTATGATTCTTGGAAATACAATGCCCTTTCGTGAGAAATACAATTATTTAAAGGAAAATGATTCTTCTTTTTCAAATGTCTAAATACAGTGGGAGGATTTCTGTGGAATATAAATATTTGCTAATTCTTTATATAAGCATGCGTTAACCAAACACCTGGTAAATATTGCACAGTTTATTAATAACTTGCAAAATCTCCAAGTTGGGAAATACAGCTATGCCATTATGATCAGTCATTTGGCAGATAGTCAAGCCTGACAGCAATTGTTTAATACTTTTTTACCCATAAACACTGTGATTCACTGAAAATATTCGAGATTTCAGCAGATTTTCCTCCCACCCCCTGACCCGGCAGCAAATTGCTCAATTATCTTTCATAACGGGTTCTATTATCTTTCAAATTGGAAGTAATAGAAAATGACTATAAGCAATCTTATAAAATGTGTATTTTGTTGACTCCCCCGTCTAAGATCCTTTCAAAAGCTATAGCTTCTTCTTTGCCTTCTTTCTATATTTACTGAACACCTATTACGTGCTTTAAACTGGGCTACATGCCATAGAGCCTGGGATGAAGGGTGAGAAGTAGTATGACACAAGACACTTGTCTTCAGGGATCTCAAAATATAGGTAGGGAGAAATGAAACCCAAAAGTAAGTTAAATAGATCTCAAAGAAATCTACAGTTAATTGTCAAGAGAATTATAGATAAAATGAATTCTACAAGAATCCAGAGATAAAGACCATTGTGGATGGAGTGCTCTAGGCTGATTCTAAGGTTGCAGAATTTAAGCTAGGCCATTAAGGCTATGTAGGATTAGGAAAGGCATAAAGAAGATAAAGGACATTCTGGAAGGAAAAGGCATCCTAAGATAAAATAGCAGATTAAATATGCCAAGTGTATTAGAGACAGTCCACGAAATTCTATGATTAGAAACACGGTGTTTTTATGAGGAAAGCACCTTGCAATAAAAATCTTTATCGTACTGTCTGTTGCTACTGAAATGGTACATAACACATACACACCCTCCAAAATGAGTGGCTTAAAACAATAAATAATTAATTAGCTCACAAGTTTGTCTCCTGGTGATTTAGGCTACATTTGCTGAGTGGACCTTCTGGTCTTGGCTGGGCTCCGTCGCTTGTCTGTGAGGCAGCTGGCTGTTGATTTATGTACAACAGACTCTACCAGTATGTTGGGAACAGCTGGGGTCCTCTGCTTTGCTTCTTGCCCTCCAGCAGGCTGGCCCAGGTATACCTTCTCATAGCAATGGTTGGAGGTGCCAGAGAAGAGAACCCCAATCTTGCATGTCCTTTTCAAGCCTCTACTTGTGTCACATTTGCTAGCATTCTATTGGCCAAAGCATGTCACATAGCTAGGGCCCCAGTACCACCCCACTGCCAAGCATATTCTGTACATCCATAGTGAACTGTTTGAGCTACCTATTGCTGCAAAACAAAATGCTCCAAAACTTAGTAGCTTAAAATGACAACCATTTTATTATATTTCCTACATTCTGTGAGTTAAGGTTTCAGGAAGGATTTGGCTGAGGAATTTACTCATCCTAATGATATCAGTGGTACCTCAGCTGGTAGATGGACTGCCCTGGAAGGTCCAAGACAGCATCCAGAGTAAAATTAGACAGGAACTGCATGGCCTTTTCTGACCTAGTCTGGGAATGTATGCAGTAACCTTTGCTATATTCCATATGTTAGAGCAGACACAAATCCTCCATCCTCCTGATTTCCAGGAGAAGGGACACAGACACCACTTTTCTATAGAAAGAATATAAAAGAATTTTCAGACATTTTCAAATCATTGCTCAAGCAACAAACTGTTTCTATTTTATGTATAAATTATTCTCAACTCCTTGGAAGACCCCCCCACCCAAAGACCCATCTCATTACTGTATCAAGCTCAGACACAAGGTCCAGGCTTGTTATCTAAATCAGGTACTGGTTGAGATGAAATTTCCAATAAGATGTCATTCCTTAGGTATAGTTCCTCTCGATCTGAATATCAGTGAACTATCTGTCCTCCAACATAAAATGAAGGAATAGGCGTAGGTTAACCACAAAAGACACAGGTCTGTGTTAATTCTGAAATCTCGCCAGGCCTAGGCTACCAGCTATGATCAGGGCCCATTACTGCTTCCTGGGAATGATTCTCTATGTTTCTTGGCTTTACCCTCTAGGTGAGGGCTAGTAAATTTTTTCTATGAAGTGCTAGATAGTAAATATTTAGGCTTTGTTTGCTACATACGGTCTTTGTTGAAATTTATTCTTTTTAAAACAATCCTTTAAAAATATATAAAATCCTTAGATCACTGGACATGTACAACCAGGACACTGCCCAAATTTGGCCCATAGGCTGTAGTTGACCAACTCTTGTTGTAGACTTGTTGTTCTACCATTTGAGTCATTTTTCCTTTTTCACAATAAATAGCCTATGTTTATAGCTGAGTAACTGTTGCACAGTGTTTTTAGCCCTCCCCATAGAATTTCAGGAGTTCAAAGCCCTCTTTTATACTGTATCTAACCCTTTTAGTCCAAGCTGTCAGTATACTCTTTCAATACAGTTCCCTTTAAAACTTAGTGGATTTTCCAGGAATCTTATTGGAATTCACTCTGTTAGACAAAGAAACATGCATAAAAATCTTCAAAATATGTATTCCTGGAACCATTGTGGGTCCCCTGTGAGACTGCTTTGGGACAATGCCCTTAAGATTTTTCAAAGCCCTACTTTTAAAACATAATTTATAAGTCACACTCTTTTAAATCCCTGTGATGCTTTTATTTTTACTAGAATGATCAATGACATACTGCCTTAAATCTTCTGACATGTTCAAAAGTAGTTTCATAGTCATACCCTGAGTCCACACTCACTGTGACCCTACATCATTCTCACAGCATCCTGGACTTGATCTTCTTGCCCTTAATTAAACACTTTCTTACTTTGATAATGTTTGCTGGGAAGCAGTGGAGTTAAGAAATAGTTTTATTTTTGAACTAAGCAAGGAGTAAATGGCTCCTTTATTTCTTTCTCTAAATTGTGCTTGAAAATCGCAAATTTCCTTTTTTAACTCATCTATCTATTCCTGTAACGTACAAAACACAGTTCAAAGAAACTTTTGATATTCTTCTGGAAATGTACTTAGATTCTTCAAATCATTAGCACATTTTATGTTTTCTACAATACTATACTCAACAGTGTTTCTAAAATGTCTACCATTTATAATATGAGTCTTCTTTCCTCTAGCCTCCAATAATACTTTTCTTACTTACTAATGACATTTTCCTCACTTTTCTCACTGAAAGATTCCTCAAGTTTTTCTCATCTTTTACCCACTGCCTTGTGTCGAAGTTAATGCCACCTGTTTAGGTTTTAGTTTATTAACACATCACTTCTGATAACAAATTCTGTCAAAGTTATTTATTGCTATATAACAAAGAACCCCAAAATGTTGTAGCCTTGAAAAAGAGCCATATTTTCATATTGCAGAGATTTTTATCAGTAAGGAACTTCAGATAGGCTCTTCTGAGTGATTCTTCTGAACCTTGTAATGTTAACTGAAGCCATTCTCGGGTATTCACCTGGCTGACAGACTAAAGCCTCACTTAGCTATATGGCTCAGAAGATTTGACTTAGCCAGAAACATCTACCTGCACATGGCCTCTCACACATGACTGTCTCAGGATAATTGAGCTTCTTCCATAGTGGGTATCTTCCTCCTAACATAGCAAACACCCACAAGTACCAGGAAGATGGTGATTGGCTTTTGTGGACAGCAAAGTCTAATAGTCAAAACATAAACCCACTCAGATCCAAGAAGCAGGAGATGTCGTCCCTAACTCTTGATGAGAGAAATGTCAAAGTATTCAGGTCTGTGTTTTAAAACCACTGTATGGACCATTAATGCAGGTAATATTTCATATGAGAAATTTTTCATAGCCTTGGAAAAATATCTGGACTTGAGCTTAGACTGGCCCTACTCCTTTGCAGTCAGTGAGAAATAGGATGACAACTCTCTCCCTTTCAACCTTCATTTTCTACAATCTCTTTCATGCATTTTCATTTATCACACATCCCAGTGTGTAAACAGTTTTGAACATGTACCCTTAATATGTGTAAATAGCCTTAGATATACTCTTTATCAATAAATAACCTCATTATTATGTTCATGGAAAAACATTTCTAAATAGAAAAATAAATAAATGGATCTTGAAAGACAAAATATTCTTAAATATCTTGCAAATTGTGATGGCTTCATATTATTACTAGCTGACATTTTAAGCCAAAAAAGATATACGTGTACTTTAAGATGACATTCATAGTTAACAATGGTGGATAAAATAAACATATAAATTAGTCTTTCTTGATAATTTTGAATGCAGAGGCCATCTTCTTAAAGAGTAGAACATTATTGTTGCTTTTACATGATTAGTGCAGCTAATTAAATGTTTTACTTTGGAGTGAAATGTGCCAGCTTCATTATCTTACTGGTTTTCAAGAACTATTTTAACTTTGAGTCTACTTTATGTGAGCCAATTTAGTCAAAACTAGATATTATAAGCCATTTAGCCAGGTACATGTAAGTAGTATATCCCAGTACCGATCAGGAGCCAGTGAGTGTGGCCAACACTGCCTTCACCTCAACCTTGTGGATTTATCACCTCTCTTGGGAATGCTTTAAATACATCCTGACCTTCCAACTAATCTTATTTCTTTAGATAAAAAGTAAATAAATTTTAATATATAGTCTATTACCTTGTCATATCTTAATGAATCATCTGGCACTCCCACCCCCAACCCCCAACTCCAGGGTACAAATATACACCATAATGAAAGCAGTGAAGCAGTTGACATAGGGGACATTCAATAAACATATATTGGGCTAATAAATCTTTAAAAACCAGAATGACACCAGTAGGTACTCAGTATTTGCTGAATGAACAATGAAATCGCTCCATCTGTAGCAAAAAGAAAATTGTAGAAACAGTTGTTCTCAACAACTCATCTCATCAATGATCTAGTCAAAACATTGTGGAAGATTAGGTCTTATTTTCCTGTAAATTGCATTCCCACTGGAGGCTGATTTGAAAAATTAACTTTCTGTATCCGTGAAGATTAACAGTTTTTCCTCCCCTCCACACCCTTCCCATTTGTAACTTCATCTTGATTTCTTGGGTATTACATTTCATAACAGCCCCATAAATAATTTAATTTTTTCTTAGCCGGGCTTGGTGGCATGCACCTGTAGTCTCAGCAACTTGGGAGGCTGAGACTGGAGAATTGCTTGAACCCGGGAGGTGGAGGTTGGAGTGAGCCAAGATCGCGCCACTGCACTCCAGCCTGGGTGACAGAGCGGGACTCTGTCTCAAAAAATAAAAATAATAATAATTTTTTCAATAATTAGCTAAGTTGAGTTAGCAGGATTAATATCTTCTTTGCTCTTTTTAGTGGGAGAGCTAAGGCAAAGTGAGCTAAAGGCCACGTAAAGAAGACATAACTACGCTGGGATTAAATTTAAAAATTCCGATGCAGTCTTTTCCTATGTTCCTTTGAGCCACTATGGCCTTTTGATCTTTGTTTGAAGTAAAATAATTCTTCTTAACTGAGTGGATTGTTTTTTAAATCAGCAAATAATGGAGCTTTTAAAACTAAAAGCAGTTAGTATTTAATAAGAATGGTGTTTTATGGAATAGAGTTGCTAAAACAAAACAGCTTGTTAAGTTGGAAGAACCGAGAGCAGACTACCTTGCTTCTTCCAGAATCCTTACTAAGAAGGTGAAAACTTGACTGTTCTGTCTACCTCTGTCCCGAAGCAGAACACTGCTCTCTGAAAGCGATGGCAGGTAGTGGTTAGATATGGAGGCTGATGATCCTGTAGAATTTAGAATAACGTTGCAGAGTTGGGAAGACACTCACAAAGAACTGCTGAGAGGGTTTGACGTCTAGGTGAGGATAGAGACCATGATTTAACTTGTACTGGCAATAGTCTGCACACTAGTGAAATTTCTCTCCAGTGGTGTGTAGATTGAGAAAGCAGATGGTAATCTTTGACATTTATCTGGTCTTTTGTAGCATGTATACAAGGGGCACTGAATTTGAGAATACTTATCAAGGGAGTCTGGTATGGAGTTAAGTGTAGGACTGGAGTGAAAAAATGAACTCGGGAGGAAGTGTATACACTTGGGTAAAGAGGAGGTACAGGGAACTTGAGTGTATATACAGTCAAAGGACAAGATTAGCTGGAGAGAGAACAGCTGGGCACATAGGAAGTTATGATAAAGTTTCAACTTTAAGAGCTCGAATCATTCACAGTGAGAACAAAGTCCAGAGGATGGCTATGGAGGTGGGTGATTGAAGAGGGGTAATAGTAAGATAGTAGATTCATTTGTATGATAGAGAGTAGGATTTGAGATTAAAATGAGTCTGTGATCCATGTTCCTCAGGGAATGTGAGTGACTAACTGAAAAGCTGTCAAATGAAAAAAGGGGCAAAGGTGCAATTGGAGGAAGGCATAACACCAAAGGGAAAGGATGTCTTTTATGATAATGGGGTGATAATAATCTGGAAGCAGCAATGGTAAACTGTCACCAAAAATTACCCAGGACCCACCTCACCGACTGTCCTTCCAAATGACATTTGTCAAAGAGGAGGAGATTCCTAGTTGGTTAGTTTAAAAATAAATAAATAAAGGCTGAGGCATTTGTCCATACATAGTTCTTCCTACCTTAATGAATGCAAAAATAGGGCTAACCTCCTTCTTCTACCAAAATTTTCCCCTCTGGGTTTACTTGATCATTGTGTGATTTATTTTCCTTAAGAATGCATAGTGTTACCTGCATATGAAAAGATACTCAATATATATCACTAATCATTAGAGAAATAATAATCAAAACCTTGATGATATATCACTTCATAGCCATTAGGATGGCCACTGTAGAAAAACAGAAAATTACAAATGTCAACAAGGATGTGGAGAAATTGGAAACTTTGTCTACTGTTGAGAATGTAAAATAGTGCAGCTGCTATGGAAATCAACAGGCGATTCCTCAAAAAATTAAAGGGGGAGGAGCCAAGATGGCCGAATAGGAACAGCTCCGGTCTACAGCTCCCAGCGCGAGCGACGCAGAAGACGGGTGATTTCTGCATTTCCATCTGAGGTACCGTGTTCATCTCACTAGGGAGTGCCAGACAGTGGGCGCAGGTCAGTGGGTGAGCGCACCGTGCGCCAGCCGAAGCAGGGGCGAGGCATTGCCTCACTCGGGAAGCGCAAGGGGTCAGGGAGTTCCCCTTCCAGGGGTGACAGACGGCACCTGGAAAATCGGGCCACTCCCACCCGAATACTGTGCTTTTCCGACGGGCTTAGGAAACGGTGCCCCAGGAGAGTATAGCCCGCACCTGGCTCAGAGGGTCCTACGCCCACGGAGTCTCGCTGATTGCTAGCACAGCAGTCTGAGATCAAACAGCAAGTCGGCAGCGAGGCGGGGGGAGGGGCGCCCGCCATTGCCCGGGCTCGCTTAGGTAAACAAAGCAGCCTGGAAGCTTGAACTGGGTGGAGCCCACCACAGCTCAAGGAGGCCTGCCTGCCTCTGTAGGCTCCACCTCTGGGGGCAGGACACAGACAAACAAAAAGACAGCAGTAACCTCTGCAGACTTAAATGTCCCTGTCTGACAGCTGTGAGGAGAGCAGTGGTTCTCCCAGCACGCAGCTGGAGATCTGAGAACGGGCTGACTGCCTCCTCAAGTGGGTCCCTGACCCCTGACCCCCGAGCAGCCTAACTGGGAGGCACCCCCCAGCAGGGGCAGACTGACACCTCACACGGCCGGCCAGGTACTCCAACAGACCTGCAGCTGAGGGTTCTGTCTGTTAGAAGGAAAACTAACAGAAAGGACATCCACACCAAAAACCCATCTGTACATCACCATCATCAAAGACCAAAAGTAGATAAAACCACAAAGATGGGGAAAAAACAGAGCAGAAAAACTGGAAACTCTAAAAACCAGAGTACCTCTCCTCCTCCAAAGGAACGCAGTTCCTCACCAGCAACGGAACAAAGCTGGACAGAGAATGACTTTGACGAGCTGAGAGAAGAAGGCTTCAGACGATCAAATTACTCCGAGCTACGGGAGGATATTCAAACCAAAGGCAAAGAAGTTGAAAACTTTGAAAAACATTTAGAAGAATGTATAACTAGAATAACCAATACAGAGAAGTGCTTAAAGGAGCTGATGGAGCTGAAAACCAAGGCTCGAGAACTACGTGAAGAATGCAGAAGCCTCAGGAGCCGATGCGATCAAATGGAAGAAAGGGTATCAGCCCTGGAAGATGAAATGAATGAAATGAAGCGAGAAGGGAAGTTTAGAGAAAAAAGAATAAAAAGAAACGAGCAAAGCCTCCAAGAAATGTGGGACTATGTGAAAAGACCAAATCTACGTCTGATTGGTGTACCTGAAAGTGACGGGGAGAATGGAAACAAGTTGGAAAACACTCTGCAGGATATTATCCAGGAGAACTTCCCCAATCTAGCAAGGCAGGCCAACATTCAGATTCAGGAAATACAGAGAACGCCACAAAGATACTCCTCGAGAAGAGCAACTCCAAGACACATAATTGTCAGATTCACCAAAGTTGAAATGAAGGAAAAAATGTTAAGGGCAGCCAGAGAGAAAGGTCGGGTTACCATCAAAGGGAAGCCCATCAGACTAACAGCGGATCTCTCGGCAGCAACCCTACAAGCCAGAAGAGAGTGGGGGCCAATATTCAACATTCTTAAAGAAAAGAATTTTCAACCCAGAATTTCATATCCTGCCAAACTAAGCTTCATAAGTGAAGGAGAAATAAAATACTTTACAGACAAGCAAATGCTGAGAGATTTTGTCACCACCAGGCCTGCCCTAAAAGAGCTCCTGAAGGAAGCGCTAAACATGGAAAGGCACAACCGGTACCAGCCACTGCAAAATCATACCGAAATGTAAAGAACATCGAGACTAGGAAGAGACTGCATCAACTAACGAGCAAAATATCCACCTAACATCATAATGACAGGATCAAATTCACACATAACAATATTAACTTTAAATGTAAATGGACTAAATGCTCCAATTAAAAGACACAGACTGGCAAACTGGATAAAGACTCAAGACCCATCAGTGTGCTGTATTCAGGAAACCCATCTCACGTGCAGAGACACACATAGGCTCAAAATAAAAGGATGGAGGAAGATCTACCAAGCAAATGGAAAACAAAAAAAGGCAGGGGTTGCAATCCTAGTCTCTGATAAAACAGACTTTAAACCAACAAAGATCAAAAGAGACAAAGAAGGCCATTACATAATGGTAAAGGGATTAATTCAACAAGAAGAGCTAACTATCCTAAATATATATGCACCCAATACAGGAGCACCCAGATTCATAAAGCAAGTCCTGAGTGACCTACAAAGAGACTTAGACTCCCACACATTAATAATGGGAGACTTTAACACCCCACTATCAACATTAGACAGATCAACGAGACAGAAAGTCAACAAGGATACCCAGGAATTGAACTCAGCTCTGCACCAAGCGGACCTAATAGACATCTACAGAACTCTCCACCCCAAATCAACAGACTATACATTTTTTTCAGCACCACACCACACCTATTCCAAAATTGACCATATACTTGGAAGTAAAGCTCTCCTCAATAAATGTAAAAGAACAGAAATTGTAACAAACTGTCTCTCAGATCACAGTGCAATCAAGCTAGAACTCAGGATTAAGAATCTCACTCAAAACCGCTCAACTACGTGGAAACTGAACAACCTGCTCCTGAATGACTACTGGGTACATAACGAAATGAAGGCAGAAATAAAGATGTTCTTTGAAACCAACGAGAACCAAGACACAACATACCAGAATCTCTGGGATGCATTCAAAGCAGTGTGTAGAGGGAAATTTATAGCACTAAATGCCCACAAGAGAAAGCAGGAAAGATCCAAAATTGACACCCTAACATCACAATTAAAACAACTAGAAAAGCAAGAGCAAACACATTCAAAAGCTAGCAGAAGGCAAGAAATAACTAAAATCAGAGCAGAACTGAAGGAAATAGAGACACAAAAAACCCTTCAAAAAATAAATGAATCCAGGAGCTGGTTTTTTGAAAGGATCAACAAAATTGATAGACCGCTAGCAAGATTAATAAAGAAAAAAAGAGAGAAGAATCAAATAGATGCAATAAAAAATGATAAAGGGGATATCACCACCGATCCCACAGAAATACAAACTACCATCAGAGAATATTACAAACACCTCTATGCAAATAAACTAGAAAATCTAGAAGAAATGGATAAATTCCTCGACACATACACCCTCCCAAGACTAAACCAGGAAGAAGTTGAATCTCTGAATAGACCAATAACAGGAGCTGAAATTCTGGCAATAATCAATAGCTTACCAACCAAAAAAAGTCCAGGTCCAGATGGATTCACAGCCGAATTCTACCAGAGGTACAAGGAGGAGCTGGTACCATTCCTTCTGAAACTATTCCAATCAATAGAAAAAGAGGGAATCCTCCCTAACTCATTTTATGAGGCCAGCATCATCCTGATACCAAAGCCTGGCAGAGACACAACAAAAAAAGAGAATTTTAGACCAATATCCTTGATGAACATTGATGCAAAAATCCTCAATAAAATACTGGCAAACAGAATCCAGCAGCACATCAAAAAGCTTATCCACCATGATCAAGTGGGCTTCATCCCTGGGATGCAAGGCTGGTTCAATATACGCAAATCAATAAATGTAATCCAGCATATAAACAGAACCAAAGACAAAAACCACATGATTATCTCAATAGATGCAGAAAAGGCCTTTGACAAAATTCAACAACCCTTCATGCTAAAAACTCTCAATAAATTAGGAATTGATGGGACGTATCTCAAAATAATAAGAGCTATTTATGACAAACCCACAGCCAATATCATACTGAATGGGCAAAAACTGGAAGCATTCCCTTTGAAAACTGGCACAAGACAGGGATGCCCTCTCTCACCACTTCTATTCAACATAGTGTTGGAAGTTCTGGCCAGGGCAATTAGGCAGGAGAAGGAAATCAAGGGTATTCAATTAGGAAAAGAGGAAATCAAATTGTCCCTGTTTGCAGATGACATGATAGTATATCTAGAAAACCCCATTGTCTCAGCCCAAAATCTCCTTAAGCTGATAAGCAACTTCAGCAAAGTCTCAGGATACAAAATCAATGTGCAAAAATCACAAGCATTCTTATACATCAATAACAGACAAACAGAGAGCCAAATCATGAGTGAACTCCCATTCACAATTGCTTCAAAGAGAATAAAATACCTAGGAATCCAACTTACAAGGGATGTGAAAGACCTCTTCAAGGAGAACTACAAACCACTGCTCAAGGAAATAAAAGAGGATACAAACAAATGGAAGAACATTCCATGCTCATGGGTAGGAAGAATCAATATCATGAAAATGGCCATCCTTCCCAAGGTAATTTACAGATTCAATGCCATCCCCATCAAGCTACCAATGACTTTCTTCTCAGAATTGGAAAAAACTACTTTAAAGTTCATATGGAACCAAAAAAGAGCCCGCATCGCCAAGTCAATCCTAAGCCAAAAGAACAAAGCTGGAGGCATCACACTACCTGACTTCAAACTATACTACAAGGCTACAGTAACCAAAACAGCATGGTACTGGTACCAAAACAGAGATATAGATCAATGGAACAGAACAGAGCCGTCAGAAATAATGCCACATATCTACAAGTATCTGATCTTTGACAAACCTGACAAAAACAAGAAATGGGGAAAGGATTCCCTATTTAATAAATGGTGCTGGGAAAACTGGCTAGCCATATGTAGAAAGCTGAAACTGGATCCCTTCCTTACACCTTATACAAAAATCAATTCAAGATGGATTAAAGACTTAAATGTTAGACCTAAAACCATAAAAACCCTAGAAGAAAACCTAGGCAATACCATTCAGGACATAGGCATGGGCAAGGACTTCATGTCTAAAACACCAAAAGCAATGGCAACAAAAGCCAAAATTGACAAATGGGATCTAATTAAACTCAAGAGCTTCTGCACAGCAAAAGAAACCACCATCAGAGTGAACAGGCAACCTACAAAATGGGAGAAAATTTTCGCAACCTACTCATCTGACAAAGGGCTAATATCCAGAATCTACAATGAACTCCAACAAATTTACAAGAAAAAAACAAACAACCCCATCAAAAAGTGGGCGAAGGACATGAACAGACACTTCTCAAAAGAAGACATTTATGCAGCCAAAAAACACATGAAAAAATGCTCACCATCACTGGCCATCAGAGAAATGCAAATCAAAACCACAATGAGATACCATCTCACACCAGTTAGAATGGCAATCATTAAAAAGTCAGGAAACAACAGGTGCTGGAGAGGATGTGGAGAAATAGGAACACTTTTACACTGTTGGTGGGACTGTAAACTAGTTCAACCCTTGTGGAAGTCAGTGTGGCGATTCCTCAGGGATCTAGAACTAGAAATTCCATTCGACCCAGCCATCCCATTACTGGGTATATACCCAAAGGACTATAAATCATGCTGCTATAAAGACACATGCACACGTATGTTTATTGCGGCATTATTCACAATAGCAAAGACTTGGAACCAACCCAAATGTCCTACAATGATAGACTGGATTAAGAAAATGTGGCACATATACACCATGGAATACTATGCAGCCATAAAAAATGATGAGTTCACGTCCTTTGTAGGGACATGGATGAAATTGGAAATCATCATTCTCAGTAAACTATCGCAAGAACAAAAAACCAAACACCGCATATTCTCACTCATAGGTGGGAATTGAACAATGAGAACACATGGACACAGGAAGGGGAACATCACACTCTGGGGACTGTTGTGGGGTGGGGGGAGGGGGGAGGGATAGCATTGGGAGATATACCTAATGCTAGATGACGAGTTGGTGGGTGCAGCGCACCAGCATGGCACATGTATACATATGTAACTTACCTGCACATTGCGCACATGTACCATAAAACCTAAAGTATAATAATAATAATAATAATAATAATAAAAGAAAAAAAAAAAAAATTAAAAATAGAATTACCATATGATCCATCAGTCCCATTCTTGAATACATATTTAAAAGAATTGAAACCAGAACCTTGAAGAAATATTTGTACACCCATGGTTTTGTTGTTGTTGTTGTTGTTGTTACTTAATCGTTTTTTTTTTTATTTCAATAGTTTTGAGGGAACACGTGGTTTTTTATTACTTGGATAAGTTCTTTAGTGGTAATTTCTGAGATTTTGCCATGTTTATTGCAGCATTATTCACAATAGCCAAGATGTAAAAGTAACCCAAATGTCCATCAACAGATGACTAAATAAAAAAAATGTGGACACACACACACACACACACACACAAAATGGAATATTGTTAAGCTTTTAAATGAAGGAAATTCTGTTACATGCTGCAATATGGATGAACCTTGAGGACATTATGCTAAGTCAAATGAGCCAGTCACAAAAAGACACATACTGCGTGATTTCACTTATATGAGGTACCTAGTGTAATCCAACCTAAAGAAACAAAGTACAATGGTAGTTGCCAGGGCCTAGGGAGTTATTATCCAATGGGCATAGAGTTTCAGCTTTGCAACGTGAAAAAATTTTGGATATTTGTTGTACAATAATGTGAATATAGTTAACACTACTGAGTTGTCCACTTTAAAATGGTTAAGAGGTTGGGCACAGTACCTCATGCCTGTAATCCTAGCGCTTTGGGAGGCCGAGGCAGGTGGATCACCTGAGGTGAGGTGTTTGAGACCAGCCTGGCCAACATGGCAAAACCCCGTCTCTACTAAAAATACAAAAATTAGCCAGGTGTGGTGGTGGGCACCTGTAATCCCAGCTACTCAGGAGGCTGAGACAGGAGAATCGCTTGAACTCAGGAGGCGGAAGTTGCAGTGAGCTGAGATCGCGCCGCTGCACTCCAGCCTGGGTGACAGAGCAAGACTGCATCTCAAAAATAAATTTTAAAAAATAAAAATAAAATAGTTAATATGGTAAATTATGTTATATATTTTACCATATTTTTTTAAAAACAGAATCCATAGTGTTTGTTTGAATCTAATTTCCTGATAAGAAATATTACAGACAGGCATGTCAGGGAAGGTCCTATGTATTTATCCTGTTTAAGACTCTTCTCTTTTGTAGTAGGAGGAAAATACTTAGATTTGGTTCAATCCAGCTTATATAACCTGGTTAAACCAACATTCCTCAGCCTCCTGTTGTCATTGAACCTTGTTGTATTCTTCTGTGGAAAATATTTTTTATGACTGGCCATAGAGGGAAAACCAAAAAAAAGTAAACAATATTTTTCTTGTTATCTGTTTGCACATATGATTTCCATCTACCGTTAACATTTATTTACAGAAAGTATTATCTCCACCTAGGCTTTCTTTATAGCCTGGAAATATGATAGCTGAGAAGGGACATCATAAAGTCTGTGACACCATTAGTGGCAAGGACCCAAAGGGGTTTTAAACTTATTCATACTTTCAAATTCTAGGACAAAATGGTTTATCTTTCCTTTCCATTTTTTCCCCTCCTTTCTCTCTCCCTCCCTTCCTTTTCTTTCTTTGTTTTCTGGTATAACTTATAAATAGTAAAGTATACAAATCTTAGGTACAGCTCAATAAATTTTTACAGATGTGCATACACTTATGTAAACCTTACTCAGATATAGACATAAGACTATTTCTAGAACCCCAGCGGCTCCCATGTGCATCCTTCCAGTTGACGTCTTCCAAGGTAACCACTATTCTAACCTCTGCCACTGTAGATGACTTTTGCTTTTTTATTAACTTTTTTTGTACCTGGTTTTTTTCCACTTAACATTTCATCTGTCAGATTTATCGGTGTTGAGTATGGCTGTAGTTTTTGTTGTTCATTGTTGAAACATATTCCATTGTGTAATTATATTTTAATTTCTCCGTTCTATTGCTGAGGGACATTGGATTATTTCCAGTAAAGCTGTCATGAACTTTCTTGTACATGACTTCTGGTGAAAATGAACACTCATTTTCAAAATGGAATTGTTGGGTCTTGTGTATATTTAGCTTAATAGATACTCCAAAGTTTTCAAAAGAGATTATTTCAGTTTATACTTTGACCAGTATTGTAGGGTAGTTCCAGTTTCTTCACATCTTTGCCAACACTTGGGATTGTCAGTGTTTTTACTTTTAGCCATTCTGGTGCAGTTGTAAGAATAATCCATTCATGAATTAAATAAGACAGTTTTAAGATGAATGAAAGAAAGTACAGATTCAGGAAGAGCTTATAAGGGTACCATTAGTAGGCTGGGCATGGTGGCTCATGCCTGTAGCCCCAACACTTTGGGAGGTTATGGTGGGAGAATTACTTGAGCCCAGGAGTTCAAGACCAGGCCTGGCCTCACATAGCAAGACCCTGTCTCTTAAAAATAATAAAAACATAAAAAGGTTATTACAAGTAGAAAAAAAAGTGTAATGGATTTGTAGAGCTGATATTTCTCTAAGTAAAATCCCCAGATGACCCTTTCTCAGCCTCATTTATGGTGCTTGTTAAAGATACATTTTCCCAGGCCTCACACTAGAGTCACTTAGTCAGAATTCTGGCCCATGAAATCTGCATATATACCACTCCTTTGGTAACTCTTATGGCATTAATGTTTGTATTCCACTACTTAAACTTTTTAATAACACAAACTCCAAACGGAAGTTAAGAAAAAGTGGGTTCAACCTATGATGACTGTATTTTCAGGCAAACAATCGAGGTGCTTTGAAATCAGGACTGTCTCAGACCATTTCAACCACCTATCACATCAAATGGTCTAGCATATGAGTAATTGGAATTCCACATGGAAAAAAGAAAGAATGAGACCAAAAAAGTATTTGAACTTTCTTCAGGAGGCCAAGAATTTTGCAAAATTATTGCAGATATCAAAGCACAAATCCAAGAAACTCAGAGAATACCAAGCAAGATAAATAACAAAAATCAGCTAGGCATGGTGGCTCATGCATGTAATCCTAACACTTTGGGAGGCTAAGGTGAGATAATCATTTGAGCGCAGGAGTTCTAGACCAGCTTAGGCAATGTAGTGAGACTGCATCTCTACAAAAAGTTTTAAAACTTAGCTGGGCATTGTGGCACATGCCCCTAGTCCCAGCTACTCAGGAGGTTGAAATGGAAGGACTGCTTGTGCCCTGCAGGTCGAGGCTGCAGTGAGCCAGAATCAATCGTACCACTGCACTTCAGCCTGGGGACAAAGCGAAACCCTGTCCCAAGAAAAAATAAAGGTACCAAAAATCTATCAAGCAAAACACATGACACTGAGACTTATATTGCTGGAAACCAAAGGCAATATATTGTCTCTATTCCAAAGATATGGAAATATCTTTGTCATCAAGAATGCTATGGCCATCTAGATTCAAGTTAATCGCTCTTCTTTGTACAAGGATGACAATGTTGTTTCTCTACCTCTCCAGAGCTTCCTCTCCCTCTGATTTATTTCTCTGGTGCACTTCATTGTATTATATCGTGATAGACCTGACAAATCCCATTCTTTAAAGTTGACCCTGTAAGGTCATGTTCTCCAGATATTCATAATCTATTTTAAGAAACTGGGGTTTTGTTTTGTTTTTGTTTTTAGTTTAATGCAGCTCTTACTAGGGCCTTCCTGTGTGGCAAGTACTAAGTGTATATGAATCATAGAATTTAATCCTCATTTTCATGACTACCTCGTTAAAGAAATACTACTA
This sequence comes from Pongo abelii, assembly GCF_028885655.2. Classification (NCBI taxonomy): domain Eukaryota; kingdom Metazoa; phylum Chordata; class Mammalia; order Primates; family Hominidae; genus Pongo; species Pongo abelii. The sequence continues at coordinate 134,633,263 of NC_071992.2, read as the reverse complement.
TAATTTTTTTTTATTTTAGAAACTAAGGATAAAGGAGCTTAATATAATGTTCCAATTTACCAAGCTAATAAGTGAAACAGCTAGAATTTAAATCCAGGGATTCTTATTCCCTAATCCTACTCTTACCCACTCTGCCATACTGCCTCTTATTAAAAAAAAATACACCACACACACACAGACTATACATAATATTTATACAAGTATATCAGACTTTATTCCCCCTTTTCACTGAGAATTAGCCCAATTTGTGCAAGTTAGAACATATTTTTATTCCTTTCTCTTTGTTTTCATTAGCCCAGTTGCAACAGTGACCTGGTTGAAATTAGGAAATACTCTTGAATTTGAAGAAACTGAACTGGAAGGCTGTCATGAAGATGCAGCATTCCCTTCACAGACAGATATTTGTGATGCCTTGTTTGTGTGAAGATATGTGATAAATCACGAGAGAAGCTTAGTACCCAATTCACAGTGCAGGCTGTGTGGGTAGACTCTTGACAGGGATTTGGGTAAGTTTTAGATATTGCTTGTCAGCAAGTTTTTACCCAACTTCACTATGTATTCTGGCTGGCTTCTCTATTTTGGGCAACATGTAGCAACTAGTTTTTAGCATCAGATTTTTTGTGTGTGGTGAAGAAAACCAATAAAAGATCAATAAGATGATGGCTTACCAAGGATTTGTGTTATCAGCGGTCATATGGTAGAATCTGAAGATGCTTAATATTTTGGGGTAATTCTGCTCTGATTATCTTAGTGAATGCCAGCATCTGTTCTTTCATGCTTTTACATTATCAGACGGGGCTCCTTCTGCCATATCTCCTCCCTTGCTTTCTCCCAACACACACAGGAGAATATTTATGGCTGCTCATTGCTCTTAACTAGCAGGAAAACAAGGCCAGGAATCTCTAAGGGTTAAACGACATTCCATAGATAAAAGGTTGGGGTGTTACCCACACAATAACAGCCTTCAGCCTTTGACCCTATAAGGTGCTTTTCTAGCAGGAGCAATTCCCTTATAAGCCTCAGTCCTTGGACATTTTGTCACTGTTTACATTTCTATGCAGAAAACTCGGAAAAAGTGTTTTCTCCATGATGTTTCAGTGTTACTTCTCTATCTGCCTTTTCTTTGCATCTTACGTATTTCTTTCTCATACTTCGATCTTGCCTTTTATTAAGGGTTCTGCTCCTTAAGTGTTCTTTTTTAGTTTCTGTACTTTATCAAAAGCTCAGAAGTACCTCCGGTGACCCAACATCTCTGGCATATTAAATCTGAGTGTCAAATGCATGCACTTTCTTTGATATATGACCTAATAAGCCTTTTCTATCTCTAATTTCAATGATTTTGTAATACCAAATTATTTCCTTTTGTGGTGTGTGATTTTTTTCTTCTCCTCTAACTTCCCTAAGTTCAATAGGTTTTCATAATTAAATGCAGTGGATTGTTTAGAATAAAACCTTGGAAACATGCCTTTTTCTTATGGAAAGACAAGGAAATTGAGCTCTGTAAATCAGAATATTAAGTTTAACATATAATTTATAAGGAAGAAATAAAGGAAATGTAAATCACCCTCAAGTAAGGCTCACTTTCATCTTAAAAATTAGATTGAAAATCGTGTGGATACATTTGTAAGTGATGAGAAGACATTCTGAAAATAAAATCTCAAGGTTAAATATGGAAGCACATTTAGTAGATATTTGAGCAATCTCCAGTATCTTCAAAGGTTGTGTGTGTGTTTGTGTTCAATCGCAGCAATGCATCCTATGACTTAACTCATTTCAAAAGTGAGTTCTCACAGATCTAAAAACTCCTCATGAGTTTTTAATGTTTTAATCTTTTACATGAAGCCCTTGGCTGGACACAGTAGTTCATACCTGTAATCCCAGCATTTTGGGAGGCAGAGGTGAGAGGATTGCTTGAGGTCAAAGTTCGAGACCAGCCAGGGAAACATAGTGAGACCCTGTTTATACATAAAAAAAAAAAAAAAAAAAAAAAAGAAGGGAGTTTGTGGCACACACCTGTATTTCCAGTTACTTAAGAGGCACAGGCAGGAGGATCACTTGAGCGTAGGAGTTCAAGGCTACAGTGAGCTATGATTGCACTCCAGTCTGAGTGACAGAGCCAAACCCTGTCTCTAAAATAAATAAAGCCCAGATCTGTCATAATCCAATGCAGAAATATGTAGGACCTGAGGCAAAAAGGAACCAGTAAGGCTATTGCTTTACTATCAAAGAAAATCTGAAATGTTATAAATTCACACTTTCAGCCATGTTCAGTTTTCAAAGTACTCTATGAATAAGGGAGAACTCTAGGAATATTTTCTGCAAACACATTTTCTTTTCATTAGAAGCAAGATACAGAAATGATCTGGATGCTGTGTATTGGGATGATTTGGCACTGGAAAATACACCCCAAACCAAACAAAATTTGATATTCAATTAGAAATTTGTGGTTTTAAACCTAACAATTCTATAGCATCATTTTAAGGATGGTGCCATCTAATTGTTCAGTTTAGGCACATTTTGAAGCTATTCTTCACTGTAATAGTGAAGTTGTAACATTTGACATCTTTATGTGGAAGACTTAATTTAACCAATATAGTTTTCATTGAATTCAAGCTGTTGATGTTATGATAGCAATACATTTATCAGTTATAAGATTTTTTTTTTCCAATCTCAGTTCTGTTTTTAGTGGCTGATCAGTATTCATTGGAATCGGCCTTTCTTTTGACAAAGGCTGTCTCCTGGTGTGTGAGGGTATGTGTTCTCACAGTCACAACATGGTGGAGTGTGTGTTGATTTACAGATTGTTGTAGCTGAAGGCATGTATCCTGCTATGCTCCATTACTCTGCATGCAAAGGAAAACATTTCAATTGTAAAAAGCAAGCTCACTTCAGTTGTTGAGAAAATGTAGCTTCTGCAAGGGTCAGAGGACAATAATACAATTCTCTGTGACTTTATTGCCTGTAACTTTGACTTATTTATGTTTCCAAGTGTCTCCTGATTTACGGAAACTCATTATACAAAACTTACATCTACAAAATGAGAGATCAGTGAATTACTCTGTTTTTGTTACTCTCTTGTCCAATTCATACATTTTTGTAAGAAACTTTCTTAAAATCATGTTCAGTGTCATATAGTGATCAGAAGTATAAGGTTTGAAATCTGGTGGTCCTAGATTTGTCCCAAGGCATCGCGTCTTCTGGCTGGGAAGTCTTTGTCAGGATCCTTAAGTAGTCTGTGCTTTTGTTTGCTCATCTGAAAAGTGAGAAGAAAGTAATTGTGCCTACCTATGAGAATCTGATGGGATAATTCGTGTCGAGCACTTATCACAGTGCCTGGCATAGAACAAGCCCTCTGTAAAACAGATTGCACATAAATGTTTGTGTGTGTGAAAATATATGCATGCGTATGCATACATAGGTATTTATGATTTACATGGTGCTCAAGTACATCGTGCACTGTGATTATATAGTGCTCATAGTGTTTTATGGAAAATGAAGCACACATAAAATCAATAGATGATACACACAGAATTTTTAACAGCAGATTTATCTTACTAATTATGTATTGCAGAGGCCACTATTCAAAGTGTTTCATTCCTCTCACACACACATCTATTAACTATAGAGATAGGTAACCTAGAAGCCTGCTAAAGGGTACAGTGAAGCCACCTGGGCTGTTTTAAAACCGTCACAGGCAATGTGGAATGTTTGTGTCAGACGATTGGGTACACCTTGACCCAGTGAAACCCTGCCAGTGCTTTGGTTCCCCATGAAGCAGGCTCAGAGAAGGAAATCTACCCTTCAGAAGTTTATTGGGTGGTGTCCTCATGTTCAATACTTGTGAGGGAAATGAAAGAAGCAGGATTGGGCAGAAGAAGTTGGGCTGTGATTCAGCCATGAGACCTCTGCCAACCCCACAGGGAGCTCTGAAGCTAGGATTGCCCTTCAAAGTTATCTTGAGTTGGAACTAGGGTACCTGGGGCAGGTACCTTCATACCTCCTGCCTTCCTCATCTACCAGTCGTTGGATGCGGGCTACTCGCAGAAAGAGAGGCATGACCTTAAGCAAGGTGGCTCTTCTTAGATCCAGGAAATTCCCAGAAGGACTGTCAGCTGTCAGCAGCAAGCAGCTGGGGAGTTCTTTAGTCCTTAAGGAGGATCTAAGTGGCACAGCATGAAGTCCATACCAATCATTAGAACTAATTATTGTTGGGAATTGTGGTTTGATTCAGTCTAAGTTATCTGAACTCTACTTTTGTCTGGTCTTTCACACTTTTGCATTCTTTTCCACCCTTCCACAGCCATTTATTTAAAAAAAAAAAAAAAAAAAGAAAAAAAATTTTTTGGGCCTGGTGTGATGGCTCACACCTGTAATCCCAACACTTTGGGAGGTGGAAGCAGGAGGATTGCTTAAGGCCAGGAGTTTGAGACCAGCCTGGACAACATAGTGAGACCTCATCTCTACTAAAAACTTTAAAAATTAGCAGGTATGGTGGCCTTTGCCTGTATTCTCAGCTACTTGGGAGGCTGAGGTGGGAGAATCACTTGAGACCAGGAGGTCAAGTCTGCAGTGACCTGTGATTGTGCCACTGTACTCCAGCCTGAATGACAGAGTTAGACCTTGTCTCAAAACAAAAACAAACACACACACAAAAAAACTGCTTTATGGAAGTATAACTGATACACAATAAATTGCACATATTTAAAGTGTATGGTGAGTTTTGACCTATGAATATACCTGTGAAACCATTACTACAATCAAGGTAATGAACATGACTATCACTTCCCAAAGTTCCCTCATTTTATTTTTAATCCAGCTCTCTCTTCACAACCTTTCTCCCTCAGTTCCACTGATCTACTTTGTCAAGCAGTTAAGTTTGGTTTTTCTAGAACTGTATATAAGTGGAAGTGATGGTACTTTAATGAGGCCTCAAAATAAGAAGATAAGGAAAGATTCTCTTTCTTTCCAAAAGTTCTCTTCATATAAGCAGAGAAAGACCAGGCAGCAGAGGGGGTGGAGAAGATAAGCTTTGGATTTGGAAAAACAGTAATCCAGAATTCTTCTGTCCTTTGCTATCTATGTGATCATAGCCATTTTATTTATTTATTTATTTTTATATTTTTTTTATTTTTGAGACAGATTCTCATTCTGTTGCCCAGGGTGGAGTGCAGTGGCATGATCTCAGCTCACTGCAACCTGCATCGGCCGGGTTCAAGTGATTCTCCTGCCTCAGCCTTCCTAGTAGCTGGGATTACAGGCATATGCCACCATGCCCGGCTAATATTTTTGTATTTTTAGTAGAGATGGGATTTCACTATGTTGGCTAAGGTGGTCTTGAAAGGCTGACCTCAAATGATCTGCCCAGCCTCCCAAAGTGCTGGTATTGTAGGCATGAGCCACCACACCTGGGCAATAGTCATATTATTTAAATTCTCAAGCCCTGGCTTGGCATGGTGGCTCACACCTGTAATTCCAGCGCTTTGGGAGCCCGAGGCAGGTGGATCACCTGAGCCCACGAGTTTGAGATTAGCCTGGGCAACATGGTGAAACCCTGTCTCTACTAAAACAAAAATTATCCAGGCATGGTGATATGTGCCGATGGTCCCAGCTACTGCGGGGCTGAGGTGGGAGGATCACTTGAGCCCAGGAAGTCGAAGATGAAGTGAGCTGTGATTGCACCACTGCACTCCAACCTGGGTGACAGAGCGAGACCCAGTCTCATTAATTAATTAATTAATTAAATTTGCAAGTCCCATTTTCCTCATTTTTAAAATGGGGATAATAGTTGAACCTACCCAGAGGGTTGTCACAAAGATTAAGGAATGAGAACTTGTTCACAGTTATACCCAGCCCGGCATAATTAGAATGAATTGTTCATGGATGATGTTTTTATTATAATACTGATGATGTGAAAGGTTTATGGTTCAATTTCAATGTAATTTCTTTACCTATGTGGGGTCAAACAAAAGATATCTAACCTAGGAGAAAAACTCAGTTATCGAGTGACCTAGACATGCTAGACTCTTCACTGTTCCACAATCTGTAGACTTGGGGTTTCTGTGCTTCAAGGACCTTATATTGCAAGGTGTGTTCTAGTGACTCCACCTTGCCAGATTTATCAGCACTCAACAGACAACAAGTTGCTTTTTCCTGAACCATATTTCTCTGGGATCTCATTCTCCCAGATTTTTTTCCATGTCTCCTGTCGCCCCTTGGGAGTGTCCTTGTTGGTTCATCTCACTGATCTACCCACTCAGGACCTCAGTTCCTCAAGGGATGTCAGTCCTAAGACCTGTGATCACACTTGCTTTCTTCTTGCCTATGGGTTTGTATGTCAGATCTAATGATGGTGGCTCCCAAGCTAAAACCCCACACCAGACTTCTTGGAGCTCCAGCCTGTACGGCAACATGCCCACTTTGCATTTCTATTGAATATCTCATAGATGTGGGCAGTTTGGATTTATTATATGTCCAAACCGCAAGTATTGTTCTTTTTCCTCATCCTTGCTCACTCAGTCTTCCCCATGTTAGCAGTTGCACTTTCTTTTATTGCCCAAGCCAGAAACATGTGGCTCACCCTTGGCAACTTCTGTCTTGCTTCAGATACCTCATTTCTCATCAAATCCTTTAGATTCTGCATGCAAAATTTCCCCTCTCTGAGCATCTTCCTGTTACCACCTCTCTAGTAGAAACCACCGTAAACTATGGGCTCAACAGAAGCTCTAGGTTCCTAACTGGTTTCTCTACTTTGAAAATCACCTGGATTATCAACTGGCACATGGTAAGTCATTAATGGTTTATTAAATGAATGCTGAACTAAACAGGCGCAGCCTTCCTAAGTAGAAGTAGCATGGTTCTTGTCTTTGCTCTGACAATTACTAGTCTTATGACTTTGGACAAATCTCTTCACTTTTCTGGGCCCATTTCTTAACTTTAAAATGAGGATGATACTATTCTCCCTTTCTCACAGAGCCATTTATTCACTCAGGAAAACTTTAATTAATATCTACCAACTGCCGAGTGCTGCAGTTACTGAGATAAATACAACCCATGCTTTCTTCATAGAGAGCCCAGAGTTTAGAAGGAAAAACAGGCATGTGAACATATTCATGATTATATTATAATCGAGTAGGTGTAACAATAGAAGCCTACACAAGGTACACCTTTATGTAATGTTTAATTTGAAATGAAGGCATTGAGTCAGGTACTATACCAGACACTTTCTAATTTACTGCCTAATTTAACTTTCACATAGAAAACTCGGAGTGATTAAAATGATAATTATCATTTTACAGATGAGGACACTGACTCAGTGGCGTTAAATAAGTTACTCAAGCTCACAGAGCTTGCATGTGGAGACACCAACCTGCAAACCCAGGCTTTTTACTCCAAGTTCAGGTCTGTTTATTCACACAAAACAATACATGATTAAAATATAAGTTATTGAACACATTATTGCTGGAAGAAGAATGAATGGACACTGAACTGAAGCATTTTATAACCAAATCTAAATCAGAAGAGAAAATTATACAAAAAAACTCACTTTTTTCTTCAACTTTCTCTTTTTTTCTGACTTTTTCTGGGTCTATTTTTATGATTCTGATCAATTATAGAAAGAGTCTTATTGATTATAGTGTGTACTTATTGGGACCCACAGTGAACAAAGTGTTACTTAAAACAATGGCTTGAACTCTTTGAGGTTGGAGAACCTTGTACATGACATTTTGGTCCCTGAACACTGGCCTCAGGGTGTTTGCTAAAGAAAACCCAAGTGACAATTGCTTTTACTTTCTTTCTAAGTAATTCATGAAATTTTTAGTGGCATCTTGGAGTCTTAAGAGACAGCTCAATTTGAGAATTACTCTACGTATCTGAGATACACGTTCTGTAATATTAGAATTATGAAAAGGGAAAGAAGGACATCTAAGTGGCCTGGGCCTTCAAGCATAAGTCGTGAGTGAGTAGTGAATGAGGGAGTGTGGTACGTAGGCTTTGGCGTTCATGTGAGTGTTTGTAAATATAAATTGGCATGGATGTACCATACATTTCACCTGAGGGTATAAAGGGTCACATTGCTGACTCACCTGTAGCTAGCCCTCAGCTTTTGAACCCATTATCATCCATTGCTAATTTATATTATATTATGTGCCAGGAACTGTGCCAAGTGCCTTCCTCTGTATTAATTAATTTAATCTTCATAAATATTCCTATACTGTTAACATACCCACTGATGAGATGGGAAAATGGAGACTTAAAGCAGAGTAAGCAGCTTACTGGGTAGTGTGTCATGGTGGTGATTTGCACCCAAGCATCTGACTCCACAGAGCATCCCCTTAAGCATCATAAAGCCATTTGTCCATCTTCGAGAGCCAGCCAGTGCCCTTCCCAATCTTCAGGAGTTATCTTCTTCATCGTGGTATGAGCTCCCTTCCTTCTCTCCTCATATGTTTCTCTCATCTTCTTCCAACTCCAGCACTATAATCTCTGGAATAAAAGAGCTGAGAGGATAAAGCCATCATCCAACTATGTCTCAAGTTCCACAGTCATTCGCACCATCACTAGCCTGGGTCTACTAGGTGACTGTTGCAGGCCTATAAGTCTTTTGGCAAAGTCAGGATATTGGCACTACAGACGTGGTAAACCCACTCAATTCAAATATACATGAAAATGCAATATGGGACTGTCACTCTTAAGCTCTGCCATATTCTCTAACTTGGTTTTCTCTCAACAACATTTATTTTGACACTGCCCAAATATTATTTCACTAGTTTATTAAGCAATGTCCAGGATTTTGGCAATATATAAATGAAAAGATACATCCTTACTTTCAAGAGCTTATAATTTGAGGAGGGAAATAAACATCTTTACTGTAGCACTTGCCACATTGTATTTTACCTGTAGGTTCCAAGGTGAGTGACGAAGAACTTGCTGAGCATCTAAGACCTGAACCAACCCTTGAAGCTAATCAGACAAGAAGGGAGGAAAGATATTTGAAGGCTGAGCATGTGTGGAGATGTGGATAATGGAAATCTGTTCATGTTCCTTATCTCATTCCAACATAACTTTTAGTATGTAACCTGCTGACATCAAATTTTGAACTTCAAGCTTGATGAGCATAATGTTACTTTCTTTAAGGAACAAAGGGAACATGATGTAGATGTGTGTTTGTATTGTCTCTTCAGCACTGAAGCAATGCCAGTGTCAATCCATGTTTATGGCCTTGGTTTCCTCAAATTTTTGTCACTTATCAAATAGGGGAAATTTAGCCAACTTTTATTATCTTTTATTGATGAAGCCCCTGAATTTAAACTTCACTTGAAGTGCTACAGTTATGGGCTTTGTGACCCTTTAAGATCAAATGCATGGGGCCAGGCGTGGTGGCTCATGCCTGTAATCCCAGAACTTTGGGAAGCCAAGACAGGTGGATCACCTGAGGTGAGGAGTTCGAGAACAGCCTGGCCAACATGGTGAAACCCCGTCTCTACTAAAAATACAAAAAAATTAGCTGGGCGTGGTAATGGGTGCTTGTAATCTCAACTACTTGGGAGGCTGAGGCAGGAGAATCGCTTGAACCCAGGAGGCGGAGGTTGCAGTAAGCTGAGATTGCACCACTGCACTCCAGCCTGGGCAACAAGAGCAAAACTCTGTCTCAAAAAGAAAAAAAATGCATGGGTATTTTTGCTCGTAGAACTGAGTCAAAATCCCTATTCTGAGCTGGGCATGGTGGCTCACACCTGTAATCCCAGCACTTTGGGAGGCCAAGGCCAGAGGATGGGCCAGAAGATTGAGCTCAGGAGATTGAGATCAGTCCGGGAAGCATAAGGAGACCCTATCTCTACGAAAAAATAAAAAATAAAAAAATATATATATGTATATACACACATACATATAAAACAAACACCTAGCCGGCCATGGTGGTGTGCACCTGTAGTTCCAGATACTCTGAAGGCTGAGGTAGGAATATTGCCGCGGTGAGCCATGATCACACCACTGTACACCAGCCCACATGACAGAGCAAGACCTTCTCTCAAAAAGTAAAGAAAAAAGAAATCCTTGTTCTGCTACTTGTGTGTGTTTTTAGTTTGTCTCCAAGAACTTCTATTTCCTCATCTTTGGCATGGATGTAAGAATACATCCCAGGGTGTTGCTGTGGATTAAATTGGGACAGTGGGTAGAAAAGAGCCTGACATATAGTAGGTGATTTTTCCCAAAAGTAAGTTTTTTGTTGTTTTGCCTCCTCAGCAACCTGAGTCCTATAAACCCCCAATACTGAGGATTATTCTGGCCCTTGAGTTAACATTTGGTGAATCACTTGGTTGAAAGCAAACTCCTAAACCAATGGTTCTCAGCCAGGGGTAGTTTCGCCCTCCAGCAAACCTTTGCCAAAAATCTGAGACATTTTTGATTAACGCAAGTAGGGGTGGGGAGTATTATTGTCATCTAGTAGGTAGAGGCCAAGGATGCCACACAGCATCCTGCAGTGCATAAGGTAGCTGCTATCACAAAGAATCACCTAGCCCCAAATGTCAGTAATCCCCTGTTCTAGATAAAGTGAAGCAGAAAAGTTTGTCTATTTGCATATCATGTTGATGACTTCTGAAATTTGACATGTAATAAATAGAGTTGCCATTTTCTTTTCACCCCTCTATCATTAGAAAGATTTCCCAGGGTCACCATCAGGATCCCATCCTTTCGGGTGCTCCCATCATAGTTTTGGAGTGAGCTACACAGCTCCCCATAGGGTCTTGGGTGACCTCTTACCTTTCTTTAGGTCTGCTTCCTGAAGACAGTGACAGGTTTTTGTTTTTTGTTTTTGTTTGTTTGTTTTGAGACGGAGTCTCACTCTGTCGCCAGGCTGGAGTGCAGTGGCGTGATCACTGCGCACTGCAACCTCTGCCTCCCGAGTTCAAGTGATTCTCCTGCCTCAGCCTCCCGAGTAGCTGGGACTACAGGCACACACCACCAGGCCCGGCTAATTTTTTTGTGTGTATTTTAGTAGAGACAGGCTTCACCACGTGGGCCAGGATGGTCTCGATCTCCTGACCTCATGATCTGCCTGCCTCAGCCTCCCAAAGTCCTGGGATTATAGGCGTGAGCCACTGCGCCCAGCCAACAGTACTTTTTATTGTGCTTACCGCTGTGAGTAGTTACTCAGCACAACATGGGGAGAGAGGGTGTCATATTATTCCCATTTTGCCAGCGAAGAAATGCAATCCTAGACAGGTAAATTATCACAACAATGACCATGTAGCTAATGACTGGCTAATCCAGCCCTGGGTTTTCAACTCCAAATCCAAGACCTCTTTTTTTTTTTTTTAACCAGAACTTTCCTAGTGTATCTCATGGTCTTCATGGTCATGGCTACAGAGTTTTATCACATTATTGTTTTTGTAGCTATTTAATACCTGCTGGTCTTACATTTCCAGGTAATTTTTAAGCTCCATGAAGGCAAAAGTACTGTTACTGTCTCTTCTATTGAATATATCTGAAGCTGTGACAATACTTGTTAATTTTGCTACCTAAGAAATCCCTGATACTGATAACATTTATCATTTAAAAGTTTAAGGAAATACAAATCCCTCAGTATTAGAGAAAGAATGTCAAAGTAGACTTAAAACTTTTTTGAACAGTGCTTTGGCTATAGGTACTGGCTCAAATTGATTCACATGTAGAAACCAGCATGCCCAGTGCCTGTTCTCTTTGGCATGTGAACACTGTGCTTACGTGTTTAGTTGTTATGACCACAAAGTAGAATATTGAGGGGCAAGAAGATGCTTGTTAATAGACACTTACATGCTTCTTGGCAATTAATTTAAAAAGAGGTCTAATGCCCAGTGGGTTTCTCACCACCTAGTGACACTTAATAAACAGAGAATCCCAAACCAGTGCATACAAATGCTGACAAATAAAAGTACCAAGAGGTTTGGTCTACCTATCAAAAACAGAAAAGACCTTGAAGGTTGTTTATTTTCTCATAAATCTTCCATTATAGTCTCCGTTATGTTGGTACTAGACTTCTTTGCTTGAAAAATCTGCTCTGAGGTACAAGGCAAGTAATTACTGAGTCTTCCCAGGGACTAAGACAAAATTCCCAAACAAAATCTTTTAGGGTTTTTAAAAATTAATTTTTTGGATGGGATTTGGTAATTATATGTACTAACAAACACTAGAATATTTAACCTTTAACTTACTGTGTGTGAGCTGTGTATTCCTTCTTGAAGAGCTAAAAACAATTCAGGGTCACATTTTCTGTTTGAAAAGCACTGTAATATATTTCTTTCTGAATTCATATTTCAGGTGGGAATTAATGTTATTCCACTTTTCTCCTATTAACCTGAATACATTCAGCCAAAATAATGGATTGTCTAAAATAGTATTTTTACCCAAGACAGGTAAAAAAAAAATCAATATACAGTTTCCATCAGTATGGTAAATTACAGTAACTGCAGTGCAAATTTCCATTAACCCTTCTCTTCCTTGGCCCAGAGAAGGGGCCTTCAATTAACTGCTAATCATCTAAATGTAACCAAGTGAGTGACCGGGCTTGACAGTGGGCTGCGCTCTCAGGTAGAAGTGAGAGGAGACTTATTGGTCTTGGAAGGTTTTGTGTGTATTCTTGCCAGGAAATGAGGCAATGGGTTGGCTGACCTTTGAGTCCTTGCTAGCTCTGGTATTGGGTTATTCGTAGTCACCTTCAGGAAATCAGACGTTGGGCTGGGGGTTACTTAAGAAGCTGGATTTGCAATGCATCTCTAGGTTATGAAAAATGAAGGGCTAGCTCAGACTTGGTCTTGGTTGGCTATTGATTTAGAATAGGCTACACAGAATGGAATCACAGAACTTGGAGTCCATTCCTAAAGTCAGCCGAAACCCTGCAAACAAGGCTGCCTGAATTCCTTTGCACTGAAAGTTGGAGGGACATGGAAGAAGGAAGGTTAAAAGTTAAATTTGGGCCGGGCACGGTGGCTCACACCTGTAATCCTAGCACTTTGGGAGGCTGAGGCAGGCGGCTCACGACGTCAGGAGATCGAGACCATCCTGGCTAACATGGTGAAACCCCGTCTCTACTAAAAAATACAAAAACATTATCCGGGCATGGTGGCAGGCGCCTATTTTCCCAGCTACTCAGGAGGCTGAGGCAGGAGAATGGCGTGAACCCAGAAGGCAGAGCTTGCAGTGAGCCAAGATCGTGCCGCTGCACTCTAGCCTGGGCGACAGAGCAAGACTCCGTCTCAAAAAAAAAAGTTAAATTTGAAAGTAGCAACTTGTAAACCAACTATGACCCATATATACATAATTTGTTTGGCTCTCATAGGATGGAAAAAATTAGCCAATTTTAAATTGGGAGATTTCATAGAACTTCTGGATTTTCACTTGTATCTAACTTAAAAATAAAAGAAGTAGCAATACTTAGCTTGTATTCTATCATAGCAAGAATGGATTGGAATTGCCCATTTTAGGGAAAAAAAATTGTCCAGTCCACTACCGTCTATCTTTTCTATTTTTTTTTTCTTTTTTGAAATGGAGTCTTGCTCTGTCACCCAGGCTGGAGTGCAGTGGCATGATCTCAGCTCACTATAACCTCCTCCTCCCAGGTTCAAGTGATTCTCCTGCCTCAGCCTCCCCAGTAGCTGGAACTACAGTTGCATACCACCATGCCTGGCTAATTTTTTTTTTCTTTTTTTGAATTTTTAGTAGAGACAGGGTTTCACCATGTTGGCCAGGCTGGCCTTGAACTCCTGACCTCAAGTGATCTGCCTGCTCCCAAAATGCTGGGCTGCGTAGGCTCCCAGAATGCTGGGATTACAGGCATAGGCCACCGCACCCAGCTTCAGTCTACCTTTTCTTAGTCATCCCTTAGGGCAGTTCTCTTCACCCAATTATGTTATCCTGACAAGAGCATCTGAGTTTATGACCTCTGGTATAATTTTATAAGGAGGTTTCCCTGATGCATCAAGCGTACATAAATATGCAGTCAGATTAAGGTGTACTTCAAATAATTTGTAAGAAATTCTAACTAAAATACATTTACCGATGATTAACTTTTTGAGAACCAATTACTATAGGTTCATATAATTCTTACCCACTTACACCATGATAGGCTTTTGTGAAATGCGGAGAGGGATGGCAGTACTGTGACTTAACTGAGAATCCCTCATAAACTAGGATGTTTAAGTCAAGATTCTCTTGGTGCAAGTGGTACAAATGAGCTCAACTAGCTTATCCCCGTCCGCTGCCACATGTTGACTCACATAACAAAGAGTGCGGGGGTATCTGACTTGATGCCAGGCCGTATTTGAGAAACCAAATAATGTTCTTTCTCTCTCTTTTTTTCTCTGACTTTCTCCTCTCACCCCACTTTACTCTTTCCCAGCTCTGGTCTCTCTGTTGGCTAAATTCTCTAGGAAATTCCCTCCATAAGGTGGTAAAGACAGCCACTAACAGCAAGTCTAGCATTATATTGTCCCTTGGGACATAGTTGAAGAAAGAAAGAGAACTCTCTTCTTAGCGGCCATAACGATCCCAGCAAAGAAATGTAGATATTCTGGTCTGGGTCACATACCTAGGATTAATTTAACAAGTATCTTTTTAGTGCCTATGTTGAGTAAGGCTCTAGTGAGGTGCTTGAGAACCTCAAGGAATCCCTGCTTTTATGGAGCTTAATTACATTATGGGAAGGGGTGGGAGTGAATCCAAAGATAAACCTAATAAGCAAGAAACTTATACAGTACTTTAGAAGTAAAAAGTTGTACAGGGAAATTGCTTTTAACTGTTAAAAACCCCACCAGGTGAGAAAAAGCACTCTCAAAAGACAAAAAAGAGCTGCTTTTATCAGAAATAAGCAGAGATGTAGTGTAGGCAAAAATGAAGTGTTTATAATATTAGTTCTACAAATGGAGGGTTTTACTATTCGGAATATCATCACTTGTGTCTCACCTCTGCTGCTTTGTGGTGGAAGGTAAAAATAAAGAAAGAGACTAACACCAAGCATGAAATGGCGAGTATAGCCCAGCGGTAACTCCTTGCTGCAGGTTTCACACCACAGTCATATAGAGCTTCTGGTTCTTCGGTCTCCGTCTTTGCCTATGCTGTTCCCTGTGCCTTAAATGCTCTTCCTACTAACCATCTTGATTTTTTTGTTTTTGTTCATGGTTGCCAGATGGGTTAAATGCCCCTATTATGGTCTTGCAAAGAACCTATGATTGTCCGCCTGGCAGGGAAACTATCTTATTTATCATTGTCTACTAGTTTCCAGTAGTATAGCTGGTTCAGTCCATGGTACACATACAAACAGTCTATGAATCTGTTTGATGGCTGCTTTCAGAGACCCATCATTTGTCATTCTCCACCAAGTGAACCATTACGCCCTTGTGCATAGTGATGCTATGACAATGTTCCCACTGCTTGCATTTAAGCCCTCAGAGATGAAGACGTTTTCCTGACCCTCAGCCTCTCATTTGCTCATGAGTTCTGTTCCCTATGCAAGAAGTGGCCTTGAGGAGTACATAGGTTTGTGTAAAGAATCTCTGGGTGGCAGTTTAGGGAGGTGGTTCAGAGCATGGCTTCTGCCTATATTTGTATCCCAGAACTGCAGGTTATTAGGTATAAGGCCTTCAGCTGTTTTATAGCTCTTAATAATAGATAATAATAGTACCTTCAGAAAACTGTTGACAATGAGATAATCTATGTAAAGCTACTAGGATAGTGTTTAACAGAGTAACTGCACCATAGGCATTTGGTATTATTATTACAATTATGAGGAGGAGGAGGGGAGGAGGAGCAGGAGGAAGAGTAAAAAGAAGTGGTGGCCAATCAAGGAACAGTAGTATCCAAATTGTGTTATTGTGGTTCCAAGTTGCAAAAGTCCTATGTATGTATTATTTCATTTGACTCTCATGGTCATTCTATGAGATAGTGTAGTTTTCATCCCCATTGTAGAGATAAGTAAATTAAGACTCAGATTGTGCTTTCCTAGGCATTTATCTACACCTGTTAGCTGTGATCCCATGCTTTTGTGATTTTGCCTCTCTGTTTCTTTGTTCCCAAAATTCCAATTTTGGAGTAATGGCACGATTGGAGAAACATAAGTTTGGGCTATGGGACATTGGTTGTATGCCCCGTGCCTGTTGCTCTGGACCAGCCAGACTGGGGTGGATCTACAGGCATTTCCTTGGTGCATGACCCAGGCCTTTACCTGAGAGCAGTTTTGGAGCTAACCCAGTGCACAAAGGGCCATTTATTTGGGGAACTGTCCAATGATCTATTTCTGGCAGAAAAGAGGCCCTGTAATTCATCCTATTCTGGGAAAAGTGGCACCCCCAACCACATGCAGTGGCACTGAGATTTCCCGATAGGACAGGGTCTGAGGCCACTTTTGGCTCACCTCCAGCTTTCCCTGTCATTTCCAGTCATGCCTTATGACATGCAATCGTTTATCTTGAAAAGTTGTGCCAGGCTGTCTGTTGCAATTCTCTGAGCAAAAGATGAAAGGCACCTGGAATAGAGACCAGAGACCAGGCTGGGCTTGAAAGTCGGAGACATGGTCTAGACCTAAGTCTCTACCTCATCTTCTGTGCTGTTTTAGGCAGGACACTTTCTCTGTGCCTCACTTCTCCATGTGGAGCACAATGAATCCTGTGCCAGTCAGAAACTCAGATGTTCCTTTCAGCTGTGATAGGCTGAATAATATCCACCCAACAGCATCAGGTCCTAATCCCTGAAACCTGAAAATGTTACAAGGACAAAGGGTATTTGCAGATGTATTAAGTTGAGGATCTTCACAAGGGAAGATTATCTCAGGTTGTTCAGATGGGCCACAAATCCAATCCCAGGTGCCCTTGTAAGACAAAGGCAGAGTGAGATTATACACGCGCAAGAGAAGGTGACAGGAGAATGGAGGCAGAGATTTGTGGCCACGTGCAAGGGGGTACTGGCAGCTGGCAGAAACAGGCGTGTCAGAGAATGTATCATGTCCTACAGCTTCCAGAAGGAGTGTGGCCCTTCTGACACGTTGATGTTAGCCCAATGGAACAGATGCTGAACTGCTGACTTCCAGAACTCTGAGGAGTAAATTTCTATTGTTTGAAGCCCCTGTGTTTGTGATAGTTTGTTATGGCAACCATAGGAAATGAATAAACTGCTCTGTGACTCCGTTATCCCTCACCTTTTCTTGCTGCTCATCTGCTCAGCAGGGTTTCTAGTCTCAGTTGGTGTGTGTTCAAAAATAGA
Organism: Pongo abelii; assembly: GCF_028885655.2. NCBI lineage: Eukaryota > Metazoa > Chordata > Mammalia > Primates > Hominidae > Pongo > Pongo abelii. Next base: position 134,616,034 of record NC_071992.2, on the reverse strand, counting down.
AAAAGGCACTCATCTTTCTTTAAGCCTCATTTAGTCTCATGTTCTCTATTGCTTTCGATTGGCATGTGTTTCTGCGGTCACCACAATGAAATGGAACCTCTTCCCTCTATATGTTCAGTTTCTTCTTGTTGTTTTACCCAACAGCTTCCAATCAAGTCTTTTACATCTTTTTCTGATATAAGTAATTTAGTAGTCTTGAGAGCATCAATTTGTTGTAAAGAAGATTACTTTTATGTTAATTTAGTGGCACTAAGGATATGTGCTCAATAAATACTTATGAGCACTACTGTGTGCCAGCACACAGGCAGCACCAGGGAATCCTGGGGGTAACAGGGCACCTGACAGGAGAGACCACCCCAGCATATTAGGGTTCTCCAGAGAAACAAAACCAAGAGGGTATATACACAGTATGAGCATATGTATACATACATATACATATACATGTACATACAGAGAGAGATTTATTATAAAAAATTGGCGTATGTAATTATGGAGGCTGGCAAATCCAGAATCTGCAGAACTAGTGTCCCAGTTGGAGTTGAAAGGCTAGAAGCTGCTGTAGAACTAGGAAGAGCTAACATCCTAGTTTGAGTCCAAAGGCTGGCAGGCTGCTGTAAAATTAAGAACCAATGTCCCAGTGCAAAGGCCATCAGGCAGGAGAATTCTCTCTTAGTCTAGAAAGGATCAGCATTTTGTTCTACTCAGGCCTTCAGCTGCTTAGATGAGGCCCACCCACATTATGGAAGGCAGTCTGCGTTATCCACGTCACCAATTTAAATGTTAATCCCATCCCCAAACACCCAGAATAATGTTTGACTAAGTACCTGGGCACCTCATAACCAAGTCAAGCTGGCATATAAAAGTAACCATCACATTTTCTCTTGTGTTACTGGCATTCTAGTGGAGCACACACAGTCATGCTTTTTCTATGTGTGCTCAAGCTTCAGATTGCAGCAAAATTCAAATTTTCCAAGACTGCTAGCAGAGTACCATGTTCCTGCTGCGGGAACATCCTCACTGAATATTTCCTGGCCCGAGCCTCTACAAGGAGTTCTGGGGAATGTTTTTAGCTCTGAGGGCACCTCATAAGGCTAAACAATACAGAGCTGGGTTGTAAGAGGTCCCTCTGATTTCTCTAAGTTCTGCCAGGATATGCCTATGCTTACCTTACCCCCAAACAACTCAGAGCTTTGGGGTTCGAGGAGAGTTTTGGAGGAATAAGAGCATTCAAGAAAAGAAGAATATTTTAATTGTTTTTTCTTTGTTTAATTCTGTCGTGTTTATTCTTCTCCATATCCCAAGTGCTCTCTAAAGAAAAAATAGCAGTAATACTACCAGGATTTCCTCCTTCCAATGCATCCTCTCTTGAGCAGTGACTCAATTTCTTGCTCGGAAATGGTGCCCCCAGCCATTGGTGGCTCAGGTTGAAAATGTGAGTCATCTCTGATGTCTGTCTTTCCCTCAGACCCCATTTCTGGGCATTGTAAAGTTATTAAAAATACATTCAGAGTTTTACTATTTCTTATTACTTCTTCTCCGCCACCCCAGTACAAAGACACCGTTACCTCCTGTTTAGATGACTGTGATAGTCCACGGGTTCCTCCTTGCTCCTACATATACCTCTGCCTCGAATCCATTCTCCACATAGTGACCAGAGGGATTCTTTTAATACCTGATATCATGCCCAAGTTATCCTTGCTCAAAACTTTCCATATTTGGAAGAGTAAAATCCAAAGTCCTCTCTAGGGCTTCCAAGGCCCTGTGGGATCTGACCCTGTCTTCTCTGAGACCTCATTTCCGACCATTCTCTTATCTCACCGGCTGTGCCTAGTGACACTAGTCTCCCTGCCATTCCTCTAATTGCATTGACACTTCTATTCCTTCATTCTCCTTTCTGGTTCCAGCCTCACCCCTTCAGAGAGGCCTTTCCTATCCTAACCACCCCAACTACAATAGCCCCCATCTTTTTAATAGGCATCCCTGTCTGCCCCTTCATTCTGCTTTTTCTTCAGAGCACTTATGACTATCTGGGATCATACGTCTGTCTCTAGATCTAGTTGTCGGTTTACTTGTATGTCACCATCCTCCCACACTAAATGGTGAGCTCCGTGCAGGCAGAAGACACTACTCATCTCCATATCACAGCACCCCAAATAGTGGCAGGCACATAATGGTGATCAATAAATAATTAATAATGGAAAAGAGTAAAAGGCAGGGAGTAAGAGCAATGTGAAAAACTTTAAGCTTCTTCTAACCCCAAGAGTCTGTGAGTTGGTGAAGGGCCCAGCAGCCCAGGTCACCTAATTACTGTTATAACAACTTTGATGGTATCAGACAATTCAGTTGGTGCTTCTTGTTTGAGATTGAGTTGATTTTTCACTCCTTGGTCCTTCTCTGTATTGACAGAGGACCGCAGAGCAAGGTGGCCAAGAGATTCCTGTGAGCAGAGGCAGGGAATGTTCACACTGGGACGGTGCTCCTGTGTTGTCTGTCTACGATGGCAGCCCCCCTCTTCATTCATGTGGCAACTTTAAAAAAATATTTACTCTGTCAGTAGGTTTTGTCTAACTCTTGCTTCCTCCTTAAGTCCTAGGTTACATGTTCATTACTCATTAACAGCTTCCTGGTGCCCAGACTAGGTTAGATCACTCTGTTCTGACCTGTATTTGCCTTTCTTTTTTTTTTATTATTATACTTTAAGTTTTAGGGTACATGTGCACAATGTGCAGGTTAGTTACATATGTATACATGTGCCATGCTGGTGCGCTGCACCCACTAACTCGTCATCTAGCATTAGGTAGATCTCCCAGTGCTATCCCTCCCCCCTCCCCCCACCCCACAAAAGTCCCCAGAGTGTGATGTTCTCCTTCCTGTGTCCATGTGTTCTCACTGTTCAATTCCCACCTATGAGTGAGAATATGCGCTCTGTATTTGCCTTTCTTAGCATTCATCACATACTCGTAGACATTTGCCATGAGCTACCTTCCTTGTCAGCCTGAAGACTTCAGAAGTGACCCTGTCTGCTGTGTTCATCACTGTACCCAGGGGGAGTGTCAAAGTAACAGAGGCCTAGTGAGTGCTCAATAATTGTTTGTTGAACTAACAATTGAATTTTATGATAAACGACAAAAATTAACATAAATTGTAAAATAATTTGATGATTGCTTATCACTTCCTTGATACCTCATCAAAACAGTACCACACTTATTTGGACATTTGTTTATTTTGTATTCAGGAGGTGGGAGAATAGGAGATGGATGGAACATTTACTCCTAGAAATAATTTAATTATTACAAAAATTTTCCAGAACCATCCGTCTGTAGAAACCATCCAAAGAAGACCGTGAATCGGATTTTGTTAATAAGATTTTTGGTATACAGATCATGATCTTTTCTAGAAGTGATTTTATCAGGAAATTTTAAAATAAATTTTATCCTTAATCTTTCTTGAAAACTAACCTTTTTATTTTCCTACCAAGGAAGATAAAGCACAACTGAATATAGAGTGGGAAAAATTACGACGAGCTCTCATGTTTTAAATATTCTTTAACTTCTCAATTTCTCTTCCGACAGAGTAGAAATAATTATATTCTCATAATTTGGATTAAATAATTTGAACAGTTGGAAATTTAATATGTGAACTGTTCATAAGCATGATTGTTTGTATCACAGAGTCAGAAAATGAACAGACTTTTATAACTGACAGAATTTTCTGACTCATATATTTAAACCCAATGCTATTAACCCACCAAAGTAGAAATAACATTCTAGTAGGGCTATGTATCCATACTTTGACCAATCAGATGCATTTATGGAAAGGCTGGGGCTACAGGTTTACAGGAAGGCATCAAACAGGAAAGTTGAGCTGTGTGCACTGGAACAAAACCCTCACTCTGATGCCTTAACACTGTGTTCTAACGATGGCCCAGCCAACTTAACACAAAAGCAGCCGTGTGTCTTATCAATGCCTCGGCAGCTCTTGCTAGGAAATGCCACAGCTTGTGAAACCACAGCCCAAATAATTGGGAACAGAAAGGAGGGAGGGTGATCTACATTTTTATGTTGGGAGGGATTAAGATCATCGGAGCTTCAGGGAGTGTTTTATGCAGTATTTGTAAGTTTATGACATGTATAAAGATGTAGATATCTGTTATTTGGAGGCCAATTATCCATATAAATGATATTTAAGCCCTATTCTTTGTTTTCTGAGTGAAACTTCCAGACTAAGGTCTGACAGTGAGCAGAGCATTGGACTGCAGGGCTGTCCTGGAAGCCAGGCACGCAGGCTCACCTCTCCTTAGCATTCCTCTGCTTTTTACCTTTGTGTGTGCCAGCAGCCAGAAATAGGGAAAGGAAAGGAAATCTAAAGCCATCTGTTTGGCTTCTTAAAAACATGTAAATTCCAGTCACAAGGCCAACTGCTGCTGTAACAGATTATCACAAACCTCCATGGCTTTAAACAACACAAATTTATTGTCTTACACTTATGGGGGTCAGAAGTCCAAAAATGGGTCTTATAGGGCTAAATTCAGCATGTTAGTGGAGCTGCTTTCTAGAGGGTGTGGGAGATAATTCATTTCCTTGCCTTTTCCAGTTTTTAGAGGCTGCCTGAATTCCTTGGCTCTTGGCCACTTCACTTTGACCTCTGCATCCATTGTCACATCTCTCTCTGGCTCTCCCATCTCCCTCTTTCACTTCTAAGGACCCTTGTGATTAGATTGGACTCACCTGGATAATGAAAAGTACTCTCCCATCTCAAGATCCTCCTTACCTTAATCACATTTGCAAAGTCCCTTTTGTCATGTAAGGTAAGAAATTAACAGGTTCCAGAGATGAGAACATGGACATCTTTAGGGGCCCATTAGTCCACCAACCATAGAAAACAGTGGAAATTACTCGAGTCCGATTTTGTCCTTTCCTTCCTTTTCTCATGACCACCACAATCTGCCTGGTGTTTCCAAGCCTGAGCTGTAGTTATGTAGGATTCCCCTTACAAATGCAGGCTCCACTGAAGCTTCAGACCTCCACCCCCAACCACTGCAAACATGTGCACATCCAAGAACTCACTTCCTCTCCAGGCATTGGCCCAGGGCCACATCTATATTAGTATAATTCTCACTAGTGTTGCTTATTAAACATCTCACTTCTGGGCACATGTTGGGAGTACAATTGGTGGCCCTTTTGTCAGTGGAAATGTTCATGCAACTAATTCTGGCCAATGATTTATAAATGACTCTAAGCTGAGCATTTCATTGATGGCATGAAGATCTTCTAGCACCTTCTCTTCTCCCTCTTGTTACATTGATCAGCAGCATTCAAGATGGGTAGATTTGCAGTTGACATGCAGAATAAACTGGAAGTAAAGTTTGTTGTAGCCACTAATATGTTGGAATTGTTTTTTACAACAGCATATAAACTAACTTATCCTGACTGATGCACTTAGCAAAGGTTAAAAGGAAGGAAACTAGAAGCATAAACAACACAAGCTGCTGCTAACTGGTTTTCTCCATTCACCTTTCTCCTTGTGAAATGTATATGATAATATACCTAAAGACATCATTCGTCACATGTAATTGCCTCTGTCTCTTCTTCATCTGTGGAAATGAGAAAAGACTGCAGATGTGATGAGTAGGAAACTCGGAGAAGAGTAGGGGGTGGTGCTATGGGCATTTAGCAATGATCACTCTTTTTATTTTTTGCAGTAAACCCTCAAAATGGAAATATGCTTATTTTAGGGCAAGCACAGAGTGGAGGAGAATTTGATGGAAATCACAGTAGGAAGAGAAGTATACAGGGAAAGAAAGGTTGAAGAGAGGCCATGCCAGCTGACCATAGCCCAGGGTGTCTGCACACTGCAGGCACTCACACCTCGAGGTGCCTTGTTTTTGAACTCTTTTGATGCCCTTTTACCCTACTCTTCTCCCTCTCAGCCCTGCTAAAACCCTTGCATTAGGCCAGTAATTGGGATTAAGGCATAGCTCCCACCAGCTAGAGATGGAACCTCCAGCCCAATGCCAGGGGTACAGCAGGAGTGTCAATTGCCTGCAGATTAAAACTGGACTTTAAATGCATATTTCACAGAAATGTTATTATATCCTGTGTTATGCATTGCTAGAGTTTCTGTATATACCACTGTTAGAGCATCCAGTGCTTCAGCTGAGTTGTAAGTGAGTTGTCAGTGACTTGGGCTCCTGTGGGCCAGCCTGAGAATCCAGCCCCCAATGAAGAGCATGGTTTCTATGGCAACCTGCAATTTGTGACCCAAATATCCAGGTTAAGGTTTTCCTATTTTATCTAACTGAATGTATGAGTCACACATTCTAACTGAATGTGTGAGTCAGTGGGGTTTCCCAATGTTCAATTAAAAGTTAGGCTTCTCTTTTAAATATGTATATTTTTTTCACCCAGATAATCCATTTGTGTCAGCAATAATAATGGAGGACCTTTATTCTAAAATGTCTGTGTTTAGGTAGAAACTTCTGTGATGGCAGGGTTAGTCAAGACCAATATGGACATCTTTCTTCAGCAAGTAGTTCATTTGCTTTTCCTTTTATTTCTTAAAACCCTGCAGGGCGAGCCCTGCTGAGACTTACTGACAAAAAGCTCGAGCGAATGGGGATTGCCCAGGAGAACCTCCGGCAGCACATCTTACAACAGGTGCTCCAGCTGAAGGTGCGAGAAGAAGTCAGAAATCTACAGTTACTCACACAAGGTACCCTGTTGCTTCCTGATGGGTGGATGGAAGGGGAGATGAGAAGAAAGAGCACCTTACTATTAGGACAGACGGGAGTCAGGGAGAATTTGTTATTGTTTCTTCGCAGAATTTCCTTCATAGAAAATAGTATACAGATTTAAAGATTACTTCCCTTTGAAAACTTTTTTTATAGCTCACTAGAGAGAAGGATGCACAAATAAGTAATGGATGAGCAAACAGAATTACCTGAGCTAACTTCAAGGTTGTCACATACAGCTGTATGGATTGTATACTGCACAACCCCAGAGAATACCAGTCACATCAATCAGGGTACGACTGCACTCACTAGAGTTGTATAGTGTGCAGCCTGCACAACTCTACAATCCAGCTCTAGCTATCTTCACCTGCGCCAATTGTGAGGGCGCTTTAGAATTTGAGTGATTCTATAGTTACGATGACCAGTGATATAAGTGGAGTTTTTGTTGTATTTTTATTTTGCTTTTCACCGGTTAGTGGGAGAAAAACATTTTAGATATGTATAACTATACATGAATGTATTATACACACACACTTTAGAGATTGTAAGAACCCCATTTAGCTTCTTGAAAGTGGAATAATTTTTAAAATAGACTGTAGTGAATCTAAAACTAGACTGTTAAGAGTATATAATTCTTAACAGGAATTATAAATAACTTCAATATGATGAGAGCACTTAAGATCTCAATAACTGTGGAAGTGGCAAAATAAAGCTAGAATTCGAAGAAAGCCTTAAGTTACACTATATGTAACTTATATGTCTACATAAGATTTGGATGCTGTCAACTTTCATTGGCTATAAACTTTATTTGTTTTACTTTAGTGTCCATTGTACATCATTTTAAATGAAAGGATGATAAAGTGTGTTTTTGAGAGCCTTGAGTATTTGTCATTCTGCAGAATATTGTAATTGCATGCATACTGATATTGGAGAAATCTGGGTCAGCCAAGTTTCATGTTATTGCCTTTAGATTAACCTAGTAATAGTCCATTTGCCTAGAGGAAATAATGTGCTTTCTGAAAGATGACTATTCTAGAAGGATAAATATAGATTTCAAGTGATCATAAAATAGTATTGTTTGTCTCATATGCATTATTTGCATTTTGTCCTCAGAGACTTCCAATGGTGAATTTACTGGTATACTAAGTGATTTAAATTTGAATGTGAAATACCGATATGCTTTTAAGCTTCTTTTAAGAAGTAGATAGAAATACGAAGATTATGATAAGAAAGTCTGTCACAGTGCTATTTGGAAAACGGAAAATTTACAAACAACCTAGAGGTCCAGCAATGTGAAAAGAATCAAGTAATTCTGCTTAAATTCATAAGATTCAGTATAATGCCCAGTTATTAAAATTACGTCTTTAAAGAATACATGACAACGTGGGAAATTACTTCAGTCATACAAGGTGGGAGGAAAAGTCATGTGTAAAATTGTATACATAATATAAGCCCAATTTTATAAAAACCATATATTCTTATATGTACAGAAAAAAAGGACTGAAGTAAATATGCCAACCATTTTAATAAAGGATCTCTCTGGATTGTGGGATAAGTGGGTGATTTAAATTCTTATTTTTTCTATATTTTCCAAATCTTCTGTAAATTCATATTACAATTATAATCAGAAAATACAAATATGCATTTTTTTAAGCTTCAACCACAAGCATAGCTGCCCAGCTTCTGTTTAGTGTCTATGGTTTTCGCAGCTCATTTTTGTTCCCTCTGGTGATGATCTATAGAATGAGACCTAAACTCACGTGTGACGCATTGTGTGTGCCTTTGACTCTTTTTCTCTGCTAGTGTCAGCCTGCAGTGTTTTTGCTTTGGAGAATCATTTTCTACAGCTCTCATTGCCCTAGATGCATAATATATAAAATTTTTCCTAAGATAGTACTCAGGTCTATTAAGCTAAATATACATATGTGTTCTGGGAAGATAATGCCCAGTTCAGCCCTTTCACTTCAGTTGTTGTTGTCACTTTCTTTAGCTTTGAAAGGCTAAATTCTTTCTTTCGGTTCCCTTTGGAAGACCACATTGTTCTCTAGCTCTTGGGTATTTTGTCTGTGCTGATATTACCTTTTTTATTGCTTGTTCTTCACATGGGTTCTTGGTTTTGGTTTTGGTTTTTTCAAGACAGAGTCTCACTCTGTTGCCCAGGCTGGAGTGCAGTGGTGCAATCTTGGCTCACTGCAACCTCCACCTCCGAGATTGAAGTGATTCTCATGTCTCAGCCTCCCAAGTAGCTGGGATTACAGGCATGCACCACCACACCAGGCTAATTTTTTGTATTTTTAGTAGAGATGAGGTTTTGCCATGTTGGCCGGGTTGGTCTCAAACTCCTGGACTCAAGTGATCCGCCCGCCTCGGCCTCCCAAAGTGCTGGGATTACAGGTGTGAGCTGGTTCTTCACATGTTAGTGCTCAAACTCATGTTATGTCAGGCATCCTTCAGAAAATACATAGTCTTATTGAAGTAATAGTTTCTTTTTTTAAAAAAAAAAAAGGAAACAAAATTGATAAGTTGTTTTTATGTTTTATGACTAATAATAGAAGTTCTAAAGACAGTCAGATTAGCGTTAAAATATTTTGGGTCTAGGTTTGCTATAATAAAAATATTAGAATTTCATTCCACTCAGGTGAACTGATTAGTTTAAAATATATGTCATATAGAAATTCACCATAAGGGTAGTAGATGTTTCAGTAATGAATATTTGATTCTTCATCTCTGTAAATATTACTCAGCAGAAACAATATGCTGAATAAGTACAAACAAAGACTTTGGAATGTTTTTGGAAATGCTTGGGCTTCCCTCTTAAAGAGGGTGGATCACAGTTCTTATCCATAGAGATGGAGTATCCTTCCATGGCTCACGTGGGGCTGTCACTCTGGTGTAATGCATTTAATTTTTTGTTGTTGATGATTATCTAACATGTTCAGGCTGCGGTAACAAAATGCCATAATCTAGGTAGCTTATAAACAACAAAAATTTCTCTCTCACAATTCTGGAGGCTGAGAAGTCCAAGATCAGGGCGCCAGCAGATTCAGTGTCTGATGAGGGCCCACTTCCTCACAGATGGCCTTCTAATCATTGTAACGTCACGTGGGGTGGGATCTCTGTGGGGTTGCTTTTACAAGAGCACCAATCCCATACATGAGGGCTGTACCCCCATGACCTGATCACCAAGCAAGGGCCCTACCATCCAATACCATCACCTTGGGGGTTAAGATTTCAATACATAAATTTTGAGGAGACATAACATTTAGACCATTGCGTTGATATTTAACAAATATTTACTAACCAACACATTTTAAGAAGAGTTATCACTTTCAAATAAGTCCATTTTTGAGGAAAGGAATTTATTTTAAAAATGATTGCATTTCTTAGGAGTTTTCTTATTGCCTTTGGAGGCAATTTCAAAATATAGTTTCTTGGAAACAACTCAACTGTCCATCTTGAGGGGAATAGCGAATTAAATTATGGTACACCCAGGCGTTGGTGTACTCTTAGCTATAAATACGAGAATGAAGAATACTAATATGGTAGGATCTCTGGGATGCTATGAGATGAGAAAAAAGCAAGGTGCAGAACAATGTATACTATATTTGAACAATGCGTATAGTATGCTACATTTGCCAAAGAGGGGGAAATAAAAATGTATATCCATATGTGCTTTGTTTTAAGGAAATGCTGAATGATGTACAAGAAGCTAATACAAGCTGCACCTGTGGGACAGGAAAGATGGTGGATGGAGAGAGGGTGTGTGCCTTTTATGTCACTTCGTTTATGAAATGTATGAGTATATTAACTATTTAAAGGAATAACATTTTTAAAAAGAAACAAGAAGGAAAAAGGGTGAATTTTGGCATCAGACAGGCCCAAATTTTAAATCTTGTACCTAACACATCCAAATAGGGATGTTGTAAGAATTAAGGGAGCTAAGATATGTAAATCACTCGGTACAGTATGATAGTAAATGCAGAATATTGTTGGCTATCAGTAGTAGAAGCCACGCAATTTAATCAACCTCATACATTTATAATAATGCTTATTTTTATAACATCTTTATAGAGATATAATTCACATAACATACAACTTACCCACTTAAGTCTTAAAATTCAGTGATGTTTAGTGTGTAAAGAGAGTGGTGCAACCATCACAATAATTTACATATGCGTATAAGAGAGGATGAAGAGGTTAAGTAATATACTCATAGTCAGACAACTAGTAAAAAGCATAGCACAGGTCTGTCTGTCTCCACAGCAAACTTTTACCCGTTACGCTTTATTGCCTTTATTATGTCAAATGGGCTAATAATTTCCATCTCCAGGTGGTTGTTAAATGAGATTTTATGTACAAACCATATAATAGAGTTCATTGCATATTCTATGACAGAGGTTGGCAAACCTTTTCTGTAAAGGACCAGTTAGTAAGTATTTTAGTCTTTGCCAGCCATATAGTATCTGTTGCAACTACCCCCAACCATAGACAATACTTAAATGAATTGAGGCAAAACCCAACCATAGACAATACTTAAATGAATTAGGCATAGCAGTGTTCCAATATAATTTTATTTACAAAAAGAATTATTGATACACATCAAAGGAAACAACAGAGTGAAAAGACAACACAGAATAAAACATATATATAAATCACATATCTGAAAAGGGGTTAATATCCAGAATATATAAGAAACGTCTATAACTCAACACAAGGAAAAAAAACAAGCCAAATAATAAAATAAGCAAAGGAGTCAAATAGACAGTTCTCCAAAAAAGGTATACAAATGGCCAATAGGTATATGAAATGATGCTCAACATCACTAATCATTAGAGAAATGCAAATCAAAACCACACATCATCTCACACCCATTAGAATGGCCACTACCAGAAGAACAGAAAATAACTAGTGTTGGCAAGAATGTAGAGAAATTGGATCCCTTGTATACTGTTAGTGGGAATATAAAATTGTATAGCCATTATAGAAAACAGTATTGAGGTTCCTCAAAAAACTAAAAATAGAGTTACTGTATGATACAGCCATCTCACTTCTGGGTACATATCCAAAAGAATTCAAAGCAGGATCTTGAAATAATTGTACACCCATGTTCAGTGCAGCATTATTCACAATAGGCAAGAGATAGAAGTGACCCAGATGTCTATCAACAGAAGAATGTATAAAGAAAACATGGTATATATACAAAATGCAATATTATTCAGCCTTTAAAAAGAAGGAAATCCTACCACATGCTGCATGATAAACCTCAAAGACATCGTGCTAAACAAAATAAGCGAGTCACAAAAGGAAAAATAATGCATGATTCTACTCATATGGAGTATCTAAAATAGTCAAAATCATAGAAACGAAGTAGAAAAGTGGCTACAAGGGCTTGGGGGAGGAGGAATTTGTGTTTCATGTACAAGTTTCAGTTTTGCAAGATGAAACCTCATAGAGATCTGTTGCACAACAACTTAGATATACTTAATAGGACTGAACTGTATACTTAAAAATGGTTAAGATAGTAAATTTAATACTATGTGGTTTTTACCACAGTAAAAAAAAAAAAAAAAAAAAAAAAATTGCTAGCCCATTGTTTGTGGACCCCTGCTTTACGAAGTACAAAAATGCAAGCTTTTGAAATCATCATTAAGATTATTATTTTTATTGTTTTATTTTCTCATGCTGTAGTGTGGAGCTATTTTTGGGGTGTCCCTTTTAGTGACTTTCTTGGCTGCAAATATGTAGAAAGTGTAAAAATATATCAGCAACTATGAGGGTTGGGTAAATTCAGGCAATAGAAAACAGTGTCTCAACTGGCGAGTAAGGCAGATGTGAGTAGTAGATGCTACCATCCTCATATGCCTTTATAATTACTCCCTATAAGATGAAAAAAGAATAGTATGTTTGTTTACCAGGGCCAATTATAGCTCATTAAACATTAGTGTTTCCTGAAGAACTTTTTTCACATTGTCCAAATATATGTGTCAAATTTTACTCAGGAATTGCATAACCAGATGGACTTTCCCAAAGCTCTGTCTTTTGGAACAACAAAAATTAGAAACACTACTTTCTAATCCAAGAAGACTTTTTAGAACTATATGTACGGACTAGCTATTTTAGTCCAGTCACCTCCGCAATGATACTTCAGCAACTCAAGTAGGCCATCTGAACTGAAGTAGGCCATCTGGTCCACCATCTTGCTTAAAGAAGGAAGTCTTTGTAGAATGGAGCAATAGACTTGTTGAGAAGTTGTCCAGTCTCATTTTGCAGATTTGGGCACCAAGACCCAAAGAGGATTAGAGGTTTGTTCCTAGTTACACAGCTAGTTAGCGGCATAACTGAAACTAGATTGCGGTTCTCTTCATTCCCATGCCAGTACTCTTTTTATCTCATTGTTTTTGTTAAGGTATATTCTGTATTGCATACAGTAAAATTCACCATTTTTAGTGCACAGTTATGCAAGTATTGGCAAATGCACACAGTTGAGTAACTACCACAACAATCAAGATAGAAAATTTCTATTACTCCAGAAAATACTCTCCCAGTGCTCCTTGGTTGTCAGCTCCTTTTATTACTACCAGCCCCTGGCAACCTATGATGTTTTCCATCCCTCCAGTTTTGCCTTCTCCAGAATGCTATATAAATGGAGTCATAGTGTCTGACTTCTTTGACTTGTGGAGATGGATTTAGACTTATCAAAGCTGTGATGTGTCATCATCCCATTCACTTTCATTGCTGAGTATTCCACTAAATGTATTACATTGGTGCAAAAGTAATTGCAGTTTTTTGCCATTATTTTTAATGGTTAAAAACTGCAATTACTTTTGCACCAACCTAATATAATCACAGTTTGTGTATCCATTCCCCAGCTGTGGGATATTTGAGTTGTTTGCAGTTTTGTTTGACACAAATAAAGCTGCCATAAGCACTCACACATAGGTTTTTATTATAAACACTGATTTTTATTTCACTAAAAAAGTAAATATCTAGAAGTGGAATTGCTGATTGGTATCTTAAATGTATGTTTGACCTCATAAGAAACTGCCAGAGCAATATTCTTAAGATGGTGGAAGAAGAAGAAAAACAGAATTAGAGACTGGCTTTAATACATATAAAAACAATGGGAGATTTTCTGAAAACAAAAAACAAAAAACAAAACAAAACAAAAATACTGCATCTTTGTAGAAGTTCCACCTAGTGCTTCCTGGAGCCACCAGTATCATTAGGGGCCCCAATTTCCTGAGAGTCTCAGGTCAAACATGTTTACCGTTAACTCATTTATTCAAAACAAATTTTCTCAGTATCTATTGACCAGGCGATAGGATATGTCTTTCTACAAGTGACATTGAGAAATGCTTCCTTTTATCTCTCTTCTGAGGAAGAGAATCTTGCTCCTGAGAAAGAAAACATGAGCCAGTCAGATTCCTTTTTATGCATATGTGAAGAATGTCTGATGTTCTAATTGTCTAGTATGTCTCAAATTATGCTATTTGAATTTCCAGGCTCTTTCATGCCTTTTATTTAGTTGAGGCTTTGGTGTTACAAATCTGATGTTTACATGCCAGTTCTCTTCAACACAGTTCTTCTGCTTTATCATTGGATAGCATGAGCTTTTCCTTGCCTTGGTGCTCACATGTTCCATGTACATGATATTGACTCTCTCGGTTCTCTTTCTAATGGCCTCTCTCAGGCTGTTGGCAAACTGCCCTCTTCTAACACTTCCCAAATGTTGATTCCTCCTGGGGGTAGGTCCTCTTAGTTGTTGGCATTTTGCATGCTGCCTGGACAATCTCACCCTCTACCGCTTAACCATCCCCTACTTCATAGTGACTCTCAGATTTACGTTTTAGACCTCTCTGAAACTACAGATTCTTATTTTTCTCTCTCTAAAAGATGTGTGCTCCTGAATATTCCTCTGACATCTCAAATTTAAAATATCTGAATCTAACCCATTATCTTTTCTACCATCTCCCCAGTCTGTTCTTCCTCCTGTGTTGGTTCTCAAGGTTAATACCTCCATGACTCACACTGTCACCTGTCATAGAAGGCTCAGTCACCTGTGATTACTCCATTTTCCTCATCACTCACATGGAGTCCACGACCAAATCCTCAGAGTTCTGCTTGTGAAGTGAGTTTCCCATCTTTCCCAGCCTTATCTCTACCCTAACCACTGTGTTAATTCATTCCTCTTCAGCTCTTTCCCAGGCCATTTGAATAACCTTCTAGTTATCATTTGATCTGAAGTCTCTGTCCTGCTCCCTCAATTCTACTTCAATTAACTTCCCACTTCTATTGCCAGAGTTAAATATATTTCTGACAACATTATTTCCATCCTTAAAACATTTAATGGTTCCCAATTACCTACAGAAGAAAAGTCAAACTCTTTAGCATCGCATAGCCATTCTACGCATCTCATGGATGTATTAACTTTGGGCAGTTGCTTGTCAGAAATTGAGATATCTTCATTATAAAAATGGGAATAAGATCTATTTCACAGGATTGTTATGAATATTGCATAATAAAACTCATGAAAAGACATAGCCTTGATGAGATATTAACTCTTCTGAGAAGACTTACCTCATCTTTCAGGCAGAACCAATCATTCTCCTATCCATCTGCATTTCTTTTTTTTAAAAAAAATTTTGTTTAAGTTCCAGAGTACATGTGCAGGATGTGCAGGTTTGTTACATAGGTAAACGTGTGCCATGGTGATTTGCTGCACCTATCAACCCATCACTTAGGTATTAAGCCCAGCATGCATTAGCTATTTTTCCTGATGCTCTCCCTCCCCCAACCCTCCACCCCGACAGGCCCCAGTGTGTGTTGTTCCCCTCCCTGTGTCCATGTGTTCTCATTGTTCAGCTCCCACTTATGAATTAGAACATGAAGTGTTGGGTTTTCTGTTCCTGCATTAGTTTGCTGAGGATAATGGCTTCCAGCTCCATCCATGTGCCTGCAAAGGACATTATCTCATTCCTTTTTATGTCTACATAGTATTCCATGGTGTATGTGTACCACATTTTCTTTATGAAGTCTATCATCGATTGACGTTTGGGTTGACTCCATCTCTTTGCTGTTGTGAGTAGTGCTGCAGTGATTATATGCACGCATGTGTCTTTAAAGCAGAATGATATATATTCCTTTAGGTATATACCCAGTAATGGGATTGCTGGGTCAAAGGATATTTCTGTTCTAGGTCTTTGAGGAATCACCACATTGTCTTCTACAATGGTTCAACTAATTTGCATTCCCACCAACAGTGTAAAAGCATTCCTATCTCTCCACATCCTCACCAACATCTGTTGTTTCTTGACTTTGTAATCCTGTTATGACTGGCGTGAGATGGTATCTCACTGTGGTTTTTATTTGCATTTCTCTAATGATCAGTGATGTTGAGCTTTGTTTTCATGTTTTTTTGGCCACATAAATGTCTTCTTTTGAGAAGTTTCTGCTCATATTCTTTGCCCACTTTTTAATGGGGTTGTTTGCTTTCTTCTTGTAAATTTGTTTAAGTTCCTTGTAGACTCTGGATATTAGACCTTGGTCAGATGGATATGTTGGAAAAAATTTCTCCCATTCTGTAGATTTTCTGTTCACTCTGATGATAGTTTATTTTGCTGTACAGAAGCTCTTTAATTAGATCCCATTTGTCAGTTTTTACTTTTGCCGCAACTGCTTTTGACATTTTTGTCATGAAATCTTTGCCCATGCCTATGTCCTCAATGGTATTGCCTAGATTTTCTTCTACGGTTTTTGTAGTTTGGGATTTTACATTTAAGTTTTTTGTTGTTGTTTTGTTTTGTTTTTGTTTTTGTTTTTGTTTTTGTGGGGTTTTTATATTTTATTTTTTTTTGAGACAGAGTTTTACTCTTGTTGCCCAGGCGGGAGTATAATGGCGTGATCTCGGCTCACTGCAACCTCCGCCTCCTGGGTTCAAGCGATTCTCCTGCTTCAACCTCCCAAGTAGCTGGATTACAGGTGCCCACCACCATGTCCAGCTAATTTTTGAGTTTTTAGTAGAGATGGGGTTTCACCATGTTGGTCAGGCTGGTCTCGAACTCCTGACCTCAGGCAATCCACCAGCCTCAGCTTCCCAAAGTTCTGGGATTACAGGAGTAAGCCACTGTGCCTGGCCTACGTTCAAGTTTTTAATCCATCCTGAGTTAATTTTTGTGTAAAGTGTAAGGAAGAGGTCCAGTTTCAGTTTTCTGCATATGGCTAGCCAGGTTTCCCAGCACCATTTATTAAATAGGGAATCCTTTCCCCATTGCTTGTTTTTGTCAGGTTTGTCAAAGATCAGATTGTTGTAGGTGTGCACTCTTATTTCTGAGTTCTCTATTCTGTTCCATTGGTCTATGTGTCTGTTTTTGGCCCTTCTGCATTTCTTAGCACTTTGTTCAGACTAATAATACTGTATTCATCACATAGTATCCATTGTTCTTCCATGCAGTGTGCTCCACGCTTTGTGTGAGGTACTAGAGATAAAAAGGGAGTGCCCATTCTAGCAATAAGGATAGAGTGATGTATGCCATTATAGAGACACATGATAGTATAATGATGGCACAGAGCTGGAACTCAGCCCCACTTGGGAATAGGTGGGATAAGGAAGACTTGCCAGTGCTACAACAGATGAGCTAGTTTTTAAGGGATAAAAATGTTAACAGGTGCACAAAGGCTGGCAGAAAGGGAAGCCTGTATAAAAGCATGGTAGTGCTTTGTCTTCCTTGTAGACTATGAGCAAACTTCAGTTGTGTTCTAATTTTGCTTTGCATAGTGCTAGCGGAAGGTGGATCCTCTGTATGTTTTTGCTAATATAAATTTAATTGTTGCCCTTTTCTCTCATTTTCTTCCTCTATTTCATTTTACACTAAATCTTCTCAAAGCAGTGAATTCAATATCAATTTTCATGGATTCATAAGAAAATAAACGTAGCTACAAAGCCATTTTGAATCATCTTTCACCATGAGCAACATTACCTAGGATCTCCTTTTTTAAGAATCTCTTTATTCCCTTGTGATCTTTTTCTATTGACCCATCAAGTAAAGACAATGGCAAGGGCTCTTAAACATAAGCCACTCACCTGCTTTGAGTTGTTTCATCTAATATTTTCAGTCCTTAAATGTTCTCCTGAGTGACACTCTCAAGTCATTGTTAAGTGAACCTTCTCCTATGACCATGAGCTCAGCAGCTAATGGTAGATAAGGATTTTGGATGAGTAACCTAATAGGAATCTGAACAGATCATTCTTCTGTAACTAGGGTCTTTTATTACTACTTCTTCATTCAACCTTATTTGATTAGGATCTGCCAACCACGTGTCCCTTCTCAATTTCCTCCAAGTCCACATTTTCTCAAACTGCTACCTCCTTAAGATTTCCCCTGACACATTTCAAAATCTTTGCACTCTTGCAGAAATGTTGTGGCCAGGAATATTTCTAATTTTATCAAGTCTTTAAGCCATCAGAGAAATTCTCCTTGGAATGAGCTTTATATTTAAAGGCTGAAAGACATGTTTTTTGAGGGAATGATTAAAATCATATGTCAGTTTATCAGTAGCGGTTAGAATTATGAGATGTATATCCTGATTAGCATCTATTCCTGTTTCATTTTTATTCTGGGAATCCATTAGATCATTTAATCCAAGAAGGAGTTTTGTTTAAGGCTTGACGTGGACACATGATTCTTGTCTGTTACACTGTTCATGGTAGAAAAATATCTGCCTTTTGTGGCGCCCCTAATGGTTCCTCTAGCCAGCATATGAGAGACATGTCTACACATTATTTGTCTAATTTGGACTTTTTCTATCAGGAATGATCCTTGTCATTGCTGCTTCACAGCTCAATGTTTTAAGTCATTCTTTGCATACTGATGAGTAATTTTAGGGAACTTCAGAGACTTCAAAAATGCTTCATGTCTGCCCCTGCAGAACTCACCAACCTCAAATGCGTTGACCACTTTGCATTTAAATGTACTAGGTGAAACAATATATGTGATATCTCTTGTTTGGACAATTTAAGATGGTCATAAGGTTGCATTGTTATGTCACCTTGACCTTGTGGCTTGACTGTGGATTTGAAGGATCTTAAATTACTAATGTTACATTGAAGAAAGATGAGTTACAGGTTTTCAACAATTGATATTGGTTTTATTCTTGAGGATAAGTCTAGACCCTACAATCTAATATGTGTGCTGTTCAAATGTCCTATGGGGTTTTTAGAGAGTCAGTTGATTTAGAACATTGACATGTGGACTGGATAAGAGGAAATCAAAGCCACTTTCAGAGATGTACTGAGATATTCTGGCTTTTCTAAGAAGAAACAGAAAAATATGCCATCTGTGTGCTTTAGGACTTCTGTCCCTAATATTGCATATTAACTAATTTCTCTGTGGCCTTTTTTGGGGGGACCACCAATTCTCGGTGTCTGGCATAAACCCCTGTACAGTGTAGATGTTCAAGCCTCCCATTGCTTCAGAATTTCTACATGGCAATTCTAGAAGGTACCATGTGCATAGACTACACTGTGAATGGACTCTAAAGTTGTGCAGCCATTGGTCCAGTCTTGAGCCCCAGACAAGAATAAAGCCTTCTACCCTTATCCTTCTCTGAAATAATACTTCCGTTCTTAGTATCCCCCTTTTCATTTTGTTCATTTTTTATTCTTTTATTTTATTTTTGAGACAGAGTTTCACTCTTGTTGCCCAGGCTGGAGTGCAATGGCGCAATCTTGGTTCACTGCAACCTTCGCCTCCCAGTTTCAAGCAATTTTCCTGCCTCAGCCTCCCGAGTAGCTGGGATTACAGGCATGTGCCACCACACCTGGCTAATTTTGTATTTTTAGTAGAGACGGGGTTTCACCATGTTGGTCAGGCTGGTCTTGAACTCCTGACCTCAGGTGATCCACCCACCTTGGCCTCCCAAAATGCTGGGATTACAGGCATGAGCCACCGTGCCCAGCCCTCATTTTGTTTATCTTTTTACAGTAGCAATTATACAATCATTTGTTTAGTAATTCAAAAAACATTGAGAACCTACTAAGTGTCAACCACTATTTATATGGTATATGTTAGGGATACAGGGATGAATATTAAATTCTTGCCTTTGAAGTCATGTGAAGGAGACCTATATGTAAAATATCATAGCACGGAAATGTCTGAGGTGTGACAGAAGGGTGGATGTTTGCAGTGTCATATAGGAAGGGTATCCAATCTAGAAGAAATGTGTCAGAAAAGGTTACAAGGAAAAGTGACCTCTGAACTTTGCCAGCTATTACAGTTAGCAAGACGTGTTTATTTCCTCTTTAGTCATCAAACATATATAAAATTGCCAAAGTGTTAAGAGCTCTAGAGAGGTACAGCATGTTGTGATAGTATATTTACTATAAAACCGTGTATTTACTGAGTGCCTGCTTTGTGTCAGGCCTTTACTAACTTTTGGCAAAATATAATAAGCAAGATAGATATGGTTCTTATATACATGGATATTACATTTTAGTGGAGAAGACACTCATCCACAAGGAATCGTAGTAACATGGTGGGTGATATGAATGGGGTCATTAATTATGCTTTGGGGAGCAAGTAAGCAGAGGGACTTCTCTGGCTATAAGGGATCAGGAAAATCTCCTTCAGGAAGCTAAGATCTAAAAGAGGAAGAAGAGTTAGCCAGATTAGGTGGTGCTTGGCGACTATAGAAAGAAAATGTCCCAGTTGCAAGGAACAGACTGTTCCGAGGCTGTATTAGGGTTCTTCAGAGAGAAACAACCAATAGGGTATATATAGACATATAAGAGGAGATTTATTATGGGAATTGGCTCGCATGATTTTGGAGGCTGAGAAGTCCCACGATCTGCCATCTACAAGCGGAAGAACTGGGAAAGCTGGTGGTATAATTTAGTCAATTCTGAAGGCCTGGGAATAGAGGGAGCTGCCAGTGTAAGTCCCAGAGTCTGTAGGCCCAAGAACCAGTAGCTACAGTGTCAAGGGCAAAAGGAGATGGATGCCCCAGCTCAAGGAGAGAAAAAAACAAGTTGTCCTTCTCCACTTTTTTGTTCTGTTCATGTTCTCAACAGACAGGACAATTCCACCTACGTGGGTGAGGGCAGCTCTTCTTTACTTAGTATGCTGATTTAAATGCTAATCTCTTCTGGAAATACCCTCGCAGGTACACCTAGAAATAATGTTCTACCAACTATCTGGGCATCCCTTATCTCAGTCAAGTTGACACATAAAGTTAACTCTCACAGAGGCGAAGGTTGAAGAAGTTTGGTGTGTTCCAGGAGCATGAAGAAGCCTAATATAGTTAGAGGGTTAGGAATTGGTCCAAAGGGAGGGAAGATGGCAGGAAGTGAGATTGGAAAAGTAAGGAAAGGACTGGAATGTGAAGTGAATGCCTTATATGTTTGCTTTTCTCAAGGAATCTAGAATTTATCCTGAAGACAGTGGCAACTACAGAAGGGTTGTGAATCAGAGACTGTCCTAATCAGATTTCTATAACAAAAGATGAGAGGATGCACTGGAAAAGCAGACAGGAGGCAAGACATCTAGTTAGGAGGCTGTTGTGGTAATCTATGCAGGATATGATAACAACCTGGATGAGGGTGGTGGCAAATGAGGATGAGGAAGTCATCCTCATCCCCAAGAGAAGAGGAGACTAGACAACCCGTGGTAATAGATTGAAAAATGGTAAAGGAGAGGGTTGTAAAGATTCGTCCTTCACTCTTCTTCACCACATTCTCCTCCCCCAAATTCATGACCTTCTTGCAGCAGAATTGTTTTGTTCTACTTCTTCCAAACGGAGATTCCCAGACTTATCTTGAACCTGACAAATTAGACCCTCAGGCCCAGGCATTGGTATTTTTCACAGCTTCACCGCAGTTGACTTCTGTGCATGTGAAAGTGTGAGGGTCTGCTGTCCAGCTCTATGCAGATTCAGAGCACACAGCACTCCAGACATGCATGCAGCTCTTTAATAGTATCTGAGTCAAACTCCCTTTGGCCTTAAGGAGTTCGCTTGTCATAACCAGGTGAATTCAGAAGGAGTTTTCAGCTCTTAGGGTACCTAAGGGTATCCTATCTTAAAACCCAAACTATGATGGAGCCCATCTAACACTATCACCTAACCTTGCAGGTTATGTCTTCAAGACCTAAAAAAGTAGCCCACCCTCCATAGTTCTCAGGAGACAGCACTGCTGAAATTCCACCTCCTATTTCCCCAGAAATATGAAGTAAGTTTTCTTAGGCAGCCCCCAAACGATAATGAACAAGTTACTTTACACAGAGACTCTACAATTTCCTGTGCTTGGCAGGTATAAGGGCAAAGTTATCATGGTACCACCTCCTGTGAATAAAGAAGAGAGGAAGAAGAGAAAGAAAGACAGTTGCTTCAGCTCTGAAAGGTCAGTTCAGGGATTCATATTGGAAACTATTAAAGTCTCAAAGTTAGGTAGCAGTTTTCTAAATTATTAATATCTAACATTAGCATTAGATACTAGTTTTTATTTCTATATAAAGTTTCCCAAATCTTCACTTTATCACCAGTGGAAGTCTGGAGCCAATACTGATTGTGTACCTGTGTACACACTTCACATTTTATTAATAAATTCTGCATTTAGTTCACGCAGTAATTTTGCAAAGTAGGTGTCATGGACCCCATTCTACAAATAAAGAAAAGGAGGCCCAAAGAGCCACAATGCCTGCCCAAGGCCACACAGCTAAAAAAAATGTTTCTATTAGTCTGAATTCCTGGAGAGCCAATAAGATGTATGTATAGAGAGAGAAGGAGATTTATTATAAAGAATCTGCTGATGTTATTGTGGAGGCTGAGAAGTCCCAAGATCTGCAGTTGGCAAGCTGGAGACCAACGAAAGCTAATGGTGTAGTTCCAGTTCAAATGTAAAGGCCTGAGGACCAGGAGAGCAGATGGTGTGAGTTTCATTCCAAAAGCTGGCATGCTCAAAACTCAAGACTAGCTAACGTTTAAGTTCAGGTCTAAAGACAGGAAAAAAAACCCAGTGTCTCAGCTCAGGGCAGTCAGGCAAAAGGAGTTCCCTCTTACTTTAACTCCTGGGAAGGCCAGCCTTTTTGTTTTATTCAGGCCTTTAACTGATTGGATTAAGACCATCCACATGGGGAGGGAAATCTGCCTAACTCTATTTACCAATTCTAATGTTAATCTCATCCATAAACGCCCTCACAGATACACCCAGAAAAATGTTTGACCAAATATCTGGGCACCCTATGTCCCAGTCAAGCTGACACACAAAATTAACCATTGCAGTGGGTAAGATGACTAATTGCCTCCAAAGCCCATGCTCTTTCCACTCCCCTATCTGCCTGCTGTGAAGTATTTCTTATTTCAAAAATACATTTTTTCTTTTGCAAGAAACTCAAGATGCACTTAAAAAAATTAACACTTGAGATTATTCAAATAAAAGATTTAATAGCTTGCTTATCAAAACATAGTTATCACCCTCCATCTTCCATTTTGCATTTTTTGGGCTGCTAGGAACACGTGGTGTGTGGTTTTGCTGAGATGCTTCCTGCATACCTGAGCTATTGGGTCCCTAAGAAATCAAATGTTTGTTTTTCAACTTGGCATCATCATGAAGCAGAGATGTCAGGATAGCATTTCTTAGTGCTGCCAATATCTTGAGTAATCTTAATCTTGTTAGATCAATAATGTGAAATTTTGCTAGTTGTCATTTTAATTGATTTAATTGAAATTGATTTGGCATAAATGAGTGGACAGAAATTTATTAACAGTGATCATGAGGGTTTTAAGTATCTGCTATGTAAGAAGTGATGTGACTTTGATTTATACATCTAAAGACTCCCTCTTTCCAAGTTCTGTTAGAGAAACAAACCTAATGTTTAGTGCTAAAAACTATTAAACATTGGTGAAGGCAGCGTATGGAGATTCTGAAAACATGAGTATTTGGGTATTCATTTCAGTTTATCCCATTTCTATCATGTGGTTGGTTGTTATAATTCAGTTACTGTAAACTACATATGTGTGCATTTATCCTTATGTCTATGTATCAGAAAATTTGATTTTTCTTTTGTCATTTGTGTCCCTAAAATTCAGACAACACCACAGAAACAAGGAAGAGATGAAATAATAGAGCAAATTTTATTGACCTTTGTGGGTTTTATATATTTTTTAAATTAATTCTCTCCTAACACTTGGATATTTGTTTTGTTACGGAAAGAGTTTTACTATAATAATTTTGGTCTATCAGGATTTGACATGTATCAAAGCATAAATGAATGATCTCTAATTTTCTTGCTATTTTTAAAATTTTAAATATGCATTACCTTTTGTGCTTCCCTGTTCCTTTTCTTCTCCTTTTCTTTTCAACTTCTCTTCACTGTCCCTCCCTTCATCCCACTCCCCACCCCCACCAAAGTGCTCTATCACTGAAGACCTTCCACAGCCCATGGAAGAGCTATTAGAAATTTGTTAAG
Organism: Pongo abelii; assembly: GCF_028885655.2. Lineage (NCBI taxonomy): Eukaryota > Metazoa > Chordata > Mammalia > Primates > Hominidae > Pongo > Pongo abelii. The sequence goes on along the minus strand of NC_071992.2, from coordinate 134,591,845 downwards.
AACCAATTTCTGCTTCTTTGTCAGGGACAATCATTTGTTTTAGAGCTGATTTTCTGCCTTAATTAAATGAAAATGTCACTCTGTCAAATGAATTCATTTATATTTATTAATCCAGTTCTCCAGGCTTGAATTTCTTAGTAGGGACTTGGGCTCATCACATTTGCTCACAGCATAAACTGAAAAATGTCTCTTACATCAGTTTAAAAGACTCACAAATTATTGCTCCACCCTGTAAAAGTACTATATAAACAAAGCTGTGATTAACAAATGTGTGAATGATTTTCTTGTGTAGATGCTATCTAGGTGCATATAAATATACATATTTGGTTATGTTGCACACACGTGCGTCTGTGTGTGTTAGGGCAGGAAAGTGATGAATATCCATTACTGCCATCCCTTAGTACTTTAATAAAGTGTTAAAGGTAACATTTTAGCCACCTGTGTGTTTTTATTTGCCTTTTCAAAATGCTAATTGATGATGCAAAGTTTAAGTGCTACCCAGTCTTTCCCTCCAAAAATATTAAAGGATTACTTAGTGAGTATGGTCTTTGTATCTAACATTGTAATAGGTACTTAAAAAAATTAAAATGGAATAAACATATTCATTCACTTATTGAACAGCTTTTTTTGAGTTACCTACTATGCGTCTGATGAGGTAGTGGGAATCAGTGATGAACAGTACATCCTGAATCCATGCTTTTATGGAGCTTACAGCATCTAGCTCATAGTAGGCACTTGGCAAACTGAATGAGCAAATAAGTGAATTAATTAATTTTGTAAGAGAAAGAGACAGCAGACTGATAATTATTAAGTTATTAATTGCATTAAGTCCTCAAAGGAGAATGTACAGACTTGAGATTGTATAGTGGGGACTAACAAAGGCAGGGATTGGAATCAGGGAGAGTATTTACAAAGAGGGAACAATGATGTTAAGATATTTTGCTAGAGCAGGGGGTAGTTGTGAGGTGACACTGGAGAATTATGCCAAAGCTAGACCACCAGAACATTTAGGTCATATTAAACATGTGGGCCTTAACCCTAAGAATTTTAGACACTCATGGAAGAGCTTTAAGCAGAGATGTGACATGATCAGGTTTCATTTTGAGATTAAACCATTCCAGAAGGCCAGCACACTAGTTCTTTTAAGCTTTCTGCTCTGTTTCTCCAGAACACATACTGAAAGGGGTAATATTACCTTGAATTCTTCAAGAAAAAAACAAATGCAATTAAAGAAATTCTTACTGGAACGGTAGAAACTGGCACTGTTGCTTCCCTAGCACAGGTAGAGTTTGCTCTAGACTTTCTGGCCATCTCACAACCATAAATGTGAACTCCTTAATCATCCACCCTTTGTGGCAAAATCCCCGTGGGTACCCACGGCATCTTCGAGGTCTCTTGTATACACATTACCTTTTTCCTTCCTCTAAAAAGCATACTTTCAACTCTACCTTTTTGTTTTGTGTTTTGTTTTGTTTGTTTCGTATTTTTTTTTCTTTTACCTCAAGTGGTCTGGAGACAAAACTTGTTTTAAAGGACTGCAAAATTGAGTTACCAACAATGTAAACAGTGACTTCATAAAATAGGCAGTTTTAATCTTTAAATAAACCATTATTTTGTTTTCCTTTCTGTATCATAATAAGAGTTAAAATTATGCGTTTGCAGTTTCTATTGTACTGGGAGTCGATTGGTCCCTTGGGTTAACCTGGCATTCGGGTCAGGAATTGCCAGTACTTTTGTTTCCTCATCCTCAGAATAGCTTCTGGTAGATACTAAGATTTGTTACAGTAAAGATATTTGACATACTTATTACTTAGACTCCAGGGAGCCCATCCTATTCAAGCCTTGGTCTTAGAAGGAAAAGGTTGAGAAAGAGTTGAAGAAGTCCCTCTTTATCAGTGGACTTCTTTGTGTATTGATAAAGATGACCACTGCCCAGGTGGACCAAAAAGTAATCTCCTGAGCAGGGTAGGAGAATGGCTTTGATCCAGAGCTCCATCGCAGACCATGTAAGGTCAGCTTGTAGAGTATTCAGTTGAATAAATGTTTGCTGAACACTTATTATATGCTATATATAGGACCCTTCAGCCCAGTAAGTATTGCAAAACCTTAGAGCTTTGACTTATCCAGTTTTTATCAGAATTGGTCCACACCCCAGGATACTTAGCCACACATGAGGCCAGGGCAAATATCAACGTCAGTGATAATCACTATCATTTATTATATGCTTATTATGTGTTAGCACTGTTCTAAGCACTTTTTTAGCACTGTCATTTTATCCTTACAACTCTATGATATGGGAGCTGTTATTATCCCTTTTTTTCTGCAGATCAAGCAGCTGAGGCACAGAGAAGTTAATTTATTTGAACCAAGTCACACAGTATAAGAAGTGATGAAGCAAGGATTTAAACACAAGCTCTCTCCAGGAGCGCGATGCTCTTAGATACCATGCTACGTTTGTTGCTATAACTGCATACATTGGGAATATAATATCTCATCATTGCTTTGTGCCAGGTGCTAGAGTTACAACTGGGAACACAATATAAATGGTCCCTGTCCTAACTGGGTTTGGAACCTGGTGGGAGATTATATTAGGCGGCTGGGGCTGCCATAACAAACTACCGCAGACTGGGTGGCTTAAACAACAGGAACTGATTTGCTTGCTGTCCTGGAGGCTAGAAGTCCAAGGTCACGGTGTTGGCAGAGTTGGTTTCTTCTGAGACCTCACTCCTTGGCTTGTCTGTGTCCAACTTATCCCTGTGTCTTCACATGGTTGTCACTCTCTGTGTTAGACCCAAGTCATATTGGATTAGAACTTATCCTAATGACCTCATTTTAATTTAATTCCCTCTTTAAAGACCCTGTCTCCAAATATGTTATATTTTAAGATACTAGGGATTAATACTTTAACATATTAATTGGGGGGCAGGGAATAATTCAGCCTATAACACAGATAGTTGTTAAAGAAGGAGAATACACACACACACACACACACACACACAGTTTAATGCCATACCCTTTATCAATGATCCATTATAACTACTTCTTTCTTAAGTGTTTTCTTTAAAGACTTGTTTTACATCTATAATGGTCTAACATGGGATGTGTTAACATATTTTCATTCTCTGAATACTACCATTCTCTCTCATCCAATGAATTGGATATACTTTCATCCCTGGAGTATCCATGTACTACTCTGAACATGCTCAGCCAATTAGCAGTCTTTCTTAATATTCTAAGTTCAGCGTGCTCCTAGGTTATATTTATTCTGCTTTGGCCTCTGTTCCTGTCATTTATTTTGTCATCTGGTGATTGATTTTGACACATAATGTCAGAAAAGGTGTGCAGGGGATAGTGCTAAAACTACAGTAGAGAAACCAAAAAATGTGTATAATTATGGGATGTTAAAATTTAAGGCTTATAGAGACTCAAATTTGCTTTTAAGGTAATGGCTAAAGAAGCAGAAGATAATGATAAGTAGGAAATTAGGAATGATCTGGACTTCATGAAAGGCAACATGAGTATCACTGCCATCTGAAATTGGCCACTGGTGGTTGGAAAAAACCTATGGTGACAGGGGTGTGAGACTTAATGGGATTTGGAAGAGTGGTTACCATTGTCCAGAGCCAAGCTGTGTTAATACAACTTATATACTGCTAAGTTGTATTAAGGTCAATAAAGGAAAAGTATAAAATGCAAAGAGCAGCTCTAAGTTAGAATGGGGAGTAATAGTTGCCTTTAAGTGGTAGTAAGAAGGAGAAATGTGGTCTGGCCAGATGAAGTATAGGAGAAGAGCAAGCACCTAGTTGGAAAAATACATGCTAAGCTCTGAGGCAGGAGAGTTTGTTTTGTTTTGTTCTGTTTTGTTTTATTTTGTTTTGTTTTGTTTTGTTTTGTTTTGTTTTGTTTTGTTTTGTTTTCAGAAGACAGGGCCTCGCTCCACTGCCCAGGCTGGAGTGCAATAATGCAGTCACAGCTCACTGCAGCCGTGACCTCCTGGGCTCAAGCAATCCTCCCACCTTAGCCCCCTGAGTAGCTGGGACTAGAGGTGTGCACCACCACACCTGGCTAATTTTTTTTTATTTTTTGTAGAGATGGTGTCTCACTACATTGCCCACACTGGTCTCAAACACGGGCTTAAGGGATCCTCCCACCTTGGTCTCCCAAAGTGCAGGGATTACAGGTGTGGGCCACTGTGCCTGGCCTGAGTTTAGCATTTCCTAGGAACTGAATGAAGGCCACAAGTTGAATCACAGAGCCCAAGAGAGAGTGATGTGGCTGGGACACAGGCAAAGGCCAGGTCCTGTGGAGCCTCAAAGCTACATTAAGGATTTAGAATAGGATCCAAGAAGTGCAATGAGAAGCCATTAAAGAATTTTTTTCAGTTTCATTATTTTTGACAATAATATTTCTTTTTGGAGTACAATGTGATATCCATGTATAGATTGTAGAATGATTAATTAGGCTAATTAACATATCCATCATCTCACATACTAATGGTTTATTTGTGATAAGAACATTTAAAATCTACACTTTTAGGCTGGGTGCAGTGGCTCACACCTATAATCCCAGCACTTTGGGAGGGCAAGACAGGAGAATCACTTGAGGTCAGGAGTTCACCTAAAGTAATTTGGTAAACGTTGTCTGTACTAAAAATACAGAAATTAGCTGGATGTGGTGGTGCATACCTGTAATCCCAACTACTTGGGAGGCTGAGGCACAAGAATCGCTTGAGCCCAAGAGGCAGAGGTTGCAGTGAGCCTTGACTGTGCCACTGCACTCCAGCCTGGACAACAGAGCAAGACCCTGTCTGAAAAAATATAAATAAAATCTACACTTTTAGCAATTTGAAATATACATCATTATTAACTATAGTCACCGTGCTGTACAATAGATCACAACAATTTATTCCTTCTGCTTAGTGGGAACCCTTTGATTATTTCTCCCTTCCAATTTAAACGAGTGATGAGATCCCATTTACATTTTCAAAAGATTGTGCTGACAGCTGTATGGAGATGGATTGGATGAGAGCAGAAATGAAACCAAGGAGGTCAGATAGTCCAATTTTGCAGAAATGCAGAAGAGAACAGGCAACAGTTAAAACTGAGGTCATAGCCAGAGCGAATGGGGGTGGATCTGTTTGCAGATAGGATCAATAGAACTTGGTACTGGACTAGATTTGGGAGGAGAAAGGGGGCTTTAAGAGTGAGTGCAGGTGGTTGGCCTGAGCGGCCACAAATGTGGAGTCACCTCTGCTGAGGAAGAAGAAGCATGAAGCAGAGAGTTGTCCTGGAAATGAGAGAGGTCGGTTTGAAACACCCAATAAAGCAGTTAGATGTCTGAGTATGGTGCTCCAGTGAGGGACCTGTATGAAAATAGAAACCGAGGAATCATTAGAATATCTGTGTCAAGTATGCCATCAGAGTGGTGCAGTCACTTGATCACTAGACATTTCTGCCCTTCACTCACATTAGGTTTTGTTTATCATCAAGTAAGAGAGCTGAAGGTGCAGGCTCAAAGTGTCCTGTGGATGCTTCCCTCCCTGAGCTGCAGGTGGGCATTTATGTATATCACGGGTCTCTTCTCATGAAGGTTTGTTTGCATGAATATCAGAAAAGGGCTTGACAGGGACAAGAAGCTGTGCTGAGAAAGACTACGAAATAGCATTGCAGGGCCAGGTGGTGCCCTACACCGGCTCCCATTTCCAGCATTACTTTTGTCAACAGTGGAATAAACTATCACAGAGTGGCTCACCATGGTCTTGGGAGTCAAAGAATCTAAGTTGACCTCCCAGCTCTGTCCCTCACTCCCTGTATAACCTTAGGCAAATGACAGATCTCTCTGAAAGTAAGTTTTCTTTTAAGTAAAATGAGAGTACATATACCTAGCTCAGAGAGTTGCTATCAGGATTCAAAGGGATATTTTTGCAAAGTAATTATTAGCACAGATCTCAATAAATCGTATATAGTAAATGGTTCTACTTCTAAGAACACGTTCTTGGCGGAGATTAATGTAAGGATGAAGAATGTATTTTATAAGTCTATTCTAATAAATCAAACCTGAAATTTTGTGAAAATTCTCAAGCCAGCAAGATAAGAGGGGGGATTGTTTAGGGTATATAGCTTTATCACTTCCATTAAATTGCTTCAGACACAGGCTAGATTTTTTGTCAATCAGAATCACAGTCAAAGGTGTACCAATATCTAAAGACAGTTTTCAGCTTTTGTGAACAAGTTTAGTGGGTGGTATATATAAGCTTCTATATAGAGATATGCATTTGGATCTTTTTAATACTTTCCTTTGATCAGACTGAATAGCTGATTGGAGAATCATTTCTAATGTTTTAGAAAATTTCTTTCTGCGTACATAAAGAGGATGTTTTATAGGATAGAGAGGATTTTTAGTTTTTTCTGGGAATGGAAGAATCCTCACCACTACTACCTCCAAACTGTCTAGTCTATCCCTTGCTCTATACCTTTGCGTTAATTATTAATAGTTCCTTATTTTTTAATAATTTTTATTTCCATAAGCTTTTGGAGAACAGCTGGTATTTGGTTACATGAGTAAGTTTTTTAGTAGTTAATTGTGAGATTTTAGTCCACCCATCACCCGAGTAGTGTACACTGAACCCAGTCTTTTATCTCCTACCCTTCCTCCCAAGTCCCCAAAGTCTATTGTGTCATTCTTACCCATTTGCATCCTCATAGCTTAGCTCCCACTTATGAGTGAGAACATACAATGTTTGGTTTTCCATTCCTGAGTTACTTCACTTAGAATAATAGTCTCCAGTTCCATCTTGCTGCGAATGACATTAATTCATTCCTTTTTATGGCTGAATAGTATTCCATCATATGTGTATACACCACAGTTTCTTTATCCCCTTGTTGATTGATGGGGATTTGGGCTGGTTCCATATTTTTGCAATTGCAAATTACACTGCTCTAACCATGCATGTGCAAGTGTCTTTTTCATATAATGACTTCTTTTCCTCTGGGTAGATACTCAGTAGTGGGATTGCTGGATCAAATGGTAGATCTACTTTTAGTTCTTCAAGGAATCTCCACACTGTTTTCCATCGTGGTATTTTTAAATGTTCTACTGAGAAATATTTATGGTTATTGTCCAAGTCAGTATTTTTACTAAGTACCTGTTGTGTGCCAAGCACTCTCTGGACTCAAATGAACAAAGCAAAGCAGACTCCTGTTATTTCTGGACTCTGCAAATGTGATTTAACTGGAGAACAATACAAGGATATCTGTGATTTAATTCTCATTTGAGCCATATATAATTAAGTGCTCTGGAATACCTCTGACCAGTAGAACTTCTGAAATGATGGAAAGGTTCTAGTTCTGCACTGCTCAGCACAGCAGCTACTAATGACATGTGGCTATTGAGCACTTGAGTTGTGGTCAGTGTGACTAGGAACTGACTTTATACTTTATTTTAATTTGAATAATCACAGATGGCTTCCAGCTGCCATACTGAACAGCATAGCATCAGTAATTCTGAGGAGGGATGGTATGGACTCCAAGAATTCAGGAAGGAAGAAACCTGAGCTTAGAAATAAGGAGGAAACTGGAAGAAAACTCTGTTTAGAGTAGTAGCATGAGCAAAGGCTGGGAGGAAGGAAAAGGTATATGGTTTATGAAAATTATGGAGGAAAGGGAATTGAGGGAAACAAGATGAGAGAGGCTTTCTGAAAATAGGAAGAAGGTTCTAGAATCTAGACCATTCCTCTACTTTACATGTTTGTTCTATTTTACTAGCACCAAACCTCTCATTATTTGGAATAGTGGTTGCACAGTGTTTAACTTTTTTATGCCTTTTATAAATAATTGTTTTCCACAGAGTCATCATTTGCAGTGTACAAGTTGTTTGGTGAAATTTTTAATATCAGTCAGATGGGAATCTAAAGAGAATTCAAAGAAGCCATTACTTAGTAGAGGTTAAAGGAACTCAAAAGGGTTGTTAAGTCACCCAGGAACAAGCAAGGCAGAAGCCTACATGGCAAAAGTGTGGGAGTGTGTTAAAGAGCTCTGAGAAAAGCTGAAGCCTTGGAGGAGGGGTCAGATGCCTGCAGGGAGGGAGGAAACATTTCAGAGCAGGGCAGCCAATGCCAAAACTGTCAGGGGCAAGCGGGGTGGGGAGAGGAAAGGATAGCCTCACCTCTCACCTCCTGCCTCCCACTGATACCACTCACTGGCTAAATGCATCCAGAAGCTAGAGGGCAAGGGATGGCAGGCTGCATAGTCCACAGAGCCCAGCACTTCATTGGCACAGAGCTGGACTGAAGAGACAAGAATGGACAGCGAGGGAGGGGTGGGGAAAGGAAATGGAAATAAACAGCACTGTTATTTTCCCCCCTTAATGTTTAAAAAAATAATAATGTCTTAGTTTCAGCTACTATAACAAATCTGCCATTTTCTGGGTAACTTAAAGCACAGAAATCTATTTCTGATGGTTCCAGAGGCTGGAAATTCCAAGATCAAGTTGCCTGCAGATCTGGTGCTTGGTGAGGCCCTTCTTCCTCATTTGTAGACAGTTACCTAACACGGAGGAGAGCAGGAAAGGAATTTCTCTCTTGTCTCTTCTTACAAGGGTGCTAATCTCATTCTAAAGGCTCCACCCTTGTGACCTTATTACCTCCCTAAAGCCCTGTTTCCAAATACCATCACTTTGGGAATTAAGGCTTCAACATATAAATTTTTCTTTTGGTGGGGCACAAACATTAAGTTCATAGCAAATACTAAAAGGAAAACCAGTTTAATATCTAGTATGTTGGTTAAATTATGAGAAAACCATATAATGGTATGAGATGCAGCATTGAAATTACATGTAATAACAAGAGAACATGCTCACTAGATATTAAGTGAAAATATGAAAACATCACATACAAAAAGATCAAAATATTGTATTTAGTAGTGTATATACAATAAAATATAAATGTTTATTATTTTCACACAAAAAAACTGAAAAGATACAGCAATATTTTAACAGTGGTGTATCTGGATGGTGGTTTAACGTGATTTTTATTTTCCTTGTATTCTGTCAGGTTTTCCAAATTTTCTAAAGCAACATAATTATTTTTATGATCTGGAACAATGTTTCTGTTGTTTTTTGATATACCTGCAGGGCTATATTGAGTAGAGAGAGGTATATGGCCAAGTTCCTTTTTATCAGTCATTTGCTGGCTCTACGGTTAGCATAGGTCTTTGCATGTACCTGTTTCTACAGTGACCAGGCACCTTAGCTGCATTTCTTAGTGCATTAAAAATGAGACAAGTCAATAAAATGCTCTTCTTTAAAAATATTCCTTTGAGAAACCCTGAGGTACTGGAGAGTGGCCTGATTTCCTATTGATCGTTTTATTGCCTCAATTATTTTCTCAAACACAGTTAGTTAATTCAGATCCCCACCAACCACTTTTCCCCATTGTCTATTACACTTGGTCTCTGTTAAATATGAATCTTTGGTGACACTTCCATTACTAAATTGACAGTTGCATAATGCTTTATTGGCATCTGTAAGAATGGTACATATTTCTTAGGAACTATGGAGATGATAGGCTTTTTTTTTTTTTTTTCTGAACCACCTAAGCATAGCCGGTTGTGTGTACTCTTGTAATTTTAATCTTTAAAACAGCAATCCATCTGTTTCATGGTTTTCTTCTTTCCTAATAGAAAGAATTTCCCCTTACTCTCTTACTGATCTACAACCATTTGACCATGATGGACTCTTGTAAATGGAATTATCTGAAGTGATTTGATGACTTCTCATATTACTTTTCATTTCAGTAAATCCACTTCCTCTTCCTGGCTTGCTTTTTAACCTCCAGCTGCTACCCAATTATTAGTTCTTGGATGACTGCTTCAACAGCATTACTGTAGTGCTTGCTTGTAGCAGATATTAATAATACTAAGCAGTTTGTAAATGTGCACAGTGTTAAACACATATAAGGAATGTTGATAACTCTAATCATAGTTTTGCTACTCGTAAGTTAGGATTCTTGTGGTTGCGAGGAACAGAAATCAACTCAAGGTGGCTTCAGCAAAACAATGGGCCGAATACATTGCTTGGATAATCCTAATACACATACAGAAGGAGTCTTCACCAGGGCTTCAAGACAAAGAGCCAGCAAGGATTTCAGAAGAATGAGAACTGTGAACTAGAAAACCAACAAGAATTCAGACAATCTGCTCTCATTTTCTCTTGTTTCTGCTTTTCTCTCAGTCTGCCTCTTCATTTTTTAGACACACTCTGCAGGATGATTCACAAAATGGCAGAAGATGACTTCCTACTCTTTTCAAGTTGACTGGCTATGCCCAGAGCCCTCAGAACTCTCTCAAGTTCTCTCTCAATTTCTCAACTTTCTGCTCCCAGAAAGGAACTTGGGCAAGTTCCTTTCTTTTCTTAGTCTCACTAGTGTATGTCAATCCTACATACACATACATAACCTGATAGCCTTGCTATCAGGTTAGGGTTGACATACACTAGTGAATGGTTAAACCATGACAGACCACAGCACAATGAGGTAAATGCTATGATTGAGGCAGCTAGAGAGGAAGTTCTGCCACTCCCTACTACAGGACCTTGGGCAAGTTCCTTTCTTTTCCTAGCCTCACTTTCCAGTAAAATAAAAGGAGTATGTTCTGCTGCTTCCCATCCCAATTCCAAATTCCCTGGACATGAACTCTAATTGACCCAGCTTTGATCTAATCAGCAACAACTGTAGGCAGAGTTGAGCGGTATGTCCCTCACTGCCTGCAGACATCCCGTGTCCCCTGTGATCATTTTGAGAGGATCAGACCATTTTACAAGGTGTCAATCATAATTAATGTGTAGTTGATGCCTTCATTGTACTTAATAAATTACAGAGATAGAAATTTGCCAAAGTAAGCATCTTTTTGCATTAATATTTAGAAGAAGAAGAACGATATAGCTCATAAGGATGTAGCCAGGGAAGAAGTAGATTTTGGAGACTCATGTCCCACATGGTGAGAAAGAGTAGATTTTGCATTCTTCACTTAAGAGATTGTCATAGAGATATTTCAGAGAGATGATGGGATGTGATCAAAAGAACTGAAGTAAAATATCAGAGCTAGGAATGACACTGAGAAAAGTAAAATAGAAAAGGATTAGTTTATAAGAGGCAGGCAGGTTTCCCATTATGAATATGGCTGTTTGGGTACCACATTTATTAAGAATCTACTATGCTATGGTCTGTACACCAAAGCACACATATTTTATGAAGCTTGAATCCTGGACATGAGAATATCTGTTTTGAAGCAACCAAAATACGGTTAGCCTTTCTGTTTGGGCCTTATTGCATTATATCCCCCAAATAAAGATATATAGGTAGTCATTCACTTAATAGACATTTGTCCAACACTGCTAAGCCTCAGGCAAATCCTAGGCACTGTGGTTATCAAACAGATCTTTAAATGAGTATTAGTATTAATTAAGCTCTGTGGCAGGCACTTAGGTCAGCACTTCACATTCTTTTAACTCATTATTCTCAAAATACACACCAGGAAGTAGGTTCTTCTGTAATTTCCATTTTATAGAGAAGAAACAAGGCACCAAAACACAAGAATGATGAGGGCTGGAGCTTGACCTCAGGTCTACCTGACTATAAAACCCTTGGTTGTATTGATTTAGTTAACATTGCTATCAAGTTAGGATTGACATACACTAGTGAATGGTTAAACCATGACAAACCACAGCATGATGAGGTAAATGCTGTGATTGAAGCAGCTAGAAGAGGAAGTTCTGCCACTCCCTACTATGGGACCTTGGTCAAGTTCCTTTCTTTTCTTAGCCTCACTGACCTATAAACTAAAACAAGTAAAGGACTGATCTTACAGGTGATTGTGTGGAGTAAGAGAGCTGGTAATAGGTGAAGGGCTCTCACAATGGTAGCTTTCATTTTTGAGCCAGAGTCTCACTCTGTTGCTCAGGCTGAGTAACAGCTCACTTGCAGCCTTGACCTCCTGCGCTCAAGCAATCCTCCTACCCCAGCCCCTTGAGAAGCTGGACTACAGGCATGCACCACCACGGCTGGCTAGTTTTTCAATTTTTTGTAGAGATGAGCTCTCACTATGTTGCCCAAGCTGGCCTCAAACTCCTAGACTCAAGCAATCCTCCCAGCTTAGCTTCCCAAGGTACTGGGATTACAGGTGTGAGGCACAGTGCCCAGCAGGTGGCTTTTGTTATTATCCACAAAGTGCTCTGTACTGTGAAAACAAGTACTGCCTGAGTCTCTGAGGACTCAGGGAGGAAACACGCTTTGATGCATCTGATGTTGCTAGGTAAAGAGACAAAGGTTGGACATTCATTGTAGAAGGATCTATAAACAAAGGCTCTTCATTTATTCAATGCACATTTATTGAGCATATACTATGTGCCAAGCACTGAGCTCAGTGTGTTAGTTAGGGATAGATAAGCACAGCACCATGGAAGCCTGTAGAATGTTCTAGAGCCTGACTTTAAACAATAGAAGAACCTGAGAAAAGTTGCCACCAGGAAATATCTGTGAGAACAGTTATGGACATGACAAACCTAAGATTGTCTCAAGGAGACAGCAAACCAATTTCCTCACCAAGCCCTTTCAAAGTTCTGTATTCAGCAACAGTTTTATCACACCTTGTGCACTGAGGGGTTCCCCCTCCATACTTTTTACATCCACCTGTGTCTACACACTACAAAATAAATCACTGTCCTTCATTTTCCAGGATGACACAGCTGACTTCATATATCTCGATGAAGGATTATTCAGTTATACAGAACATTCTTCAACTGGAGATAGCTTGAGAAGGGGTAAAAAAAAAAGTGTTAAGGCATATTAAAAATTGGCTTATTCTAGTGGCAGTTTGTCATTTTTCAATTTGGCATCTTTCCCTGTTCTTTTCTCTACCATGAAGATCTGTATGACTCTTGATTCAGAGGGGATTTTCTTGTGAGGTACCTTTCTCCAAGCATATGGATAAAATTGCCAGGTTTAATTGAAGGCTGTTTAGAGTCTTGCTCTATTTACAGTCAAAAGCAGATCACTTCTGTTCTTGGCCTCGATCCTAGACTCCCAGGAAATTAATGGTGCCTCTTGGCCTGTGACAGTCTGTGTTTACTTCCTGGAATTGGCTTCTGGCTTTGATTGGCCTTGAGTGTCAGGGCTTCCTTGGCTCAGGTGGGCCAACTCCACCTGGGACTGTTCTGGTTCCCTCAGGCTACCCTTGTCTGACCAGCGCATCCTATAGTCTCTGAAGCCACAAGATTGTTGTCTGTGCCTTCCTGTGATTCATAGCACGGAGCAAAGGATCAAAACAGCTTGAGCTGGAAATAACTTCATTTACTTTTTTAAAAAAGTAATAAGTGGGCCGGGTGCGGTGGCTCATGCCTGTAATCCCAGCACTTTGGGAGGCCGAGGTGGGCAGATCACGATGTCAGGAGATCGAGACCATCCTGGCGAACACGGTGAAAACCCATCTCTACTAAAAATACAAAAAAATTAGCCGGGCGTGGTGGCGGGCACCTGTAGTTCCAGCTACTCGGGAGGCTGAGGCAGGAGAATGGCATGAACCCCGGGGGGCAGAGCTTGCAGTGAGCGGACATTGCACCACTGCACTCCAGCCTGGGTGACAGAGTGAGACTCTGTCTCAAAAAAAAAAGTAATAAGCGGTCAGAAGCAGTGGCTCATGCCTGTAACCCCAGCACTTTGGGAGGCCGAGGCAGGTGGATCACTTGAGGCCAGGAGTTTGAGACCAGCCCGGGCAACATGGGAAAACCCTGTCTGTACAAAAATTTAGCTGGGCATGGTAGCACGTGCCTGTAGTGCCAGCTACTCAGGAGGCTGAGGTGGGAGGATCGCTTGAGATTGGGAGGCAGGGGCTGCAGTGAGCCGAGATGGCACCGTTGCACTCCAGCCTAGGCAACCGATCGAGACCTTGTCTCAAAAAATATAAAAAATAAAAATGAGTAATAAACACATTTGTAGCAGTTAGTGTGTACTAAGCACTGTTTTTATTTTACAGGTAAGGAAACTGAGACACACTAAGGTTAAGCAGCTTGCTATACAGCTGATCACTGGCACAGCTGGGAAACTAGCCCCAGCAGTCAGATTCAGTGCGTGCACTGTTAACCCCTGACTGTGCCACTTTGCCATGCTTAGAGGTAGCCTAGTTCAACCTCTTATTAGATGAGTTATTCTATAAAAAAGCTGTTAACACACAGCAAGAGCTATGTAAGAGCTAGTTATTATTACTAGTGTGTTTGATGATGGTGAAAACTGAAGCCAGACAAGTGACGGAAGCTTATCCATTTAGTCCAGGATTTCACAAATTGTATTCTGTAAAACATTTGTATCAACAGGATGTTATAAGTGTTCTTTTTAAAAAATATTATAGTCAAATAGGTTTGGAAAATATACGTTTAAAAAACAGTCTTTTATAGTGTAGTAATTCTCAAACCCTTTAATATGCTAATATGCATTATTTATCTTCAAAAAGCTGTAGTATCCAGACTTTTCCCACCTTTCCCCACATTTTACACATATTTGAGACCATTGTGGAGAAAGCAGTTAACATAGCAGGACTTACATTGTTTTCCTTAGAAGGTTCTGATTGCAAGGTTGGCCCCTGCTGGTGTCTAGAAAACTTGGGTTTTGGGAGGGTTCCCACACTCCCTGACCAGAATGGTTCACTGTGCCTGAACTGTTTGAATAAACAGTGTCATTTATGCTGAACACCTGCTTTCCTTCTGGGAGCCTAGAATTTTGGCACATGCTAGGAAGGATCCCCCAGTAAAAACCTTGGACACTGAGACTGGGCCCAGTGGCTCATGCCTGTAATTCCAGCACTTTGGTAGGCCAAGGCAGGAAGATCACTTGAGCCCAGGAGTTCAAGACCAGCCTGAGCTACTCAGTGAGACCCTGTCTCTAAAAAGTAGTTTTAGAAAATTAACCAGGCATGGTGGCGTGTGCCTGTAGTCCCAGCTATTCAAGATGGGCCATGGGGGTAAAGGGGTACTAAGGCAGGAGGAATCCCATGAGCCCGGGAATTCGGGGCTGCAGTGAGCTGTAACTGCACCACCATACTCCAGCCTGAGCAGCAGAGCAAGACCCTGTCTTTGACAACAACAGCCACCTTGGCCAGTGAGTCTCTGATGAGCTTGTCTCGCAGACATTTCACATGTGTTGTCACAACTCCTTGTTGGAGGAATTCAACACATCCTGTATGACTCTACTAAAGGATGGACTCTTGTTGGCTCATGCCTGGTTTTCTCTGGACTCTTTCCCAGGTGCCTTTTCCCTTTGTTGATTTTGCTTTGTATCCTTTTGCTATAGTAAATCTTAGCCATGAATACAACTATATGCTGAGTCCTGTGAGTTCTCCTAGTGAATCACAGAAACTGGGGCTGCTCTTAGAGACCCCCTGTCACATCCAGAAAATTATTTCCCTCTCAATGCCTTTTAACATCTCATGGGTCATTGGTTCTACAGCATGCAGCCCTGAGGAGCTGTTCGGTCCCACAAGTTAGAGGCAGAGATTAGCCCACATAATTATTCTGGGCTTTTGGTGAAAAATGTTAGGGTTCTGAAGGCTCATGTGGAGTAACACTTTCTTCCTGCCTGGGACACATAGATTGAATATATATTGAGAGAGCAAAACTGACTAGTACATTTCTACCATCTTTCTGGAATATTCAGTTGGGAAGGATAAGCATGGAAACAGTAGCCTCAAGACATAACCATCCTTTATGTTCTTCCATTTTTAGATTTAGCTCTTTAGCCCGTATTAAAATTATTTGTATAAATCTATATTAGCATGTATATGAAACTATAATAAAATTACATATATATATTTATATGGTTTTATAAAGTTTGTTTACTACATCTAATCAGAAAACCCTACTAAAGGGATTATATGGCTTTTGGGGCCTCATGCTGGAGCCTGTGACATCCCTCGATAATTATGATTTCCCTGAGTTCATTTTACAGAATAAACAGATGCACCAAGGGTCTCCAGAGAGCAAGTAGGCCGCTGCGGTGCAGGACAAGCCAAATGGAGACAGTGGTTAGCCCCAGCATCCGTTCTCTCAGCACCTTTCCTGGTACTCCTCCTCCTCCTCCACATTCTTCATGGCTGACTTGTCTTCCTCTTATGTGTTTTCCAGATGCCAAAAGTTATATTTGCATATCCTCTACCATGGGTGGGGAACTGTGTCTCCTGCAGTCCAGCCGACTCCACTTTACTCCCCTACTTTGTATGACTAAACCAACCTACCCTGTCCTTTGACCTTGTTTTCACTGCTCTTGACCTGTTTCCAGTTAATACAATCTTACTCTAACAAGCCACCAGGGACTAGTTGGTTTAACTGGCTCCTTGCCCCATTGGCTAGTTGGACAGATAATTCTCTAAGCAGTTTGTCTTCCTCACTGTCTACACCCCACTCTTATGCTGCATTATGCCTTCATTTATGTCTTTCTTCTACATCTTTGTCCTTTTTGATCTCTCCAAATCTCAGCTCAAGTTCCACTCTGTCCTCTGAGAAGTTGGCCCTCCTCATTGTACCACTACTAACCTTTCCAGACCTGTGCATTCTCATCAGTATCTCTGTCTCTACCATACACCTTAGCGCGTATCACTTTATTTGCTTATACAGTCATGCATCGCTTAGTGACAGGAATATGTTCTGGGATATGCATCATTAGATAATTTCATTGCGTGAGCATCGCAGTGTGTGCTTACAGAAACCTAGATGGTATAGCCTATTACAACCCTAGGATATGTGGTATAATCTATTGCTGTAGGCTACAAACCTGTACAGCATGTCACTGTACTGAATACTGTAGGTAATTTTAACACAATGGTTAGTATTTGTATATCAAAACATGTTTAAACCTAGAAAAGATAGAGTATAAATGCAGGATAAAAAGTAAAAAATGGTAGCCTCGTATAGGGCATTTACCGTGAATGAAACCTGCAAGACTGGAGGTTGCTCTGGGTGAGTCAGCGAGTCAGTGAGTGAGTGGTGAGTGAATGTGAAGACCTAAGACATTATTGAACACTACTGTAGACTTTATAAACACTGCACACTTAGACTACACTAAATTTATAAAAATATGATAATTGTACTGTAATGTTACAATGGTTATGATGTTACTAGGTGATAGGAATATTTCAGCTCCATCATAATCTTATGGGACCACCATTGTATATCAATTAATTTTTTACTAAAATGTCATTATGTGGCATGTGACGGTACATCCAAGACCCAGTGATTGAGCTCCTGCTGAGAGCCTTTCATTACACTAAAAAATGGAGATACCAAAGAGAATAAAACAAGTCCCTGCCCTCAAGGAGTTTACCGTGTAGTCGAGCTATGACATGGTGTGTTACCCTGTTTTTTATCACATGCTAGTGCTATTCTACATGAGAGCTGGGAACTCTTCTTCTGTTGTTTTCATTTCCAGAGTGATGAATGATCAATAGGAAACAATGGTTAAGAGCTCAGGAACAAACCCAGTTCATATCCCACTTCTGCAGTTTACTAGCCATGTTAGCCTCTATTTCCTCATCTTTAAACTGGGAATAGTTATATCTACCTCTTACAATGTTGCAAGGGCTGACTTTGATAAAGTTTATAAAGTGCTCAGCACCCGGCCAAGCATATACTAATCACATAAGGAAAAGGTAGCTATAATTCTTACAAAGTTGGCCTATGACACAAGCCTTGGTGGTATTTTTCCCTGGAACTCTGACCTCAGAGCAGCCCTGGGAGATGTTTCCTAGTGGACAAGGTCCCGGCATTTTACTGTCAACCTTCCCACATTAGTTCAACCTGAGCAGGATAGGGGGAGTTAAAACAGAATGCAACAGTGAGTCAGAAAGTCAACAATGAATGCAAAGACCTACAGGGCTTCCTCTGCACAAGGACATGGATTTCCACATCCATGTTTGGCTTGAAGTTTGCTGTCCCTAGCTTGCTTCATTTCCTGGCAGTCACTAGAGGCAGAATGGAAGCTGGAAGTCAGGAAGGAATTTCTGTGTAATTACCACGTACTATGTGCCGTATATATATGCACATTCTCAATCTTTACAACATCCCTGCCAAGAAGATATTCTTATTCCCACTTTACAAATCAGAAAGCTGAGACTTAGAGGTTAAGTAACTTAACCGAAGTTGCACAGCTAACCCAATGCAGATCCTAAGCTTGTGTCCATGATATTGAGTGCCCCTCAGTAAATCAAATCCATGGAAGTCCTGACCTAGTCCAGCCTGATCTGTTTGCATTTCCCCTTCTACACAATACACTCCTTGGCCCAAGGGGTCTATGATAGAGATGGAAACTTCAGTAAGCTTGCAACTCTATTGTTCTAACACACCTCTTCAGGGCCAGGATGAGGTAAGGAAAGCAAAGTGCTTGGCACAAAACGTAAAGAGGCACTTACTCTCAAGTTCATGTATGTACAAGACCACAAATTTGCTCACCCTAATCCCAACCCAGCCCCTCCTGTTGATTGTCTTGGGATGTGGCTGCTGGGATGCTCTAGAGGAAACCACAAAGATCTTCATCACCACGTTAACCAAAATAGGGCTGGGACTGGCTTGCAGGCTGTTTGATACTACTCCCCTGTCAATTTTTGCATGTTGCCATTTCTGGTTAGCGTCTGTCCCCAAAACGATTTTCCCCCCTCCAAAACTACCTTTTATTATTTTTTCCACCAGATTTTCTCTCCAAAACTACCATGTAGCCACACAAGCAGGAAGAGAAAGAGATCACTGAGATCCTCCACCAAGGCTAGAAAATTGGTTTTAACCAATTTGCTAACTCCACTCTGTTGGAAGTGTCTGAGTAAAGGAGAATTGGGGAAAGATTGGTGCACAGGGTTAGCAGGACCTGCCTCCTGCATGGGATGTGGGGAATTGCACTTGCCATTGTTGGAGCCCAGGCCAACCCTCCTCATCTTACAGATGAGGAAATTGAGGTGTTGAGAGGGGAAATGACTTCTGTGAGCCCACTTAGTTGGCCAATACTAAATTAGAGCTAGAACCCTATTTCCTACTCCTAGCACTTTTTCCACACTGAGTCAGGGAAATGGGGTCCACCATATACATTCTTATCTTGACTGCATTGCTACCACCTCCACCACCAACTCTTCAAAGGGGGCACCATCCTGACTGTAGCTGTGCCCATTTTTCTCTCTGTCAAAAGCCTGTTTATGTAATTGAATACCAGCAATGCAGTACATGACCCACCTGCATCAGAATCCTCTAGAGTAATTAACTGAAAATGAAGATTCTTGGGACGTCTCCTAGTTCTTCTGAGTCAGAAGTCTATCACTAGCGTTTGAGAACTACTAATCTGGATTTGGGACTATTTATACCAGTGACTTCTTATTCAATTTGTGGGATTCTTTTTTCCTTTCCTTTGGGGCATTAAGTCAGTACTTCCATCATCATCTTATATTTCTAGTTCTCAATCAAATTCAACAAGAAATGAAACTCACTATATTCTTCATCGGACTGTAATTTGGCCAAGATAGAAATGGGAAAAGGGAAATTTCAAAGTAGGAGATATTCGATTTTCTCTTGTGGGCATGATAAAGTTATGTAGAAAGATCCCTTATCTACGATTGGTGGGTTTCAAGCCTCTTATCAAAGACAGTGAAACACTTTTAAGATTGTTATTTTAAGTTGTAGGCAAAATATTTCCAAACATATGTCAGTAGTCTCTTAAAACTTTTTTTTTTTTTTTTTTTTTTTTTTTTTTTTTTTTTTTTTGAGGTAGAATCTTGCTCTGTCACCCAGGCTGGAGTGCAGTGGCATGATCTCGACTCACCTGCAACCTCCACCTCCTGGGTTCAAATGACTCTCATGCCTCAGCCTCCTGAGTAGCTGGGATTACAGATGCCTGCCACAAAGCCTGGCTAAATTTTTTTGTTTTTTTAGTAGAGACGGGGTTTTGCCATGTTGGCCGGGCTGGTCTCGAACTCCTGACCTTAGGTGATCCGCCCACCTCGGCCTCCCAAAGTGCTGGGATTACAGGCATGAGCCACCATGCCAGGCCTCTTAAAACTTTTTCATAAGAATTTGGTTTAGTGCTTTAAGCAGAGGGCACACAATGGTGGGCATGGGCCATTTCTGTGGATATGCATGTCTGCCACACAGAGGGTTTCAGAAAATTTGAATTAGTTGCCAATATTTAAAACCAGATTTCAACAATTTAAAATATAAACGTTTATCTTCTATTTTAAAAGTTTAAACTATTTTGACACTGGGCCTGTCATATACTGCCTGTTTGTGCCCTCCCGAAATTGATACGTCGAAACAGGAATCCCAGGGTGATGGCATTTGGAGGTGTGGCTTTTGGGAGGTGATTGGATCAGTGCCCTTCTAAAAGGGGTCCCAGAGAGCTCTCTCACTTGCTTTCCACCATGCAAAGACACAAGGAGAGGTTGGCATCTGCAGCCGGCACCAGAAACTGACCACGCTGGCATCCTGATCCCAGACATTCAGCCTCTAGAACCATGAGAGATAAATTTCTGTGGTTTATAAACCACCCAGTCTGTCTATGGTGCAGCCTGAACAGATTCAGACTGGGCCACAGCCACACAATGCAATAATCTGGTGCATAGAGGTGCTCTCTTAGACTATGGCATATTAAAGATGTTTGTAAATTATTTAACATTTCTTTAGTTGAGAGGTGGGGTCTAGGTATGCTCCTCTTGGATCTGGGAAGGCTTAGTGACTGCTCTTATCAGTGAAATACGAGAGGCGAGGCTAAGCTAGGCATACACTGGCTCATTTTTTATCTGTTGGGACACGTGTTCAGGGCAGTGAGGCACCATGTCAGCTACCCTGAGACCACCATGCTGTGAGAAGACCAAGCCACATGAAGAGGCCCTAGAGGAAGAAACACCATGTGGAGAAAGACAGAAAGGTCAAGGAGCGCTAAGGTGCCAGATACACAAATGAAGAAGCCATTCGTTTTTCATCCCCATGAGGTGATGTCATAAGGATCAGAAATAAGCCACCCAGCTGAGCCCTTCAGGAATGCCTCACCCACAAAAGTGTGAACAAAGTAAAATGATTGTTTTAAGCCACAAATTTAGAATAGATAACTGAAACAAGAGAATGCCTTTCTAGTGCGCTGTGTTCTGACCTCCGTTCCTTCCTCTGGCTTTACTTCAATTGTTTTACATCCTGGCTCCTATAGGAATTTGGGTCATAATCTTTATTTAAATTTCAGTCTGGAGAGCCTTGAATTATGTAAATTTTTGGAAATTAAAATTTTTTTGAGACAGAGTCTCACTGTGTCGCCCAGGCTGTAGTGCAGTGACACAATCTTGGCTCACTGCAACCTCCACCTCCCGGGTTCAAGTGATTCTCCTGCCTCAGCCTCCCAAGCAGCTGGGACTATAGGCATGCACCACTACACCCAGCTAATTTTTGTATTTTTAGTGAAGACAGGGTTTTGCCATGTTGGCCAGGATGGTTTCCAGCTCCTGGCCTCAAGTGATCCACCCACCTTGGCCTCCCAGAGTGCTGGGATTATAGGCATGAGCCACTGCGCCCGGCAGGAAATTAAAATATTAAAAATAATAATATACATATACACATATATGTATGAGTATATACATGACAAAATTAAGTTGTAAGGGCAAGAATGATACAGAGAGCAAATAAAATGTCTACTTGAAATACTTTACCTCCATGTGCCCCCTTGCTCAATGTAAAGAGAGCATAAGGTCAAGGATTTGTCATCCCTGGCAATTGGTTTTCTTATCTATATAAAGGCGGCTCCCATTCATCTTTGACATGGATGAGTCTATGAATAAGACAGCTCAGCTTTTGTGTTTTTTCTTTTGGGTGTATATTTGTGTATCTTGTAATGTTCTAGAAATTTATTCCATGGCAATACAGCCTGTGGGGCAAATGAAATGTCTACTTCTTTGTTGAAGCCTGTGCCTTATTCATCTTGTTCCTCCAGCTCTCAGTAAATGTTTGTTGAATAAATGAATGAACAAATGAATGTGTGTTAGTCACCGAGGGTACAAAGACAAATGAGACACGATCCCTGCCCTTGAGGAGCTCACAGTCTATTGAACACAGGCGGCAAATTAAATGCCGGTCATGCCTCTTGCGTAGCACATTCTTTTATTCAGAAACACCATTTCATCTGTGCTTGGCCTCTGTTCACACCCATACCCAGATGAAACTACAAAATGTGTGAAAATGTGCCCTGGAGGAGCCCTGACTGGGGCAAGGGGCTGCAAACCACCTGCTCTGAAGAGACAGCCTCTCAGTGTTGAAGTGAGTGCATGGGGAGGAGAAAGAGAGGACCGACCCATCGCAGCTGCAGGAACAGAGACACAATTACTCAGAATCACCCTCAGGGACCCATCAGAAAAGCAAGAACAAAATCACTGCCACATCATTCCATCAGGCTGTGCTTGCACAGACCGCAGAAACGCAGCGAGGCCACGTGAGCAGCACCACTCCTCAAAGCTGCGGCTGCAGCCAAAAGATTTAGGACAGACACCAGAGTTTTGCTTGATTTTTTAACAGAGATGTGAGGAAGGCCCTGATTGTAATCAGCCTGCTCCCCTTCCACCTACCCTTCCCATGCATTTCGAGGAATTGTCTTTTTTCCTTCTCTAGCAGGTTTAGCAAAGTGTCAGCTTGTGCATTTTTCTTTCTCTCTCTCTTTCTTTTTCTTTCTTTTCTCTTTATTTTTTAAGACAGGGTCTCACTCTGTGGCTCAGGCTGGAGTGCAGTGGCGCAATCAGAGCTCACTACAGCCCTCACCTCCCCAGCCTCAAGTGATCCTACTGCCTCAGACTTCCAGGTAGCTGGGACTACAGGCATGCACTACCAAGCCTGGCTAATTTTTTATTTTCTGTAGAGACAGGGTCTCCCTATGTTTCCCAGGCTGGTCTCAAACTCCTGGCTGGGCTCAAAGAATCCTCACACCTCAGCCACCCAAAATGCTGGGACTACAGGTGTGAGCCACTGTGCCTGGCCCCCTTTCTTTCTTTATGAGGTTGTTAGTGAAATAGGACAGAGGAGAAGCAAAGATCTTTGTTTAATCTTAGAGATAAGTGGCGGCTCATTCTTGATTCTCCCAGTGAGCTAGAGTATCAATGTCAATATATTGATGTGATCAACATTTTACAGAGTGTTGATTAACATTCATTTGGGTTTTGGAAAATTTCTATTTGTTTATGTTAAATAACAAAAACATGAGGTTGTCAGGAAATTGTTAGGGAGGGATACCTTTGCTATCCTGTCAATTTCCAAGCAACAGGGCTGTGTTCTAGCCCAGGGAGGCTGAGCTATAGTTAGAAATGACTTTCAGTGTGCAAAACAGAACTTGGTGAAATACTTAACCAGTAGTTAATTTGCTGCCTTTGCTCAATAGATTCTGAATGCCTTCAAGTAGAAATCCCAAAAGAAAAGGTAAAAACAACTGCAATGGCAACCAAACTCCTGTCTTCCTCATAGTCTAAAAGTGTATCAGCATCTTAACATTTTGAGGAGAAAACATTATCTTTATCAGGGTTCATTTTATTCTTTAATACATTGTTTTTTAGTCTGTTTCCACACTGGAATTCAAAAAGTAAACATAAACTCACTGTCTTGGTAATTAGGCAAAAGAATAAGAATTGATATCAAATATTATTAAAATTAAATAGCAGCTGCAGAAACTATTAATAACAAGTGGTTATTAACTTGCACATCTTATGTACTGACTGCATGCTTCATCCAATTCTAGCTGAAGAGATCCACTTTCAAAAGGGAAGAATTTACATCTTTGGGAAAACATAACTTACTTGCTAATCTTTGTTTCTGTCCTTTTAAGTTTCACAACCTTTCTTGTATCTACGTAGAGTAGTTATACATTACGCTTAGCTGTTGAGTGTTGTCTGTGTGATCTGCTATCCTGATGATTTCAGTACATTTAAATCTAGAATCTCATGGCCCAAGACTTCTGTCTTTAGATAGGTGCTACATTGTTAAGTGAGTAAAAGCTGTGCAGTAGTCTCCCATTATCTGTAGGGGATACCTTCCAAGACCCCTGGTGGAAGCCTTAAACTGGCATCCTATGTATAGTATGCATGAATTTCTTTTTGTTTCTTCACAACTTAATGGTTAGAAGACTCGTTCTTATTATAGATCTTAGCAACCTCAGCATACATTTTTGTTGTTGTTTTCTTATTAAGTTGAGAACTTTCACTATTTCACTTAAAGGAATCAATTTACGGCTTCTCTTTGGCATATCCTGATTGCTAGCATCACTACTCTTGAGCTTTGGATCAATTACTAAGTAAAATAAGAGTTACTTTAATAGAAACACTGCAATATCAGGACAGTCCATCTGGGAAGCAAGACGGCGACTAAGGAGGGGGTGTCTGCAGTGTAGATACATGCTGAGTTTATGTCCGTCTTTGGGACAGCGTGTGGGAGGGCATGAGATTTTATCATGTCCTTTAGAATGGTATGTAACTTAAAACTAATGAATCGTTTATTTTTGGAATTTTTCATGTGATATTCTTAGGCTGAGGTTGACCCTAGGTAACTAAAATGGCAGAAAGTGAAAATGTGGATAAGGGAGCACTACTGTATTGCCCACCCTGAAGGACATGACTAGAAGATGAAATAAAGAAAGCATGACAAGACAGCATGCTAAGTCTCCCTGCTTTGGAGGGGTCTGAGTCAATCAATACCTTAAAACCCAGGGCATATACAGGGACAGTGATGTGCAAAAGCAGAGCTGGCATGCGACATGGATTACTGGTTCCAAGCCAGCAATTATTAGGACCTGCTTGGTTTGCATAATCTTGTCCCTTAATATAGAGCACTGAAAATTTCTTTCTTTTTTTTTTATTTCTCTCTTTCTTTTTTTTTCTTTTTTAAATTACACTTTAAGTTCTAGGGTACATGTGCACAACATGCAGGTTTGTTACATATGTATGCATGTGCCATGGTGGTGTACTGTACCCATTAACTCATCATTTACATTAGGTATATCTCCTAATGCTATCCCTCCCCCCTTCTCCCATTCCACTACAGGCCCCAGTGTGTGATGTTCCCCACCCTGTGGCCAAGTGTTCTCATTGTTCAATTCCCACCTATGAATGAGAACATGCAGTGTTTGGTTTTCTGTCCTTGCGATAGTTTGCTCAGAATGATGGTTTCCAGCTTCATCCATGTCCCTACAAAGGACATGAACTCATCCTTTTTTATGGCTGCATAGTATTCCATGGTGTGTATGTGCCACATTTTCTAATCCAGTCTATCATTGATGGACATTTGAGTTGTTTCCAAGTCTTTGCTAATGTGAATAGTGCCGCAGTAATTAGAATGGCGATCATTAAAAAGTCAGGAAACAACAGGTGCTGGAGAGGATGTGGAGAAACAGGAACACTGTTGGTGGGACTGTAAACTAGTTCAACCACTGTGGACGACAGTGTGGCGATTCCTCAAGGGTGCAGAACTAGAAATACCATTTGAACCAGCCATCCCATTACTGGGTGTCTACCCAAAGGATTATAAATCATGCTGCTATAAAGACACATGCACTGAAAATGTCAAATGGAGACAGTATGGGTAGAATTCCTGAAGCATAAGGCCCTTTCTTCCTCAATTCGTTAAGATAATTCTATCATGATAAAAATCATAGACTCAAAAGAAGCTTTGAAAGGTTGTATTGTCCGTGCTCCTGATTTTAGGTAAAACCATGTATGACCTATCCGTAGAAGAGAGCAATTATGCTTGTTTCTAAGCTTTCGAGAAAATGATCATATTTCGCCCTCTCTGACAACGTATCCTGATGTTTAATTACCTTTTCTAGAAGGAAAATCCTGATATTGTTTTAGAGTTAGTCAGAGCTGGGTTCAAATGTCTGTGCCGTCACTCTCTGATCATGTGACTATCATCAGATTACTGATGCCAAATCTTGCCAAATCTTAATGAACTAATTTGCAGCATGGAAGTAACATCTCCTTACATCATGAGGTGGTTTTAAGGAGTAAAGAAAAACGTGGGCTGGGTGTTATGCCTTATGCCTGTAATGCCAGCACTTTCAGAGGCAGAAGCAATGCATTGCTTGAGCCCAGGAGTTAGAGACCAGCCTGGGCAACCCTCTTTACAAAAAGTACAAAAGTTAGCTGGGCTGGTGGTGTGCACCTGTTGTCCCAGCTACTAGGGAGGCTGAGGTGATTGCTTGAGCCAAGCAGGTCGAGGCCGCGGTGAGCCACGATCATGCCACTGCACTCTAGCCTGGGTGACCCTGTCCCAAAACAAAATACAAGTGCAATACCTGCCATAGAAAAGGCCCTCAGTGCATGTTACTTCCTTGTTCCTATTTTACGTAACCTGACATCTCGTATTGCATTCCTAGTGCCAGAGGAAGAATGTTCAATGGCTAACCATTCCCTAGGGTGGTAGATAGCATGGCACAATTGAAAGATTCGGCACACACTTTAATGATAAACTGGCTTGCCACCCTCAGAATAGCAAGATAAAAGGGGAAAGCATTTAGTGTGTCACACCAGGTTGTGGGAGAATCAGTAGTTCCTGAAAATTCTTTGCTAGGTACGATTTGACATTGTACTTGGGACCTCGGACAAAGTAGCTTTATGTCAAGTCCCCTAAATAGTGAGGGAAGACAATTTCGTGGAAAACCAACCTCAACTACTTTGCAGTATTGGGTGAGAGGGTGGGAAACATGATCCTGGTGAAAAGCTGTGAGTTACATCACAAATGGAAGAGGAGGGAAAATCTGGATTTGTTGGATGAGACAACGATAGCAGTCCTGGATGAGCCACATTGGGAGCATTGCACAGTAGGTAGAGGACGTTTGAGGTCTTGCATATGTACTCCTAACAGATGCAGGAAGTTCCTCCTTTAGTAGTGGCTGTGCCTTCCCTGGGGCTAGGACGTTTCTGGACCCACAACTGCAGTGTGATGCAAAGACCTTCAACATGACACAGGAGAACATATTTTAAAAAGAGATCTAGACTTGAAAACTGGTCTCCATGAGCACAGTAGAGTTAACTGGAACTCACACCTCGTTTTTGGGAAGTGGGAGCAGCTGAGAAAATGTTAGAATAATTTTCAAATATATGAAGAGTTACAAAGAGCAATGATTGCAACTTCAAAGAAAGGGAGAGCCGGGCATGGTGGCTCATGCCCGTAATCTAGCACTTTGAGAGGCAGAGGCAGGAAGATGGCTTGAGACCAGTTCGAGACCAACTTAGGCAACATGGTGAATCCCAATCTCTGCCAAAAAATACAAAAATTAGCCGGGTATAGTGGTGCATGACAGTAGCCCCAGCTATTCTGGAGGCTGAGGTGGGAGGATTGCTTGAGCCTGGGAGGTTGAGGCTTCAGTGAGCCATGATCGCTCCACTGCACTCCAGCCTGGGTAACAGAATGAGACCCTGTCTCAAAAACAAAATAGAAAGACAGATTCGAAATGATGCTCAAATTATGGGAGATGTGATTCCAATTTGATTTGAGAAGAACTTCCTGACAATAAGAGTTATGTATTAAAAATAAAGAGGAGGGTAAGGGAGGAGAGGGGGAAGGAACGGGAAGGGGAAGGGGAAGAAGAAATTGTGATAAATTTCCTACATATCTTAGATACAAAGGCAGGCATCTCTTTACTATAAAATGAGCATAGTCATTCCTGAATATCAAAGAGCTGAGTTTTATCTTTCCATCATTGTTTCATGCACCAAAGAGATATTGTGTACATAGCTTATGCCAGGTATGGTGTTGAGGTCTAGAATGATAGGAATGACAGACACAGGTCAGGTACTCAAAGAGCTCACCAATTGGTGCCTGATGCTCAATAACTGGTTGTTGAATAAATATGTAAATAGAGATGTGTAAACAGATAAATTAGAATACAATGACATAAGTATTAATAGCTTCTTCCATAGTACTTTGTTTATATTTCTAACGTGGGAGTACTTTGCAGAAGATGTGCTGTTTGGGCTGCGTCTTGAAAGAAGATTATTGGTTTGCAGGATGGGCACTGAAGGGGTGGGACACCCCCCCCCCACACACACACACAGACACAGACATACCCCTGCCAGTGTGCACACACACACACACAGAGACATACCCCCTGCCAACGCGTGCACACACACACACACACACAGACATACCCCCGCCCCCCGCCAATGCACACACAGACACAGACATACGCCCCTGCCAACACGTGCATGCACACACACACACAGACATACCCCCTGCCAACGCACACAGACACAGACATAGACATACCCCCCACCCCCGCCAACGCGCACACACACACACCAGAGGCATGGTGCCTGGGCTATTTGGTCACTGAGTACAGTGTGGTTGGATTACAGGTTATACCATAAAGGTTGAGAGGGTCAGTGATCAAAGAGGAGGTTAGAGGAGAATGGAGTACATAAATCCTGGTCCTTTAAAGTATCTCTTGAGCTCCTAGTGACTGACACTTTACTATAAGTCAAATCCTTCTGTATTGAATACTCCCTTGATCTGTCCTGAAAATGGGACACTCCTTCTTGGCCCTAACTTGTAAATTTAAAAAAACAAAAGAATCATAACTTATTCTAAAAGATAGGTGTGGGTGAGGAAATTCTTCCAACTAGGGAATATTTTAACATCAACATCAGCTATTCATGAACATCCCTTCTTTTTCAGAAGTGATGCACTTGGGATCATGATACAGAAAGCTGAGCAAGCCTGGGCATTGGCTTCTACCCGGAGAGTGGTGGAACTTGGTGTAGGAGGTAGATGAGAAGGGTTTTTCAAGGGTAGATGAGGTTGGAGCACCATAACACAGCAAACTTGTCACTGAGCCCCTGTCAGCTTATTTTGTTGCATAAAAATCTCAGCTGTGCACAGAGAGGAGGTGAC
Source organism: Pongo abelii (assembly GCF_028885655.2). Taxonomy (NCBI): domain Eukaryota; kingdom Metazoa; phylum Chordata; class Mammalia; order Primates; family Hominidae; genus Pongo; species Pongo abelii. The sequence goes on along the minus strand of NC_071992.2, from coordinate 134,562,931 downwards.
TGTTGGAAATTAGAAGTTCAAGGAACAAGCTTCTGGCAAGCACTGGCTTTTAGAGCTTAGGGTCTCTCCCACCAGGAAAAGATGTGAATGAGAGAAGGAGAGGCTGGGAGCTGGAGTAAATCAACTCAGAAAAGCCTTCCTTGTGATAACTGTGTGTGAGTACCTTCTAGTTTTCAGGCACCGTGCTAATGCTGGAAGGCAAATACCACACATTCCCTGCCCGCAAGAGTCCCATGTTTTCCTCATGAGACAGACATTTCCTCGGGGAGACAAATTACTAAGCATGAGATAAATATGAGGTCACTAGAAGGGCCCCTAACTTCCCTCAAAAGGGAGAGGTTCGGAGGTCAAGAAGCAGGGGACTCCAGAACTGAGACTTAACAAGGGAAAGCATTCCAGAGATGGTGGTGAGATTCAAGAAATGGACTTGTTTGGTATGGCTGGAGTCTGTGGTTTGTGATGGGGCAAGTATGAGGGCTAAGACCGAAGTAGAGAGAAAAGCAGAAAAGCGTATGTTACTCCGGTATTGGAATGTCAACAGTAAACCCTCACAGCCCTGCAAGGGATGACGCTGTGGCAGAGCACCTAGTGTCATGCAGCTGTGAGCCAAGGTCCCATGCCCTCTGCATGCACACGCAGGCCATCATCCCAGGGCTCCTTCCTATCACTGCAATGCTTATGCTGAAAAAAGCAGGGATGAGCACAATTGTAAAGAGTAATCAGTGTTGTGACTAAATAAACAAACGACACCTGCACATCCTGTTTTGGGAAATGAGTCAAATTAGTGAAACAAGTTGAATAATCACTGCCAATGCCAATCTCAGCCACTGCAGCGACTCTGGTCATTTCTAGTTTTAATGAGTGGCTTTGTGATCAGTGTTCATTCATAGGAATGAAGGAGAATTTTAGGTTTATGTTTTATTTTCAGTCACACATGTAATATGTCATCATTGTCAGGGAATTAAATAGTTTTGCAAAAATAAAAAACCTAAAGTTACTCTAAACGTAGAAATGACCATTAATATTTTGGTGTTATATACTTTCGGCCTTTCAGGAGTAAAATATATTTACAAAAGCTATTATTTACAAAAGCTATGTTTCTTCTCTTAGTTTACATTTGACTTTTTAAGTTTTTTCCCTTTGTCCCCCTTTTTTTTGAAGGGGGAGCTAGTTTTGCTATATGGCCTGAGTTTTTCATTGATTCCTTTCCCCCACCCCACCTAGGGGATTTGGAAGGTGTGGTACCTGTCTTAAGTTCCTCTGATAGTTACTATTAGATGTTTAAGTAATATTAATGCATGTTTAAAATCTATGTTCTAAACCTCAGGTTTCCCCAATTATGAATAGTGAGGACAAACAATCCATTGACTCACCCATGTGTACAAATAAGAGATTACCATACTTTCTTCCTCCAGCTTCCCACACATACCACCGCAACCTCCCAGTTTTTGTTATTCTAATTTAAGATTGTTGTCCCAGTCTAGACTAATTGAATTATTGATTCTCACATGTATGGACCTCTTGTTTCAAGATTAATATTTACATTCTTCTTAGAAATTGTTATTTTAAAATGTTCATGTGCCTCCATTTCCACACTCTTGGTTAATCTCAGTTATCATGGAGGATATCAGCACTCTAGAGCCCTTTCCTGGCTGAAAATATCTTCTTGCTGCCTTCACTTACTATGGACAGCTTGGGCTGATAAAAGAATTTAGGAATCATAAAATCACCATTCTCCCCGAAAACCACATAGACAAATGTCATTGGTATCTTGTTTTCCAAGGGCTCTATTTCTTTGTCCAAGATTTTGAGAAGTGTCTTTTTCTTAGAGTTAATATTCAGTAGATCCAAGTGTTTTTCTATTTTCAGTAAGTCCATAGTAAAAGCCTTTTAAACTGGAGATATTTTTTCATTTAAGGGAAATTTTCTTCCGTATAAATTTTTGAAATGGTTTCTGTTGCCTGGGTTCTAATTGCTTCCTTATCTGCTTCCCCTTATGCATCTGCTGTGTATACTAAGTCCATGTTCTTAGTCCATCTTTTTTCCTCTAATCGCTTTCACTTGCCTTTTTCCTCCCTCTGAACTCTGGTGACTGTCTCAAGTTTGTGCTGACCCTTTGAGCTACTAAACCAGATTGATTTTCAGCATCACCTGAGGATATTTTTGCAAATATAGATTTCTTAGCCTGACCCAAGACCCACTGAATCAAAATTTCCTACATTTGACCCTAGGAATGTATATTTTATGCATCTTTCCCTACCTTCATATTTCTTTTTTTTTTCTATTTTTATAGAGTTGGCAGGTACACGTGCAGATTTCTTACACACATGTGTTGTGTAGTGGTGGAGTCAGGGCTTTTAGTATACTTGTCCCCCAAATAGTGAACACTGTACCCAATAGGTAATTTTTCAACCCTCCCCTTCATATTTCTCATGATCATGTCGCTTGGGAACCACTGTCCGTCCCACTTTTCTAGTTTAATCTGTTTCATTAAGGGATGATTCTCCTCTTTACTGCTTTTCATTCAGTTTTAAATTCTGCAATGGAATTATTTGCTTACTTATATTCCTTTTATAAGATACCTTTTTATCTCAATCTGTTGCCTCATTACCTGTCTTTCAGCAAGTTTGTGGTTTGAATAATTACTTTGAGGATACATTAAACTTTTGTATTTCTCTTGTGATCAATCTCTTCCAAAGTATATGATTCTTTAATCTTTTGTATGTTATGTTTATTTCCTCTTGTGTTGAGGAACTGTCTTCATTCCATGTTGGGACCTACTTTATAACTCACTCTTCAGTGGTATCTTAGGTGACTTCTCTGCATTCCCAGGTACTCTTAAGCTGTGATCTGCATGATATTATTCACATAATAAGTTTTGTCAGTCAGCCGCCCAAGGAACATGGAGAAGAGCCAAGTTTGTGAGCAACCCCAGCAATAGAACTTTGCCTTCACATTTTTCTACATATCCAGGAACTCTTGCATCAGGGCCTGTGTCTCCATATCTACTGTATACTTAATCCAACGTAGGTACGTCTTGTGTCTTACACGAAATGTCTACCCATGCAAATTAGCTAGAACTTGCATGAGTTGGGATGATATGCTGTCTAGTTCCAGAATGGTTGTTCTGTTCCTTTCGGAATGGCTACATTGGTGACAATTGGGTTAGAGAAAAATTGTGTGGTTGAGCCATGTGTATTTTCTTCCCTACACTACACGTTCCATGTTGTTCCATACAAGTGAGTTCTTCTTCCTCCTACAAACTGCCCTTACTCCTCCATCTCAGCCCTCATTAATATTCTTAATATGGGAGAAGTTCTTAATATGAACCTCTCCGATAGATGTTGGAGGAAGTTCACAAAAAAAAGTCAAGTAATAGCCAAAATTATACATAAACCCATCATTCATCTGCAATTTTGATGACATAAATTGTGCTATATCTGTGCAATAGAATATAAACCCTAATTAGCCACATGAATCAATATGGATAAATGTGAAAAAGAAAGTTGAGCAAAAGAGTCAAATAATGGAAAACATGCAGCAATGACCTATTCAGATGAATTTCACAAACAGGCAAAGCTATGCAGTACATTGTTTACACTAGAGATATATACATAGGTGGTAGAAGTGTTTTTTGTTTTTCAAGTGGATAATGAACACAAGTACAGCATAGTGATTATCACAGGTGGAGAGTGAAGGGCGGGGATCAGAGAGATGCATTCCAGACCTTTGAAGATGCTACTGATGTTCTACTTCTGAAGGTCAGGAGCTAATGCACAGGTGTTTGTTTTCTTGCAAATTTTCATAATAATACTAATTTTTAAAATAATTTTTAAGTTTTGATATAACTTCATTTATAATAATTTTAATCACAATAATTTTAATAACTCTTTCATATATATGATCATTTATAATACAAAAAACCTAAAAGGAAAAATAAAGCATGTAAGAGAAAAATTTGCCAAGGCTGGCCACTCACTGTTCCTTCTGTAGGCCACTCCACTGTGGCCTTAGATGACCTTATGTCCAAGATAGGGAAGGGGTTTCTGCAGAGTACCATGTTCCTTCCACCCATCTATGTTGCCCAACTTCCTAATTTAGTGATTTTTTTTGTTTACTTTTCCAAAATTTCTTCCACTTAATCTTTAGCAAACAACAGTGCTGCACTCTTAGGAGGTGACGTACATGTCTTTCCTCAATTCGAGGCTGTTTACCTGGCATCTGATGCAGGTTTCTAGATGCTTATAAAATGCCTTTGTTAAACAAGAAATGGGGAAAGGATTCCCTATTTAATAAATGGTGCTGGGAAAACTGGCTAGCCATATGTAGAAAGCTGAAACTGGATCCCTTCCTTACACCTTATACAAAAATCAATTCAAGATGGATTAAAGACTTAAATGTTAGACCTAAAACCATAAAAACCCTAGAAGAAAACCTAGGCATTACCATTCAGGACATAGGCATGGGCAAGGACTTCATGTCTAAAACACCAAAAGCAATGGCAACAAAAGCCAAAATTGACAAATGGGATCTAATTAAACTCAAGAGCTTCTGCACAGCAAAAGAAACTACCATCAGAGTGAACAGGCAACCTACAAAATGGGAGAAAATTTTCGCAACCTACTCATCTGACAAAGGGCTAATATCCAGAATCTACAATGAACTCCAACAAATTTACAAGAAAAAAACAAACAACCCCATCAAAAAGTGGGCAAAGGATATGAACAGACACTTCTCAAAAGAAGACATTTATGCAGCCAAAAAACACATGAAAAAATGCTCACCATCACTGGCCATCAGAGAAATGCAAATCAAAACCACAATGAGATACCATCTCACACCAGTTAGAATGGCAATCATTAAAAAGTCAGGAAACAACAGGTGCTGGAGAGGATGTGGAGAAATAGGAACACTTTTACACTGTTGGTGGGACTGTAAACTAGTTCAACCCTTGTGGAAGTCAGTGTGGCGATTCCTCAGGGATCTAGAACTAGAAATTCCATTCGACCCAGCCATCCCATTACTGGGTATATACCCAAAGGAGTATAAATCATGCTGCTATAAAGACACATGCACACGTATGTTTATTGCGGCATTATTCACAATAGCAAAGACTTGGAACCAACCCAAATGTCCAACAATGATAGACTGGATTAAGAAAATGTGGCACATATACACCATGGAATACTATGCAGCCATAAAAAATGATGAGTTCACGTCCTTTGTAGGGACATGGATGAAATTGGAAATCATCATTCTCAGTAAACTATCGCAAGAACAAAAAACCAAACACCGCATATTCTCACTCATAGGTGGGAATTGAACAATGAGAACACATGGACACAGGAAGGGGAACATCACACTCTGGGGACTGTTGTGGGGTGGGGGGAGTGGGGAGGGATAGCATTGGGAGATATACCTAATGCTAGATGACGAGTTGGTGGGTGCAGCGCACCAGCATGGCACATGTATACATATGTAACTTACCTGCACATTGCGCACATGTACCATAAAACCTAAAGTATAATAATAATAATAATAATAAAAGAAAAAAAAATAAAATAAAATGCCTTTGTTGAGCAACCTACTTTAGCACTGAGGAGAAGCTTTTTCTTATTCCTCCTCCTCTTTGGATTACTGAAGGGAGGAAGATGGGATGCTTGCTTTCATGTGAGACCTTCCCTTAGAAACAAAAAAGATGGCTAGTGTTACACATGGGACAAAATGACCAGTGATATGACTATGAACAAGGAAGAGCATCATTTCAAGCAGCACTGTGTGCATACCATGATACCTACAGGTGAGAACAGTGAGGCTCAGTGAGTTCCATGACTTCTCACTCTTGATGTCAAGGGCAAAAGCTAAATTCAAACACAGCCCGAGATCCACCTGCTATGCACTACATCACGCTGCCTTATACTGTAAGTCTGTGGTCAACTGAGGTTGAAGACACTTTCAGTCATTCAGCATGTATTTGTTGAGTACCTCCTATGTGCTGGGCCAGGATATCGTCACACTTAAAATATAGAATAGAACATGGGCAATAAAGAAAGAATTGCACAAATAATCATTAAATAACAGTTGTGAATAAATTGCTTTATAATTGTACATAAGGGGTGAACCTAGATTACCGGGTTATGGAAAGGATTTATTAATGAAGTTGCCAATAATCTGAAACATAATTTAAAAACCAGGAAAGCAGAGAAGCAGGGAGAATAGCAATGTAATAGAGGGCACAGCCTGTAGGAAGAGCCCAGAGACTAGAAATAAGTTGGTATGAAGAAATTAGCAGAAGCACATAGTAAGGAAGGCCTAAGATGGGAAGCAATAAAATTTGTAACATCTCATAAAGCTACAATCAGGATTTTGGCTACAGCCTAAAAGTAAGGGCAAGTTTCTGTGGGGTTTAAAGGGAGGAGGCACGGTCATGTCTATTGGTTGTCTACTGAAAGAGGTGAAGAGAGCAGACCATGTTATTCCTGAGCCAAGATATAATCAGGAATTACTGAAATATATGAATTGTTTGTTACATTATTATATATTTGCTTATAAATATATAGTATCTATAATAAGACTCTTTAAAAGGGTGAAAATATGTCACCCACGGTCTGCATTTTGAAGATCGAAAACAGATCTGGCAAACCTTAAAAGCAATCCCTGGCATTCACAACTTTTCAAGCTCAAGATTTCTCTTCTGAATGGGAGATATCAGGACCTTGGTGCAAGCCCCATCAATCAGGCCATCTTTGCCAGTCAGACTTGCCCGCCCTCCTGCCAATAAAAGGTTGAGGCCTTCAACCCTGAATACTACTTAAGATCTTCAAAGGGCCACAGATATGTACCATATGGCAAAATAAATGGGTCTTTATTTTAAATCAACATTTTATTATTATAGGGCCTTATTCCATGATTTTGAAAGGACCCATTTAGAAGTTATTTTTAAGTATCAGAGAATTAATTTCAATGAAACTTCACTTGATTTCTCGTCATCTTTCCCCTCTTCCTTGACATTTATCCATTGTTCTTCCATGTACTGGGAGACTGCTGATTATTCTCCAGAACAATCCCATGTGGAGTAACTAATGGTTTAATTGACACCTGTTTATAGGGTATCTATAGCATGGGGATACTATGTCTTATGCTTTGGATGTGAATGACAAAGACAGATGAGTCAGATTTTCTGCTTTCAAGAGACTTCAAGCCTTGGAAGAGGAGATTAGAGCATCCCAAAACACTGTGATGAAGGGCTACAGAGATGGAGAACACATTCTGGATTTTCAGAAGCAAGAAAGAAGCCAGGAGCACTTTCAATTATTTGGATCTCTGTCAGTAGGAATTATTTTTTCAGGAGGTCATTTAAAAAACACACACACACACAAACAAAAAGCTGCAAGCCCACGCTCCTGAAAAATCAATCACATTAGAATTCTGGGCAGTCCATTCTTGTATTCCCTATGTAATTCCCTCACTGAGTCCATCTTTTTGAATAAATCTCTGAAGTAGTAGTGCTTCTATGGGGGATCACTCATGTGCATGTCAGCAGGCCACTGCATGGTTATTTTACAGAAGGGACCAAAATAGCTATTTTCTAGTTGCTTTCATCGTTGACTTGCTTCACTGTAAATGGAATATAAAGCTGGCTATGTTAAGCTAATTATATGTAAGCATTTATATTCTGCTGCTAAATGGAGTCATGTAGAAGGCATCCCCCTGCCCCGAAAGAATGGAACATGTAACCATAATAAGCATTTTTTAATTAGATGAAGCACCTTGCTGCCTTTTATGGAGAATGATTTATTAGGCCAGTTTTGCACCCCATTGCCATAAAGTGTCTGACTAACCAGGAAAACATATGTGGGTCCTACAGGATTAAATTGTGTTTGATACTCAGGATAAAGCCCCAGATACCTTAAAGTAACAACTCCTCAGTTGGGGGGCTAGAGGGAGGATGGTGATCTCTACTAAGCATCAATTCTTATACAGATTGGTAAACTTTTAAATTCCTCACAGATACACATTCCTAAATAAGCTGAAATGGCTCTCTTTCCCTGTTCTTGGTACTTGTCGTCCTCCTGGAAATCTAAAGCAATGTAAGTCACTCAGTCATCAGAGCAGACATATAGTATAACCCGGGATATACTTTGGGTGTAAAAATAGATAATCTTCCCCAAGCCTTCCCCTAACTTGGGACCCTCAGTTTTTGGCTTCTTTTAGGAGGTGACATTTCACTATTTTCCCCTAAGTCATGGTAATTTTATGTCAATCCTGGTCCTGGAACCGTTGCTCCTGAGTTCCTTATGAGAAAACTTAGTTGTCATTTGCATTTTAGATCCCTGCAATGGATTGGCAGGCATTACAGAGTTAATCCATCCTCTAGCGATAATTCATAAATATATACATATATGCATCCAATTCAACAGTGGAGCAGGGCGCTATTATTAAGAAATTGAAGCACCAGGTGTGATTAAGTAAGATCACACATTTCATTCTCTCTTTAATTTCACATCATTCTTCAGCAGCTGAATCCATGGGCTCCCGGCGTGAAGTCAGCCAGCACCATGCATTTTTAGTATGCTCAGCAGAGCGCTGGCAAAATGTTTCCAAAGTAAGCCACCCTGCTGGGCTGTTGTGAGTCAAATCTGGTTTTTGCTTCCAAATTATTCAGTATTGCTAGGCCTGGTTTATTAATCCATTCATCTCCCTAGAGAGTAAGACTTCTGGTACTTTTACATCATTGATGTTCAATTTCAGCTAAAAATACTTTCAAAAATAGAGAAGACTACAATCAAGGATAAAGAAACAATTAGGTTGCCAGGGGCCTGGGGTTGGGAGCAATGAGGAGACGTTGGTCAAAGGGCACATGCTTTCAGTCATGATAAGATCTGGAGACCAAATGCACAGCATCATAACTATAGTTAATAATACTTCATGGCGTACTTGAAATTTGCTGAGAGATCTTAAGTGTTCTTACCACACACAAAAAAAGATAACTGTGTGAGTTGATAGATATGCTAGTTAATTTGATTGTGGTAAGCATTTTACAAGGTACACATATGTCAAAATATCACATTTTATACCTTAAATATATTTCATTTCTACTTGTCAATTATACCTCAATAAACCCGGGGGAGCAAAGAAATAATTAGGAGAAGTCTTCACAGCTTCCCTCTCACTCTCTCCCCTCGTTTCTTCCTTAGTTCTCCTTTCACCCCAACTCTGCTTCTAGGATTAGGAGTTAGAAATGGCATTAATACTTTTCCTTTGCAAGCATGTCCCAAGAAGCTACATTTGTGGCATTCCTGATGCTATTTAAAAAATGAAATTAGGGTAAAGAGGCAATTCTCAAATTAGGGTTCCGTTGCCACAACCCTGCTGTTTAGCAGCAAATAGTTTGGGCTCACGAGACTAAAGCAGTATCCCTGTGTTGAAAAGCAGGCAGTGGTCACATACATACCCAGCATACCAATAAGCACCAGCATAGATGCAGGCTCTGGAGAGAGAAGAGTAGCCATCCCTTCCCAGTCATGTTTGCTCTTCCTTTGCAACAAGAGGCAAATCCCTATGACCAGTTGTGAGTCAACTGCATAGCATGGTGTAGGTTAATTCATTCCACAAATACATATTGAATAGCCATGTGCCAGGTACTGTTCTAGGCAGCACTGAACATACATGATCACTACTCTGATGAAGCTTATCACTGTCTATGACACGACCTCCGCTTACTGCACCATTCTCATCTTCTCCTCCAGTGGACTCTGTTAACATCAGGCATATAGAATCACTTGCGGTCCCATGAACACCACGCTCTTTCCTGCTTCTGTTTACTTTGGCCCATGTGACTGGGCAACCTCCCTTCTACCCGTTTTTCTGTCTAACTTCAATTCAAATGTCAGGTCTCACTTCCTCCACATGCCTTCCCTGGGCTCACCCCTACTTTAAGTTCACAGCAATATCTTCTTGTTTTTCATCCCTACTATAACCTTTTCAAGGGTAGGCATGGTGTCTTATTCATTATAGTTCACCTTCTGTTTGAGATGTCGTGGGTACTCAATAAATATTTGTTGAATTAATTATTAAATTCATTTATATCCTTGAATACAGTCCACATGCACTCGTTTGCCCTCCAGGTAATCCTTGTAAGACCCACAAGATAGCTCTTAAATAGAAAGCAGAAAAATTGTGATATTTATAATCTTGATCACCTTAATTGTAGTCAGAATTAACAACTCCATGTACTTTCTTATGAAAATCACCTTCCCTCCCTGGTATGCTTTTTAATAAGAATGGAACCCCTTGGCAAAATTAAATTGGAACTGTTAGAAATATTAGGTGGTTCTTTGTTGAAATCTCTTCTGGAGAATTATTAAGCCTGTGCCTTCCTTACCGAATACAGATTAAAATTTATTTTAAAATAAGGAGAAGAAGAAACAGACTTATAACTATTAAAAATAGACATGCACATAGATAAAAGTTAGAAGGAATGGGCAAAAATGAATGAGATTTCTTTGGGTAGTGGGATTAAGGGTACATTTTCCTTTTGTCAAAATGTCCTTTAGTATTTTGTAATTTTTAAGGAAAAAGTATTAAAAAGAAAACAATAATCTTTTTGAAAGAAACCTGTATGTATAGGAGGTTTTTATTTTACTCATATGAGTCCAAGTGAATTAAAGGTTTCCCCTGTGCAAACAAATATTGCCAGTGATGTTGTGTTGTACAGATTTTTTTTTTTGAGACAGGATCTCGCTACTATTGTCCTCATTTTACAGGGAAGGAAAGTGAGGCATAAAGAAGACAGGGTCTCACTCTGTCGCCCAGGCTGGAGTAGAGTGGCGTGATCTCAGCTCACTGCAACCTCTGCCTCCTAGGTTCAAGTGATCCTCCCACCTCAGGCTCTTGATTAGCTGAGATTACAGGTGTGAGCCACCACACCCAGCTAATTTTTATAATTTTTTTTTGGTAGAGGTGGAGTTTTACTATGTTGCCCAGGCTCATTTCAAACTCCTGGCATCAAGCAATCCACCCAACTCGGCCTCCCAAAGTGCTGGGATTACAGGAATCAGCCACCATGTTCAGTGCAGATTTTTTTTAATCTCAGGACTTTTTTCAGCAAGATATCCATGCATTCATTCAACAGATATTAAACACCCTATGTCAGACATTCTACTAGACACTTGTTTTCTCTGTATTAATAATAGGATGACAAATGCATGCAGCACTTGTCACCTCCCAAAGCTGTTCATTCCCATACATTAGATCTATCTCTCGCAATTTATAATATAAATAGGGCATATGTATTTGTTAAACAAACACTAGCTGCTGTAACAAATATATTCCAAAAAGTTAATGGCTTAGTTCTTTCTCACGTAACAGTCCTAATCAAAGGCTGCAGGTCAGTGGGTGACTCTGTTCCACATTTAGGACTCCAGTCTGACAGCAGCTGTACCATCTCTAATGTGCCATTTTTGAGATTGCTCCAGTCCTTGCCATTCCAGCCTGACTAAAGGGCCTTGAACAAGTAAACACAGGTTACAAACATCACTTGTGTTTACATTCTGTTGGCAAGACCTGAATCCCACCTGCCTCAAGGGAAGTTTCAAATTATGGTCTTGTCTTATGAGGGAAAGAACGGATTTTGGTGAATAGCTAGCAGTCTCTGCCACAAAAAATATTTTTAAATTTTTTTTAAATTTAAAAAATGATGAAGATGTAAGATGAAAAACCTAAGACTCAGAGAGGTTGACTTGCATAAAATCACCCAGCTAAATGTAGACAGTTAAACAAGAACTGGAAGTGTGGCTCCTGAATGCTAGATCAATGTCTCTTCTATCACTTGGATAGTAAAATACTGGCTTGGTGGAAACTTTACCCATGGATACCATGTGTACTGCCTACGTGAATGTGAACTATTATACCACAGCCCAGGATTTTATATTCAGGTCTAGCTTTACTTGGTTCAGCCTAGGACAGAGAGAAGGGTCTTTTTAGTACGTGAAGAAAAGCTAAATGCCATCTTGTAAACATTTTAATGTAAGCAATGTGTTTGGCTTTCCACCAGCTCCAGAACATGACTGAGAACAGACTAATGAAACCCATACCCACGTCAAAAGCTGATACACTGCCCACAGGCATGTAGCCGGGGATCTCCCTTATAACTTCAGTTGCTCCCTATTCAATGGTTCATTTAATGAATATTTATGAAGAGCTTATTATGTGGTGGGCACGCAGCAACAGAGGGGACCCAGACAGACACAGCCCCCATCACTATGAAGCCCAGTACAGACAGAAGAACTAATAAAATGATGACAAATTGTGACAAAGAATGCTGAGAGAGAGAGTAATTGTGGGAGGCCTATTTCAGAGACACCTCTGAGAAGGCATTTGAGGGGGTTTTTAAGCTGAGTCCCAAAGGGTGGAGGAGTCAGTCAGGTGAACAGGAGGGAGAATTTTCCAGATTGAAAGACAATTTGAATGGCAGCTCTGGGGGAATAAGAATGTGGCACATTGAGGAACTGAAGGCATTCTGTGTGGCCAAGGGTATTGAGTGAGTAGAAAGTGTTCAAGATGATAATAACTAAAGTATTTATATTTAAACCTCACAATCACCTATGAGAAGGCTTATTATTATCATCCTCATTTTACAGAGAAGGAAATTGAGGCATAAGGAAATTAAATGGTTAAATAGCTTGCCTAATGTCACATAGCTCATAAATAGGAAGGCCAGGATTTAAACCCAAGGAGTGTAGCTCCAAAGTTTACCCCTACACACTGCATTATACTGTCATGCTGCCGTAGGAAGACTCAAAACCTTCCACTATCCACGAACAACTGTTCTCTTTTCATTTTTTCTTTTGAGGCAGAGTCACACTCTGTTGCCCATGTTAGAGTGCAGTGGTGTGATCTCGACTCAATGCAACTTCCATGTCCCAGGTTCAAGCAATTCTCCTGCCTCAGCCTCCCAAGTGGCTGGGATTACAGGCATGTGCCACCACGTCCCGCTAATTTTTGTATTTTTAGTAGAGACGGGGTTTCACCATATTGGCCAGACTGGTCTTGAACTCCTGACCTCAAGTGATCCGCCCACCTCAGCTTCCCAAAGTGCTGAGATTACAGGCGTGAGCTACTGTGCCAGGCCTACTTTTCTCTCAGAAAAACACCTCTTTTCCCTTAGCAAGGGATTCTTAACCTGAGATCCTTGGATCCATTCCTTTCTCAAGGAACCATGGAAAGAATTCAGGAGGGCTGATGAAGAATATATATGTATTTCTTATCTATGATATATATGTTATATATATCATATACATTATATATATTATTATATATGTATTCATCAACTTCTTGCTGAAATTCAACTTTTTATTATAAATGTAGGGTACAAAACTCAATATTCTTAGCAATACATGTGACTTTGTCACCAGGTCACAGGTGATTTTTTTATCACATAAAGGTTGCTGAAGATATCTAGAAATATCATTTGTTTGCACTCATCACTACTTCCAAATATGGTATTATCTCTGCCAATAATTAACGCATTGCCAAAGACACACATGCATTGTTCTGTTATAGATTTATATTTTTTTATTATACTTTAAGTTCTAGGGTACATGTGCGCAATGTGCAGGTTTGTTACATATGTGTACATATACCATGCTGGTGTGCTGCATCCATTAACTAGTCATTTACATTAGGTATATCTCCTAATGCTATCCCTCCCCACTCCCCCCACCCCACAACAGGCCCTGGTATGTGATGTTCCCCTTCCTGTGTCCAAGTGTTCTCGTTGTTGAATTCTCACCTCTGAGTGAGAACATGCGGTGTTTGGTTTGTTTTTTTTTTTTTAATGTTATTATTATTATTGTACTTTAAGTTTTAGGGTACATGTGCACAACGTGCAGGTTTGTTACATACGTATACATGTGCCATGTTGGTGTGCTGCACCCATTAACTCGTCATTTAGCATTAGGTATATCTCCTAATGCTATCCCTCCCCCCGCCCCCCACCCCACAACAGTCCCGGGTGTGTGATGTTCTCCTTCCTGTGTCCATGTGTTCTCATTGTTCAATTCCCATCTATGAGTGAGAACATGCGGTGTTTGGTTTTTTGTCCTTGCGATAGTTTGCTGAGAATGATGGAACGCAGCTCCTCACCAGCAATGGAACAAAGCTGGACAGAGAATGACTTTGACGAGTTAAGAGAAGAAGGCTTCAAATGATCAAACAACTCCAAGCTACAGGAGGAAATTCAAACCAATGGCAAAGAAGTTAAAAGCTTTGAAAAAAAATTAGACGAATGGATAACTAGAATAACCAATGCAGAGAAGTCCTTAAAGGACCTGATGGAGCTGAAAACCAAGGCACGAGAGCTATGTGACGAATGCAGAAGCCTCAGTAGCTGATGCGATCAACTGGAAGAAAGGGTATCAGCAATGGAAGACGAAATGAATGAAATGAAGCAAGAAGAGAAGTTTAGAGAAAAAAGAATAAAAAGAAACGAACAAAGCCTCCAGGAAATATGGAACTATGTGAAAAGACCAAATCTACAGCTGATTGGTGTACCTGAAAGTGACGGGGAGAATGGAACCAAGTTGGTTTTTTTTAAAAACTATTTTGGTCAATGATTTTTTCAATATAACGAGTTGATTTTTGTAATTTTCTATTTTCCTTTTTGCATTTAAAAACATTCTTGAAAGAAACAAACAAAAAAAGAAAATAAAAACATTCTTGAAAAGAGACCCAGAGGGTTCCACAGACTGCCACTGGAGTTCATGGCACAAGAAAACATTAGGATCCCTTCCCTTAACCCTTTCTATATTTAAGCTTTTGCCCTCCTTTCTCACAAAGCTAGATTTCTAGAGTCGTCCATGTGAATTGCCTGTACTCTGTCATGTCCCACTTGTTCCATAGTCTGCTGTTTCTGGACTTTCACTCCCAACTTCTTTTCACAAGATAGCCATTCTAATACCACTGTAGTCCTCTGAAGTTAAATCAGTACTGTTGAGTATTTCCTTTCCATGACATCTGTAGAATTTTGCCACAGTTGATTGCTTTATTTCTTCAAGGGGATCTCTTGCTTCAGCTTCAGGAAATTCACTCTTTTCTTTTCCTTACCTACTCTGCAGTTTCTTTACAGGCTTCTCCACTAATCTGTCTTTTAAAAGTAATTATCCAGTGTTCTCCTTGGTAAGCCACACCTACTCCTAAGACATCAAGTGCACCAATATGCTGATGATTCTAACTCTAGCAAGTTCTAAGCTTCCTTCCTGAATGCCAAGCTGTCCAATGAAGATTTTCACCTTTCTATCCCAGAGGCATCTCAAACTCAGACACCAAAGTTGATCTTATATATTATTTCAACCACCAAACATGCTCTTTTCTCCTGCATCTATCTTTTGATTATTGCCATCAGCCTCTTCCTGATCACTCAGGATTACCCTCAGTTGCTCCCTTTTTCTCACTCCTACTTCTGCTGAACACATAGCTCTTATTGGTCTGCATCATGGAGGAAGGGAGTCTGATCTGGCCTGAGAATGATGTGTAGCCCTGGGAGAGAAGCAGGTATTCTAAGTATAAGGGTTGGAGCACAATATCAATTTATAACCCCTTCAATTTGCTCTGTAGTTTTAATTTCTGGGGCACAACTTCTGCTAGGAATTTGATAGCTCAGTTATGAATGAAAATTCAAATGTTAGTGGTTTCCTCTCCTTCTCAGAGTGGAGCACGTTGAAAAACAAGTCACCTTCTTCTGCCAGTGTCACACAGAACTCCTTCCCTTGCTGACTAGGAGTTTCTGACCTTTTCATGATTGGAACAGGGTGCAGGGAGGGAAGTGGGTCAGGAAAGTTCTTACTTGATGAATACTGTCATAAGCTGACCCTTGCTCTTGAGGGCTGGCAACTGTTTGCTCTTTGATGGTTTCTTTAGACACTGCCACCATCCCACCACCCCCATTACTGGAGGTGACTCACCTATGGCAAATGCATCTGTGCCTTTGTACAAGTTTATGTTTCTGGAATACTCATGGTAGATATTTATGAACTATACTTTATGGTTTATACTCATAGTATTCCAGCAATGCTCCAGCTTTATGGCTGAGGTGTGTTTTTACTTTTAAGGAGCCTCCCTGGATAGCCCTTCATTTCTCCATACTAACTTTCTCATGCAAGATGGTCTAGCTCTTACCCACAAGAAATACTGCTGCAGCCCTTGCCCTGACAAACTTGGGGGCAAACTGTCCCCAGCATCAAAATCTCTCATTTAGTCTGCTGCCAGAGCAGTTGGCTAGCCACAGCTTCAGGCTCTTTAGATTTCTCACTTTGTCCCTCAAGTTCCTAAAGACATATGTCACCTTGTTTGAGGGTCCCTTGAAGCCCCCTCCCCAGGGTTGGGGTCAGAAAGGAGTGCCCTCTTCTCTCCCTCAAGCAAATACAAGCAATTTAATATCTTTTTTTATTTCAATAGCTTTGGGAATACAAGTGGTTTTTGGTTACATGGATGACTTATATAAAGGTGAATTCTGAGATTTTAATGCACCCATCACCCAAGTAGACTACACTGTATCCAATATGTAGTTTTATATCCTTCACCCACCTCCCACTATCCTGAGTCTCCAAAGTTCTTTATATCATTCTGTATGCCTCTGTGTATTCATAGCTTAGCTCCCACTTACAAGTGAGAACATATGGTTATTTGGTTTTCCATTCCTGAGTTACTTCACTTAGAATCATGGCCTCCAGCTCCATCCAAGTTGCTACAAAAGACATTATTTCATTCCTTTTCTATGGCCAAGTAGTGTTCCATGGTATGTATGTATGCGTGTGTGTGTGTGTGTGTGTGTATATATATATATATATATATATATATATATATATATCCCATTTTTTTTAATCTACTCATTGGCAATTGTGAATTGGGCTGCAATAAACATATATGTGCGTGTGTCTTTTTCATATAATAACTTCCTTTGGGTAGATACCCACTAGTGGGATTGCGGGATCAAATGGTATATCCACTTTTAGTTCTTTAAGGTATCTTCATACTGTTTTCCAGAGAGGTTGTAGTAAATTACATTCCCACCAGCAGTGTATAAGTATTCCCCTCTCACCACAACCACACCACCATCTATTGTTTTTTGACTTTTTAATAATGACCACTCTTATAGGAGCAAGGTAGTATCTCATTGTAATTTTAATTTGCATTTTCCTGATGTTTAGTGATGTCGAACTTTTTTTAAACATTTGTTGGCCATTGGTACATCTTCTTTTGAGAAGCATCTGTTCATGTCATTTGCCTACTTTTTGGTGAGATTATTTGTTTTCTTCTTACTGATTTAATGCAAGCAACTTAAGAGATGAAGGATTCTTGCCCACTTTTCTTTATCAAAAATCTCCCACTAAAACTTCTTCATTGAAGTATAACACAGAAAAGTACACCTATATTACTTGTACAGTTCACCAAACTTTTACAATTTGAATACCTATGCAACAAGCACCCAGATCAAGAAAGAGAACATTACTAGCACCCGAGAAGCCTTTCTTGTTGCACCCTTCCGGCTACTATCCCCCAAAGGTAAATGCCAAATTCTAATAGTAAAGAGTAGCTTCAACTGTTTTTATACTTTATATAAACCAAATTGTACATTATATACTCTTTGTATCTACCTTCTTCAACATTTTCATCATGAGATTCATTTATGTTGTCTGCAGTTCTCGATCATTTATTTGTTACTCAAAATTGCTCAACACGTGAGCATCTCACAATTTATTTGTGCATTCCATAATTCTCGTATTTAAGTAGTTTCCAGTTTGGGACTACTCTATTACTGGACATGTCTTTGGGTGAACATATTTATGCGTCTCTGGTGACACATACTCAGGATGGGTTTGCTGGGCCACAGGACAGGTAGATTGTATTAATACTAATTTGCTTGGGCTACCACAACAGAGTACCCTAGACTGGATAACAACAGACATTGATTTTCTTACAATTCTGGGGATTGGAAATCTGAGATCTAGGTGTCTGTAGAGGTGGTCTCTCCTTAGGCCTCTCTCCTTTGCTGGTAGATGGCCGTCTTCTCCCTGTGTCTTCATACGGTCTTCCCTCTGTGCATGTCTGTGTCCAAATTTCCTCTTCTTATAAGAACATCAGTCATATTAGATTAGTGCCTATCCTAATCACCTCATTTTAATTTAATTACCTCTTTAAAGTTCGTATCTCTGCCAGGCATGGTGGCTAACACTGTAATCCCAGCGCTTTGGGAGGCCAAGGCAGGAGGATCACTTGAGGCCAGGAGTTGAAAACCAGCCTGGGCAACAGAGTGAGACTCCGTCTTTACAAAAAAAAAAAAAAAATTTTTAATTAGCCAGGCATGGTGGACAGAGTGAGACCCTGTGGGGGTTAGGATTTCAACATAAGAATTTTGTGGGGAGTGGACACAATTCATTCCATAACACATATGTTCAGCTTTAGTAGATTCTTCCAGTGCCTCCAAGTGGTTGTACCAATTAATACTCCTCCCAGGAGTCAAAGGGAGTTCTAATTGTTCCACATCCTCCCCAAATACTTGATAGTTTGTGTGTTTTAAATAAATCTTCCTTAAACATAAGCTCCAAATTTTTTTTTTTTTTTTTTTTTGAGACAGAGTCTTGCTCTGTCGCCAGGCTGGAGTGCAGTGGCATGATCTCAGCTCACTGCAACCTCTGCCTCCTGGATTCAAGCAATACCCCTGCCTCAGCCTCCCAAGTAGCTGGGACTACAAGCGTGCGCCACCACGCCTAGCTAATTTTTTTTTAATATATTTTCATAGAGACGGGCTTTCGCCATGTTGGCCAGGATGGTCTTGATCTCTTGACCTTGTGATCTGCCTGCCTCGGCCTCCCAAAGTGCTGAGATTACAAGCATGAGCCACTGCACCCGGCCAAGCTCCCAACTTTTATATGTTCTTGATATGGCTGAGGGTCAAGATAATGGAACTGCTTTTCACACCTCCCTTGCAAACTTTGTCTGGTAGTCGTCTACCTCCTTTCAGTACGTAGCATCTGTTGCCTTCAAGTCTCAGGGAAACTTTCCTTCGAACAGCATGTAAGATAGTTCTAGAATTTTTGCTTGTTTTTTATGCCATTAGACAGAAAAATAAGCTGACAATGTTTGTATCATTCATTTTATTTTTGAAATTTGTCCCTTCTCCAGCATTTCAAGAGTAATTCACATCAAAAAGAAGATGGTAACAGAAATCTCTAAGCAGTTAGATCTCTTCATTCTGATGTTGGGACTGCAGCTCTCAGGGGGAAACCTGGTAATAACTCCATTCAACAGATGCTGCCCCCACCAACCAGCACCCCCTAGAAATTTCTAACAGTCCCATAGTGGTGGACGCTTCTTCAGCCTGCAGCAGTTTTTCCTTCCTCAGCCCCTTCCTAGGTGGGTAGTTCAGCTTTGGGTTCCCTGCACTGTCCCTAATGGGAGGCTTCTGGAAGGTTTTTTTCCTAACCTGATGGCGTCTAAAATGCTGTGAGGTTTATTCCAAAATAACTATTTTAAGACCCTTATCCCGAGCCCTCAAGGAACCACATATGAGTAACAAGTCTGTGTTTCATCACTCTCACTTCCCATGATCCCATTCCCAGTGCCTAATTCATAACAGAATCCATGGCTCTCTCTTGGCTCAGAGAAACTTCTTCACCCCACAGATGCCTTACAAAGGATAAGGTGATGGAGCTCTCACTCTCTCCTGGGAAAATCTAAACTCATGAATTTAGGAGATCTGGGGGAAGCTATTCATGCAAATTAGGGTAATCACCTATAATTTCAAGGTGAATATCTATATTGACCTGATATTTTGATATGTGGTTATCTTTAGGTTTCAGAGTTTTAAAACGAACACAGGAATAAGACTTTGCACTTTTTGGGAATTTTGTTATTGTTATTTCAGATGAGCTACAAAAAGCAGTTGAGAAATTAACAGCATTCACCAAAAGCAAATGGCAGTGGTTCCATGTGAGTATGTCTCCATAAGAATGAAACACCAAGCCAGTCCTCTAAAGCTTTTGGTCAGAAAACAGAGGAAAAGAATCTTTCCAAGAGGCGAGATAACATAGTTATCAACTAAGTATGGGTAGGAAGACACTAGGTAAATATGTACATGAAATTAGTTTTATTATTCTACTTGCTGCATAAGGCAGAAATAAAAAGTTTTTAAGAAGCTTCTTTTCTTTAAAAAGAACACTGTTGGACATTTGTCCCAGAAAAATAAAAACCTATGTTCATACAAAAACCTGTATAATAATGTTCATAGCTGCTTTATTTGTAACAGCCAAAGACTGGAAACAATCCAGTATCCTTCAGTGCATATGAGGTTAAATAAACAGTGGTACATCCATACCATGGCATATCATTTTGCAGCAGAAAGGAACAAACTACTGAAATATGGCAACAAACTGGAAAAATCTCAAGGGAATTATGCTGAGTGGAGAAAAAGCCAATTTCAAAAGGTTATATACTCTATGATTCTATGTACATAACATTCTTGAAATAACAAAATTATAGAGATGGCAAAAAAAATTATTGGTTGCCAGGGGTCAGGCATGGTGAGTGTGTGATGGATGTGGCTATGAAAGTATAGCACAAGGAAATCCTGTAGGTAATGGAACAGCTCTGTATCTTGGTTACACAAAGCCACATATGTGATAAAATTTCATAGAAATACACACACACATACACACAAACACACACACAAGTGCTTGTAAAATTGATTGATTATGCAAATGTGAGTTTCTTCATTTTGATACACACAGGACCTCCCTGTACACTTATCTGCAACTTCCTGTGAATCTATAATTATTTCAAAATAAAAAGTTAAAAAAAGAAGAAAGCTGGTATATTTTATATCTTCAGGTTTCCACTGGCAACCACTGAGTCACATTACCCTGCTTAACAAATGGTATTTCCATTTTATTTTATGCTATAGAATTTATGAATTAAAATAGTTTAGCAGATACAGAAAAAATATATAGAAAATGCCAAGCCTATATTTGTTCCTTGATTTTAAGTTAATGAGGATAGTGAAATCTGGAATTAGGAACATTTAAAGATGTTTAGAATTACACTTTATTTTACATTTGAGTAAGATTAAAGACACAAATCACCTCCTCAAGAACCCTTACTTTAAAAATCTTTCAAGTAAAAATTCAGAATTATTCATCAGCATGAGATGCCCCCCCATCTCCTGTCTCCCTCTACACACACACACACACACGTCAAAAAATAGCCAAATTTCAATACTAGATAATCACCAAATTTCTATCAGAAATGAAAACCTTTATACATTTCAGCATTTGTTCTTTCCATTAAATCATAGAAACCAGGGTAAATATTTCAGACTTAGGAAAAAATGCAATAATGGGATCACAGGAGATGTTCTCTTCAGAGGTGTATAAACTAACTGTCTCTGGTTCACTTCTACCCCCAGCCACCACTATCTGCTTGGAGGAACCATATTGCTTTTTTTAGTCTCTTGTTACACATTCTGTCTGCTATACCAAAGGTCCCAATATAGCATGCTTTCTATAGACAGAGAGAATTCTTTGTTAATTTCCACATACTTCTTGATAAACTTTAGCACTTTGGGGTTGCCAATAGAGTCACTGCAGGTAGGTACCTGCAGGAAAGGAGGAGGGAAGATTGGCAGGTCTCACATTCACATCCTGGAGGAACTCCAAAACGACCACTGCAGCTGTTGCTTTGTACGTGGCCAAGTGGAGAAATACAAGTGAAGAAAATCCAGAATAACTTATCTCAAATTATAAATTAGCAAGTTGCCATCAAATTATCTAATTTTCCTCCCTGCTGCTCTCACAACTGCATGCCATCAGAGTTTTGAACTAATATGTCAATATAGGGGCATAAAGTGGCTTATATTCCACATGGATTTCTAGTTTGGATGTGTGAATGTTTAGAAGAGAAAATTCCTTCCTTAAATCCCACAGCAGATATGTGACAGAGAGGGCATCTCTTAAATACTTCCATTAATGGTTTTGTACCAGTGGCTCTTGATGGAGGGAAAACTCCAATTTTGAGACCTATGTAATATAATCTCCTCTTTGTGGGTGCAGATTCTCAGTTTTTCTCTGGTTGTCTCCCTACCAATGTGGTTTAGTCATCTTAAGAAAGGACAAGATTCCTTAGTAGTAACTATGGGAATACAGTTATTTCATTCAATACCAAGTCAAGGTAACTAAGTTTCCCTTGCTCAGTCTCTGTGTCATCCATGAGTTTAGTCTAGAAAGATCAGGGATTTTAAAGTTAGCCCTTTGAACCCAGCTCTGATTCTTACTAGATGATTCTTACTTGAACTCACTATTAACCTTTCTAAACCTCAATTTCCTCAATTGCACACTTTAGATAAAATCATTATCAAAAAGGTTGTTGTATTAGATATAACACATTAAAAATACACAGAGCCTGTCCTGCATGAATATTCACTCTACAAGTGGTTTAATAAAAGCTGTAGTTGGAGATGGCCACGGTGGGGATGGTAGAAGCATATTTAAACGAGGAGGAGAAAAGACTACCCCATGTCGAATGATATTCTAAGACAATATATAAATAAATGTTGTAAAGGCTATAAGAGTTTAGACAACAGAACAAAAGAGAAGAGGAAGTGGCCCTGTAAATACTCATGAGATGGGACGTGATCTGGTCCTGGAAGGATGTGAAGATCAGAGGCACGGAGGGGATGAGGATGGCCTTTCAAGTAAAAATCGGCAACAGAGGCTGGAGCTGACAGATTTTGTCTATGAACTTCTGAAGCATTCAGAGACAGGCATAGTGTAGAGCAGCAGTCAGAGGGTGTTTATATTTGATGCAAGAACAGATAAACAGCCAAAAGCTCTGCAAAGCTATATAACATGATAAAAGTAGCAATTGCTAAAGATTAAGAGAGCACTGCAGGGTGTGTGGGGAAAGGGAGAGACCTCTACATGGTGATTAAAATAATCCAGATATGAGATGGTGAAAATGTGTAAAGGTGTAGTGATCCCAGGAATGAAGAGGAAATAGCAAGATGCGGGCACATTTCTAAGGCAAAATAAGATTGAGGAGGCCAACTGATGTCAAGCCCAAATATGAGAAGAATCATGGGATGGTAGTAAAGACGGAACACTGAAGAGAAGATACATAATTAACTGCCTTTTGGACCTATTGAGTGTGAGGTCATAGTAAAATATAAAACCAGCAATAATTGACACTGTTGGAGATATGATTGTAGGTGTTTAAGGGAATTAATTAGAAAAAAAAGCCTTCGTGGTCAAAAAAGGATGGTGATTATTGAAATCAAGTGAAAGAGTAGCTTTTCCAGGGAGAGAAAATAAAGAGCTGAGGAAAACAGAGTTTCTGAGAAGGATGGGTATGCTGCAGAGATGGAAGAAGAAAAATGAGCCAACTAAGAAAACCAAAAAGAATATTCTTTTCTGAGAGACTTAATAAGGCCAAGGCACATGTACCATAAAACCTAAAGTATAATAATAATAATAATAAAAATAATAAAAAAATAAAAATTAAAATAAAATTAAAAAAATAATAATAATAAGGCCAAGGCCACTATATAGACTCCAAGTGCACATGAGCCTCAGAATTTATGTCTTGTTTTCAATCACCTAGACCTGCTTCAAAATTAATCTGAAACTTTGGATAAGCCTACCATAACTATATGTTACAGAGATGCTCTAAACAGGGATCAGCAAACTTTCTATAAAGGGCTAGATAGTAAGTGTTTCGTGCTTTGTGGGCCAGAGAGTTTCTGTTGCCACGACTCAACTCTGCTGTGGTAGCACAAAAGCAACCATAGACATATGTAAATGAATATGTGTTTGGTTGTGTTCTAATAAAACTTTATTCATAAAAAAGGTAGTGGGCTAGATTTGGCCACAGGCCATAGTTTGCTAGCCCTTGCTCTCAAATGTATATGACCCTAACCTAAGTTTTCATTTTTTTTTCTGAAATCCTTTTGTCATATAAGGAAACAATGCTGTAATAAAAAGAGCAAGGATTTCGAAGGCTGCAGATTTTCCCTGCAATCTGATAACAGCTACTAGGTTCTGTATCAGATGCTTTGAGCAGTTTGCTAAATCTTTCTGAGCCTCACCTTTGTACTTGTAAAATGAGACTAATTATCCTGACTTCATAGAGCTGTTGTGAGAATTAATGAGGTAACAGAGAACATTTAGTGCATTGTGGAGACTAGCCAAATGCTTATTCCTATAAACATGCATTAAAATCTTTCTACTATGTCATAGGTGCCATTCAAGATACAGAGGATACAAAGATAAAAAGATACAGATCCTGCCCTCAACAAACTATCTATCTGGTAGGAATATTAGTTAGGGCTCAGGTAAAGGAAATAGAAACCATGTGAGTTATTTTCAGCAGAAAGTAGTTAATATAGGGAATTAGATGCTTACAAAATTGTTGGAAGGGCTAGAGGAAGTCCAAGTTCTTTTCTGGCATTTTAGAAATGACTTCTGAACAAGACCACCCATCTGACATTGTGAGGACAGCAACTCTCTCTCTGCCTCAACAAGAGAAGGTAGGCATTCAGGAGAATCCTAGGGAAATCATTGAAGTCAAGAGCATACC
This sequence comes from Pongo abelii, assembly GCF_028885655.2. Taxonomy (NCBI): domain Eukaryota; kingdom Metazoa; phylum Chordata; class Mammalia; order Primates; family Hominidae; genus Pongo; species Pongo abelii. The sequence goes on along the minus strand of NC_071992.2, from coordinate 134,538,307 downwards.
CACCTTAGCAGTGATCCAGGGATCAGAAAACCACCAGCATTGCAACTGCCTCTGGATACCCATGTAGTCCTGGCTGTTCCTCAGAGCTCTGCCACAGAAAACTCAGTGTCTTCACAGCTGAGGATGTGCAGCCTCCACCTCACTTTCTCTATCCAATCTCAAAAAAGACAATCTAATTTGCTGAACCTACAATCTAGCTGCAAAGGAGTCTTGCAAATTTAGTTTTTGGCTTTACAGCCTCTTCAGTACAATAAGGCACACTAGAGACAGACTGGAATAGATACTGAACACCATATACTCATGAAGGTAGAAAAGCAAGCAGATAAACCAACAATATTAGGTCTGAGGCATGAGTGGAAAAAAAAGGAGACCAAACAAAGGAAACAGCACAAAGGAAGGAGTGATTATTTTTGTGATTAGAGAGGCAATATCTGGGGTTGAAGGATGAATAGAGTCTAAAGAGGCACATAGAAGAAAAACATTCTGAGCAGGAAAAACAGCATCAGCAAAAGAGTTAGTGCCTCTTCCTGTCCTCATTCTTGAAAGTGACAACAAACATCTTGGGTGTAAATTTCCTGTTCCATAAGGAAAGTAGGGGAAGCTGTAAAGCTTTCTTTCCTTTAATAATTATTAAGTACCTTCAATGGTCTGTGCAACCAGAGAGTATGTTTAAAGAATGCAGGTCTGTTTTGTGTCATGGATGCAGGAATATGCTGAGAGGAGCACAGTAGGGAGAGAGGAATTAATGTCCTTAAGCATGAGCATAAATTGTGGTAACACAAGACAGAAAATATGAGACTAATGTCATCAGAGACCCAGGAGCTAAGTGAAGATGGTAAGGGAGGTGCCTTCATGGAATTTTTAAGAGAAGGAGTAGAATTCTAAGCAAAGAGAACTCTGTAAGCAAAGGCCTATAGGTTGGATTTTTTAGGCTTCTGAATATATAAGGGAGTAGTCATATTCAAGTCTGAAAAAAGAACTTAGGAATAATCCTTTAAGTACTGAAAGCAGATCTACCATTTGATTCAGCAATCCCACTACTGGGTATCTACCCAGAGGAAAAGAAGTCATATGAAAAAGATACTTGCACATGCATGTTTGTAAGAGCACAATTCACAATTGCAAAAATATGGAACTGGCCCAAATGCTCATCAATCAACAAGTGGATAAATAAAATGTGATAATACACACACACACACACACACACATATATATATATCACATATATATATACACCATTGAATACTACTCAGCCATAAGAAAGAATGAAATAATGGCATTTGCAGCAACCTGGATGGAATTAGAGACCATTATTCTAAGTGAAGTAACTCAGGAATGGAAAACCAAACATTGTATGTTCTCACTCATAAGTGGGAGTTAAGTTATGAGGATACAAAGGCAGAAGAATAATACAATGGACTTTGGGGACTCAGGAGAAAGGGTGGGAAGAGGGTGAGGGATACAAGACTACACTTTGGGTGCAGTGTACACTGCTCAGGTGATGGGTGCAACAAAATCTCAGAAATTTCCACTAAAGAACTTATTCATGTAAACAAACACCACCTGTTCCCCAAAAACCTATTGAAATAATAATAATAAAAGATTTAGGAATCAAGAAAGATCTTATCCTTGAAGTCTTTGTATTACCTAAAATTTGGGCTTTTCCTAGAAGTAATCATTTGAATTATATTGATTATTTCCAGAAGCATGACCATAATCAAAATAAATTTTAAGAACATTTATAGGATGGTGTGACAAGCAGGGTGCAGAATAAAATGGGGAGAGGCTGGAGGCGTGTTAAGCAGCTGTTAGAACTTGCCATCTGTGCAGTAGAGGGGTCTGAATTGAGTTGTGATGGAGAAAGTAAAAAAAAAAATCATGTGTACAACATATTCCTTTTTGAAATGGAAGGCATTTTTTTCTGATTCAAGCCTGAAAAATAAGTAATATCGACTTTTCGACATCTTTATTTTCAAGAATTTTACTCACACATTTAGCTGGGAAAATATTGTGTGATGATGGCCCTGATGCCTGGTAGAAGGAGTGAGTATTGCTCATATCTCAGCACCAACATTTACTGATTCTGCTGGGGTCAATTACTTAATTTCTGAAATTCATTTTCCTCCTCTGCAAAATGGGAGTGAAGCAGTGCCAATACATAGGGTAGTTGTGGAAATTAAATAAGATTATTTATGTAAAGTTCTCAGCACAACACCTTGCATATAATAAGTGCTCATACAGTAAGTGTCTTGGTATCATTGCCATGGTCATCATCACCATCATCACAATTATTATGTGAGGAATGTGAAATGAGGGGGTGTACAAGAGTGGAAAGAGGAAGACTTCAGAGCCAAACAGCCTGTATCAGGTTCCCGGCAAGAAACAAATGCAACGCTCAAATGAGTGAGTGATTTGGAGAATTTAATGAAGAAATGACTGTGTTTACAAAATTAAGGACAAGCTGTAGAGAAACAAAAGGTTAGCATACTACCTCATCCTAGCTAGAGAGGAAAACAGGAATTACCAGTTATCAGCATGAGACCTGATGTTCTCTCTAGCAGAAGGGGAACAGTTACAGGAACTTGGAAGAAGACAGTCATGTGGAAAGTGGGCTGTCATAAGGGCTGTGACCTTTGGTCAAGGGTAGCAGCCGTGGCCACCTGCAGTGAAGGAGGCCGGGGGAAGAAATACCCTGACCTCGCCTTTCTCCTTCTTTCCAGTCTTCTCCCAGCACTTCACATTGGCAGAACCCAACTCAAACAAAAGCCAGAGGCAGAGCATCCCGTGAGGCATTCTGTACGGGTCAGCATCTAGGAGCGCAAAGCATGATGAACAAGTGTATAGAGCCAAACTGTACTGAGGAATAAACAATGTATTTAGCACACACACCCCCAGTTTTGAAGCTGCATTGTAACTTTAGGCAAATTGCTTAATTTCTCTGAGCCTCAGGTTGCTCACTGTAAAACAAGGGTAACAATAATAATTATGCAGGTTTATTGTAAGCATAAACTAAGTTGATGTCTGAATTATGCCTACCAGAGCCCCAGGTGTGTGGTAGACATCAATTAATGTTCTCTAATCCCACCCCCAGCTGATGACAGCTCTCTTCACTTGTGGCTGCTTTACAGCCTTTATGAGCTCCCCAGAAGCAATGTTTCTCATCATGTGGTCCATAGACCATGTGCTTTAGAAGCACCTGGGGTCCTTTTGAACAGACAGCTTATGGTCCCCACCCCATCCAACTAAATCATGAGTGGAAGGATATGAATCTTCATTTCAGACAAATTTCCCCAAATGATTTTCACACACAATAACATTTGGGAGCCACCATTCCAGAAGTCCACATTTCTAATTGACACCCACTTGAGTAAAGTATAGGTGAGATTTATGTATGCTTGGCAGTCATTAGGTGCAGTTACAGCCCATCAGCTCCACGAAGAGGGGCTAGCAGACTAGGACACTAATGGCCTTTCTTGTGATGTTAGGTCATGTTGGTTCTCCATTTTACTGACTTTATTAATACCCAAGGAACAATGTTCCCAGCCTTTTAATTAAAAATTCCCTAACATTCAGGCTTTAATCATTTTCTAGGTTGGATATCAGCTTGGTCAGTGGCCAGATCTTACCCTGCTTTCAGAGAAAAGTTAGTAGGCAAAGCAGAAGCTGTTAAAAGGAATAAAGCTTTTTGAAAGCTTCACAGATGAGCATACATCAATTCCAAGTATAAACGGGAGAAGGCAAAAACTTAGGATAAGATCGGAAGATCAAGGACCTTGCTTTAATGAAGTAAGGAAAGGTACAAGAAAGTTCATCAGCAGTCTAGGACAGACACAGAGCTCGTGATTTGAATCCTGAATTGGTTAGGATTCAGCTGCAATAAGCACAGACTCACAATAGCAGCAGCTTAGACAACAGAGAATTTTATTTGCTGCTCATGTAAAATTGCAGAGGTAGGAAGAGCAGGGCTGGGGTGGTGGCTTTACTCCACAGAGTTCTCAAGGACTCAGGTTCCTTCTAGCTTTTGGTCCTGCCCTCCCTAGAATGAAGTCCTTGTTCTCATGTTCCAGGATGGAACTCCAGTGGTCACATTTATGCTCCAAGCCACAGGAAGAAGAGGGGAAGAAGGTACAGAGGGTATGGAACAGCTGACTTTTAAAGAAGGTTTAGAGTCATCCATCCAGCACATCTGATTCCATCCCTTTTGCCAGAACTTGTTCACATGGCCATGCTAAACTACAAAAGAGGCTGAGAGGCAGAATCACAACTAAATATTCTTATTAGATGGATTATATATTGAGGACAACCAGGAGTCAATACCACAGGTTCTATGGCCTAAGAAACTTTGAACCTTCTTTCTCCAGTAGAAGATTCATCAGTGAGGTTCTAGTCAGGAACACAGATGCCACTCCAGTGTTTTTAAAAGAAGGAACATAATGCAGGGAATTGACAGCACAAATGATAAAAGAGCTGAATATTGAAACTTCAAAAATGAGGCAGCCCAGAAATTAGCAACAGTAGGAAGTTTCTACCTTCCCTGAAGCTGGAAGGACAAAGGACAAGGCAGAACCTCGAAGTAACAGGCTGCCTGGCAGAACATGGAACCCAGCAGACTGTTGTAGTAGGAGCTGGAACCAGGAGGAGATGCAGCCACTGCCAAAGACGCCACCAGAAGCAAAGTGATATATAGAGAGGGATATTCCCTCTTCTGCCCCTCAGCCTCCTTCCAATGCTTCACATTGGCTAAAACTACCTGGAAGGTGTAGCGCAAGGAAGTCTAGGCAATGTCGTCCCATGCAAACAGAGAAGGCAAAGAAGGAAAAAGCAGGGATCTAAAAGCAAACAGGTGAGTGACTGGAGCAACACCCAAACCCAAGTTGTGGACCTGGATAGATTAGTAATCACTGGGACCTTTCTAGACATTATTTCTGGATGAAGTTCATACATTTGTAAAGCAAAAGAGGGTCCTTCTGTGGAAAGCAGGGACTCAAACAGATACTTGTACACCAATGTTCACAGCAGCATTATTCACAATAGACAAAAGGTGGAAACAGCCCAAATGTCCATCAACAGACAAACGGGTAAACAATATGTGGTATATACATACAATGAAATATTATTCAGCCATAAAAAGAAATAGAAGTCTGATTCATGCTATAACAGAGATAAATCTTGAAAACATGCTATGTGAAATAAGCCAGACACAAAAGGACAAATATGATTCCACTTATATGAGGTACCTAGGTTAGGCAAATTGATGGAAATAGAAGGTAGAATAGAGCTTCTCTGGGGCTGGAGGGTAGGGAGGAATGGAGAATAATTATTTAACAGGTTCAGAGTTTCTACTTGGGGTGAAAAAGTCCTGAAAACGGATAGCAATGATGGTTGCACAACACTGTGAACGTACTTAATGCCACTGAGCTGTACTTTTTTTTTTTTTTTTGACAAGGAGTCACTTTTGCCCAGGCTGTAGTACAGTGGTGCGATCTTGGCTCACTGCAACCTCCACCTCCCGGGTTCAAGCAATTTTTGTGCCTCAGCCTCCCGAGCAGCAGGGATTATGGGCGCCCGCCACCACACCTGTCTAATTTTTGTATTTTTAATAGAGACAGGGTTTTACAATGTTGGCCAGGCTAGTCTCGAACTCCTGATTTCAAGTGATGCACCCGCCTCAGCCTCCCAAAGTGCTGGGATTACAGGTGTGAGCCACTGCACCTGGCCTGAGCTGTACATTTTTAAAAGATTAGGATAGTACTTTTTAAGTTTTAAAAGATGTATTTTATATTTATGTATGTATGTATGTATGTATTATGTATGTATTTTTTTTTTTGAGGCGGAGTCTCATTCTGTTGCCCAGGATGGAGTGCAGTGGTGCAATCTCAGCTCACTGCAACCTGCCCCTCCCGGGTTCATGCCATTCTCCTGCCTCAGCCTCTCGAGCGTCTGGGACTACAGGCGCACACCGCCACGCTCGACTAATTTTTTTGTATTTTTAGTAGAGACAGGGTTTCACCCTGTTAACCAGGATGGTCTCGATCTCCTGACCTCATGATCCACCCAGCTCAGCCTCCAAAGTGCTGGGATTACAGGCGTGAGCCACCAGCTAAGTCATTTTTAAAAAGAGGTTCTTATGCTTTTCAAATGTATTTACTGATTGAAAAACGCTTCTGGAGAAGATGAATATTGGTAATGAAATAATAGAAGCTGACTAATGGACAAAACAGTGGGATCAAAAGACTAAGAAGACTTAAAGACCAAAGCAAAACCCATCTCTGTTTCTAAAAATTGTTGTGACGTTTCAAAACACTTTCTCACAGAAGAAATATTATCTCCCCCTCTCCCAAATTGAGCTTGATATGACCATGAAGCATAAGCATAACTTAGTGTGAAAAACCAAAGGCAAAATAAAAAACTCAGGAAGAATCGAGTGTCCTCTCTTTATAGGGAGCACCTGAAGACTTGGAATAGGTAGCTTCACCAAAGAATAGGAGAAGAGCAGAGAACCCGGGCCCACAAGGCGTCCTTTGAAGGATGGAGACAACTAGGAAGGCTCGATTTCTGGGTACCATGTGAACAGAGAATAGAGGGGAGTCAGGGAATACTCAGCTGTGTCAAAAGCAGCCCATAAATGTAATCGAGGATAAGCACTCGAAGATGGTTGTTGGGCTTTTATAGCCAACAATGCAGAAGGTCATTGCCTGCTTGGCTAAGGCCATTTCTGTGAAAAGAAGAGGATTTTAAACTGGAATGGGATGAGTAGAGCAGTCTTTTCTGCATTTCTTCCTTTGCTGGCTCAAGAGAAGCAGTAAACAAGCCCTATTCCCAGAACTATGCTGACAACATTGATGATGGCAGCACACAAATTAGGAGGTAAACAAAACGCCATGTTAATTTCAGGCTCCATTAGAAACACAGTCAGGAAAAAAAAAAGTCAACGTCTGCCAAACAGAAAAGGTCAAAATTAGAAGAGAAAGAAATTTTGTTTTTGAGATCCTAAGAAGGCCCTGCCAACAATGAAGACAGAGGAGGATTTTGTTTCCTTTTTCTCTTTTGTCAATCATAGAATTCTAAAACAAATGCTCTTGGTAATGCCTTCTCTAATCAGATACGTGAAGTAGAATATGGGCTGCATGTTCTTTCTTCCGGTAAATGAAACCATACAGTATTTGGGATATCACCACAGGATTCCATTCCAGAACTGTCTTCTATTTGTCCCTAATGTACAGTTGTTGTTCTTGTTTACAAGAACCTCCAGTAATGCTTATGACTTTGGCAGGATGCATAAGTACCATTCATTTGAAGACTCCACAACTTAAGTTGTCTCTGACATGAAATTGGCACAACGTGTCTAAGAGACCTCAGGCCCTTTAATCCCTTTGTAGAATGTGTTGCATGCTCCAGATCAAGTCCAGGAAATGCACACATATCCTTCTCTTGCTTTCCTGTGTTGAAGGGGATGATACACAAATGAAAACATATCTTTTGTAAGTTATTTTTAATGTGACAGCAGTGAGCATTCTGGGTATTTGATGATGGATGAGTCTTCACTTGTAAATTTAAAGCCATATGTATTAACTGGGTTTCCTTCCAGGCATTTTGTATTAGTGAATATCACATATGGCTTTATAATGCTCCAATAACAGATGCCTAGTTGCACTTTGATTTAATGTATGCTGGGAGAAAAGATATATGAGAATTTCACTATAATTTTTTGCCTAGATAATAGGTCAGAGGTTCTATCCCACCTGGAGGTAAAGGATTGGTCTTACTGATTTCTTGGACTTCTCTCTGGATTTTATGAGTCTATGCTATCTTTTTCCCAGAAGCATTAAGTTTGAAGACTCAATCACCAAGTGCAATCAAAGCTACCTTTCCTCCCCCCAAAATTAAATAGACATTTTAAAACACACATACACATTTCAAGATCAACAGAGTTCCCTTTTGAGCATGGAAATATAGCCATTGCTAAATTACGTTACTGGACTGAACTCCAGGTATTAGTTACAGTGGAAAGTAAGAGATTGTAGGAGACCCTTTTCTTAGAACCAGGACGTGGATTATGGCCTGGATTTAATTAAGTGTTGCTCATTGCACCATGCAGCCTGACATTTAATTATATTCAGTTTAGCCCTTTATTATATATCATCTCTTGTTATTCTCCAAATGTTCTAAATATGCTGGTCTTGTTTTCTCTAGCTCTGTTGTAAACTCTTTGAAATCAGAGCTAATGTCACACAGTACATACTCAATAAACACATTGTAAATGAATTTATGAGCAAAGAACTAAATGAGTGTGGCTGCAGATTCGAGATGCTACTGTTCACAATACAAGATGTGACCTTAAAAATTCAAGAAAAGTGAACAACTGAAGGTGAGGGGGTTTCCCTGTTGTTCCCTGAAAGGCATCCAAATTCTCCTGAAGCTCCCATGAATAAGATGGAGGTTTAATTTTTCTCTCTTTGGTCCTCTGCTCTTTTAATCTGCTCCAGCAAAAAAACTCTCAAAGATCTGGTGCTAGAAATTGTTGTGAAGAGTTTTACCTGAATCTAGTATCTGTGTATTTATATACTGGTCTTATTATTGGCCCTAGCCTGAGCTTTTTAAATTTTCTCAGTTTTCACTGTCATCTTCTCAGTGTATTATCTTTGCCTTCTTTGTGACAGCCTATTAAGATACCTGTTTGAAATGAGATGTTTCTAAAATACTGGTCATGGACTCTACCTGTAAGGAATTTCTGTAAGAATAACATAAAGAATTAGTAGCAATGATTCCATCTGAGAAGTGTAGAAATGCAGAAGAAGAGAATGTTTACTTTTATTCTGTATTCATCCATATGGATCACTTTTGTTCAGGAGCCTGTAAGACTTTCATAATTTAAAACTAATAAAAAATAAAATATAGCCATCACGACAGATGTCATTTTAGCAGGTCTGAAGAATAATTCATGAACTATTAAGGCAGTTTGCCTATGCATAGGTTTACCATAAACAGAAGTACAACTTGATTGTTTTAAGAGACAACGTTTAATGAATCTAGTCCTCCAGCTTTCAAAGCAACTTTTGGGTGTCCACGATTAAGTACTGGTTAGTGATTCATCCTGGCATCCATTTATGGGCTTATGATAGCTGAGCTGCTTTTGTATCTGTACCTTTTGGCTTTGAACGACCCACCCTCAGTGAGCATTTTAATAAGGAAGAAACTGTTTCAGTCAGTGGGTCAAGAGAACCATTTCCATCATGACAGCTTTTTGTATTTTTCCTACACATTTTTATTCTAAATGGTGTTCACGGTTGTATAATAACACATGTTGCATGTTATAGGTCCCCATGTTGACTACAGCTTGCTAATTATTCACATCTAGTAACCCCACCACCTTTTGCTCTTTGCATTTTCAAAAAGTTTTTCTTTCTCCTTAAGGTTTTTATGTAGTTTTTGTCCCAGGGTTTTATTCCCATCTTAGTCTGTATAATCCTGCTTCTAATTTGTCATCAGCATTTCTACTTTGGCTTGTTTTGAGTTTCTGCAAATGGTTCAGCTATTACCAGTCATCTTTAAACCTTTTAACCTTTAAGAAATGCTTACAGGTGCATAAAATTATTTGACTCCATAAATGAATGCTCAAAAATGCATGCACTTTTTATAACCATCTTTATACATCATGTTAAAATAGGTAAGATGTGTTTACATTTGCACATTGTAGAAATTGAAGGTTTAATTCCCAGTAAACTAAATGCATACATACTCAAGAATATACAATTTTATGAACATGCACTACCTATCAGTAATCTGTAACATTTAAGAATTAACAAAAAAGATGTGAAAGAGACTGGCTAGATAATCACTTATGCTGGTAGTTCTCTAACTCTAATGTACATTGGAATCGCCTGAAGGCTTGTTGGAACACTGATTGCTGAGCCACTGATCTGGTAGGTCTTCATTGGAGCCTATGAATTTTATTTCTAACAAGATCCAGTAGATTCCAATGCTATTGATGTGGGACGACACACTGAAAACTACTGCCATCCTATTTCTCATTTTGAGCACTCAGAAAGACTGCATTTCCCAACCTTCACCACTTCTCAACCTGACCATAAAATTCCCTACATGGTCCTTCACTCTCTATTGCCCCTTTCCTGGGCACCTCTGAAGGCCATGTATTGAAGATGGCAACTTGTCAAGATGGAAGGTGTCTAAAGATGTCTTAAGTGGATTTCACAGAAACAAAAAGTAGAACAGAGAATAGGAGAAGCTAGGAATGGTAGAAGAAGGGAGGAATAGGGAGAGATTTGTCAAAGGATACAAAATTACGGCTAGTAGGATGAATAAGTTCTAGTGTTCTGTAGCACTGTGGGATGACTGTAGTTAACAATAATATTTAGTTTCAAATAGCTACAAGAAGGATATTGAATGTTCCAAACACAAACAAATTATGAATGATTGAGATGATGGATATGCTAATTACCCAAATCTGATCACTATATATTATATGTATTGCATCATCACTGTGTACCCCATAAATATGTACAGTTATTATATGTCAATTAAAAAAAAGTAAAGAAGAAAAAAAGGAATAAGCCTTTGTATAACAAGGAACTGAGGTTTAGGGGCAGCATTGACAGACTTATCCCAATACACATGATTTTCATGTCGTCATGAGATGAACCATGCCCAGCTTTGAGGAAACTTTTATGATGTAAATTTGAGACGAGAATGAATCAATCTACCATTCACTACCCTACAACAACAACGACAAAAAAACTAAGTTGGTTTAGGTAGACTCAGCCTACAGCCCTATGTCTGTAGGCCTTGAAGAGGTTTTTGCCAATTCTTGCTAAGATCTTCTAAATCCATCTTAGTATATTTTTGGGTCATCTTTTATCTGAACTTTTCCAACTGCCTACTCCTTAGATTCCTATATTATTTTCTCAAACTGGTTCTACTCACATCTTTGCTCCATGTTGGATAAGACCAAGGCACTTTTCCTCTCATTCAAAACCCATTCATTACTGGACAGCTCTGCCTTGCTTCCTTCTATTCCCCGCTTACCTTGTTCTGCCGATAAGATCATCCCAGAATTTCTGACCCTATCTTGATTGGGACAGAATTCTCCCTTAGGCATCTTCAAAGTAAAGCCATTAGACGTGTAGAGACCCACATCTTTCATCACAGTCATATATTGTTGAGAGCAGACAGCCTGCCAGATAATCCCTGTTCCTTAACCCTATAGCGAGTACTACTTTTGCTGAATCTCTTACCTGCCTGCTTTCTCTGAACCCTGCCTAAATGTGCATGCTCGTCTTCCCTGCCTCCACCAACCTCGCTAAATCTGACCACTAACCTACCTGGGGACTCTGAGCTCCCAGGCTCTGGTACCTTATTTATTTATCAGTTCCCTCTAGACTTTCCCATGTATCGTATCCTATGATTAAAGGAGTCGCTAGTCAAACTTCCTTCTGTTATGCAAATGCATTATCATCACCCCTTTTGATGTCTCCCCCACACACAAGTGGACAAAAGGCAATGATTTTTCCCAAATATAAGAACATAGACCTCCTTTAACCCCTTTACTGCTCCACACTACCTTATATGAAACCAAAGCCCAAAGATTATATAAAAATAGACAAAACAGTGCTTATTATTCTGTTTATAAGCAAACATGTAAAAGATAATTTCAATGTTAAAAAGAATACACCAACAAAATGCTTCAAAATACCAACTACTGTTCAAATATCATCTCAATATTCTATTACATATCAATTTATAGTTATTTATTGCTATGTCTTTTAAATATATTAATATTTACCTGCTTACTCTATTGTACATTTATGCTTCATTTATTGAAACAATTCAAGCAAGTGTTGCTTGCAATTTTTGTTACTATAAATAATGGGATGAACATCTCTATGCCTAAATCTTTGTGCACATACCTCATATTTTTAGGTAGATTCTTAGCAGGTGAATCCCTTGGTAAAAGTGTGTAAACAATTCAAAATTGTATAAACAACAAAGTGTATTAAAATAGTGTAAATGCTGCAAGAAGTAGCTAAAATAATTAGAAATGGTTATGTCTGGGTAGCAGTTCACTAAGATAGGCAGAAATCGGGGATCAGAATCAACTGGGATTATCTAGCCAGTCTCTTTCAGATCTTTTTTAAAAAAATTCTTAAATATTACAGATTACTGATAGGTAGTGCATGTTCATAACATTGTATATGCCTCTGAGCATGTATGCACTTATTCTACTGGAAATTCAACCTACAATTTATATAATCTGCAAAGGTAAACACATCTTACCTATTTTGAAATAAACACAATGCATAAAGTTGTTTATAAGAAGTGCATTTTTGAGCATTCATTTATGGAATCAATTTTATGTACTTGTATTTCTTTTTTTTATTATTATTATTATACTTTAAGTTTTCGGGTACATGTGCACAATGTGCAGGTTAGTTACATATGTATACATGTGCCATGCTGGTGTGCTGCACCCATTAACTCGTCATTTAGCATTACTTATATCTCCTAATGCTATCCCTCCCCCCTCCCGCCACCCCACAACAGTCCCCAGAGTGTGATGTTCCCCTTCCTGTGTCCATGTGTTCTCATTGTTCAATTCCCATCTATGAGTGAGAACATGCGGTGTTTGTTTTTTTGTCCTTGCAGTAGTTTACTGAGAATGATGATTTCCAATTTCATCCATGTCCCTACAAAGGACATGAACTCATCATTTTTTATGGCTGCATAGTATTCCATGGTGTATATGTGCCACATTTTCTTAATCCAGTCTATCATTGTTGGACATTTGCGTTAGTTCCAAGTCTTTGCTATTGTGAATAGTGCCACAATAAACATACGTGTGCATGTGTCTTTATAGCAGCATGATTTATAGTCCTTTGGGTATATACCCAGTAATGGGATGGCTGGGTCAAATGGTATTTCTAGTTCTAGATCTCTGAGGAATCGCCACACTGACTTCCACAATGGTTGAACTAGTTTACAGTCCCACCAACAGTGTAAAAGTGTTCCTATTTCTCCACATCCTCTCCAGCACCTGTTGTTTCCTGACTTTTTAATGATCGCCATTCTAACTGGTGTGAGATGGTATCTCATCGTAGTTTTGATTTGCATTTCTCTGATGGCCAGTGGTGATGAGCATTTTTTCATGTGTCTTTTGGCTGCATAAATGTCTTCTTTTGAGAAGTGTCTGTTCATATCCTTTGCCCACTTTTTGATGGGGTTGTTTGTTTTTTTCTTGTAAATTTGTTTGAGTTCATTGTAGATTCTGGATATTAGCCCTTTGTCAGATTAGTAGGTTGGAAAAATTTTCTCCCATTTTGTAGGTTGCCTGTTCACTCTGATGGTAGTTTCTTTTGCTGTGCAGAAGCTCTTGAGTTTAATTAGATCCCATTTGTCAATTTTGGCTTTTGTTGCCATTGCTTTTGGTGTTTTAGACATGAAGTCCTTGCCCATGCCTATGTCCTGAATGGTAATGCCTAGGTTTTCTTCTAGGGTTTTTAGGGTTTTAGGTCTAACGTTTAAGTCTTAGACTCCCACACAATAATAATGGGAGACTTTAACACCCCACTGTCAACATTAGACAGATCAACGAGACAGAAAGTCAACAAGGATACCCAGGAATTGAACTCAGCTCTGCAGCAAGCAGACCTAACAGACATCTACAGAACTCTCCACCCCAAATCAACAGAATATACATTTTTTTCAGCACCACACCACACCTATTCCAAAATTGACCACATACTTGGAAGTAAAGCTCTCCTCAGCAAATGTAAAAGAACAGAAATTATAACAAACTGTCTCTCAGACCACAGTGCAATCAAACTAGAACTCAGGATTAAGAAACTCACTCAAAACCGCTCAACTACATGGAAACTGAACAACCTGCTCCTGAATGACTACTGGGTACATAACGAAATGAAGGCAGAAATAAAGATGTTCTTTGAAACCAACGAGAACAAAGATACAACATACCAGAATCTCTGGGACGCATTCAAAGCAGTGTGTAGAGGGAAATTTATAGCACTGAATGCCCACAAGAGAAAGCAGGAAAGATCCAAAATTGACACCCTAACATCACAATTAAAAGAACTAGAAAAGTAAGAGCAAACACCTTCAAAAGCTAGCAGAAGGCAAGAAATAACTAAAATCAGAGCAGAACTGAAGGAAATAGAGACACAAAAAACCCTTCAAAAACTTAATAAATCCAGGAGCTGGTTTTTTGAAAGGATCAACAAAATTGATAGACCGCTAGCAAGACTAATAAAGAAAAAAAGAGAAGAATCAAATAGACGCAATAAAAAATGATGAAGGGGATATAACCACCGATCCCACAGAAATACAAACTACCATCAGAGAATACTACAAAAACCTCTACGCAAATACACTAGAAAATCTAGAAGAAATGGATAAATTCCTCGACACATACACTCTCCCAAGACTAAACCAGGAAGAAGTTGAATCTCTGAATAGACCAATAACAGGCTCTGAAATTGTGGCAATAATCAATAGCTTACCAACCAAAAAGAGTCCAGGACCAGATGGATTTACAGCCGAATTCTACAGGTACAAGGAGGAACTGGTACCATTCCTTCTGAAACTATTCCAATCAATAGAAAAAGAGGGAATCCTCCCTAACTCATTTTATGAGGCCAGCATCATCCTGATACCAAAGCCAGGCAGAGACACAACCAAAAAAGAGAATTTTAGACCAATATCCTTGATGAATATTGATGCAAAAATCCTCAATAAAATACTGGCAAACTGAATCCAGCAGCACATTTAAAAGCTTATCCACCATGATCAAGTGGGCTTCATCCCTGGGATGCAAGGCTGGTTCAATATACACAAATCAATAAATGTAATCCAGCATATAAACAGAACCAAAGACAAAAACCACATGATTATCTCAATAGATGCAGAAAAGGCCTTTGACAAAATTCAACAACCCTTCATGCTAAAAACTCTCAATAAATTAGGTATTGATGGGACATATCTCAAAATAATAAGAGCTATCTATGACAAACCCACAGCCAATATCATACTGAATGGGCAAAAACTGGAATCATTCCCTTTGAAAACTGGCACAAGACAGGGATGCCCTCTCTCTCCACTCCTATTCAACATAGTGTTGGAAGTTCTGGCCAGGGCAATTAGGCAGGAGAAGGAAATAAAGGGTATTCAATTAGGAAAAGAGGAAGTCAAATTGTCCCTGTTTGCAGATGACATGATTATATATCTAGAAAACCCCATTGTCTCAGCCCAAAATCTCCTTAAGCTGATAAGCAACTTCAGCAAAGTCTCAGGATACAAAATCAATGTACAAAAATCACAAGCATTCTTATACACCAATAACAGACAAACAGAGAGCCAAATCATGAGTGAACTCCCATTCACAATTGCTTCAAAGAGAATAAAATACCTAGAAATCCAACTTACAAGGGATGTGAAAGACCTCTTCAAGGAGAACTACAAACCACTGCTCGATGAAATAAAAGAGGATACAAAGAAATGGAAGAACATTCCATGCTCATGGGTAGGAATAATCAATATCATGAAAATGGCCATACTGCCCAAGGTAATCTATAGATTCAATGCCATCCCCATCAAGCTACCAATGACTTTCTTCACAGAACCTGAAAAAACTACTTTAAAGTTCCTATGGAACCAAAAAAGAGCCCGCATTGCCAAGTCAATCCTAAGCCAAAAGAACAAAGCTGGAGGCATCACGCTTCCTGACTTCAAACTATACTACAAGGCTACAGTCACCAAAACAGCATGGTACTGGTACCAAAACAGAGATATAGATCAATGGAACAGAACAGAGCCCTCAGAAATAACGCCGCATATCTACAACTATCTGATCTTTGACAAACCTGAGAAAAACAAGCAATGGGGAAAGGATTCCCTATTTAATAAATGGTGCTGGGAAAACTGGCTAGCCATATGTAGAAAGCTGAAACTGGATCCCTTCCTTACACCTTATACAAAAATTAATTCGAGTACTTGTATTTCTTAAAGGTTAAAAGGTTTAAAGATGTCTAATAACAAATGAACGATTTGCCCATTTCCTATGAGCCATGCATTCAGCAAGGAACTACACATGTATGTTTGACATTCACAATAAACCTACCAGGTAGGTGTGACCACACCCCACCTGTCGGGTAAGAAGGCTGAGGGCCAATGGGAGCATCGCAAAGCAGGGAGCTGAAAGAACCTTCTCTCCAGCTTCATCTCACTGCTTTCCACTGCATTTGGGCTTTCCCACATTCATTTTTTCTGCTTCTACAATAAATAATGCTGTTTTCTATTATTAGCACTGCATTTGACTTGTTCTGTTTCTGTATTATAAAAATAAACATTATTTAAAAAATTATTTTTTTTCAAAAATTATTTGTCAAAATTATGAGATTGTTTTCCCAAGGCACAATTACACATGTAAAAAAAAAGTATATGAACATTTTAGAGAATCCATATTCTATACCAATGTGAACAAACTGCCCTTCTGAAAATTTATAATAATTTACAAATCTCTTCCCTCAGGAGTGTGTAACACTGCTGTTCCTGTGACAGCCTCTACAAAAAAAATTTTTTTAATCTTTTCTAATTGAGAATACAATTAAATGAACATACCAAAGTATGTTTATCCAATGTATGCTGCTCCTGTGAAATTAGTCCCTTTGGAAGGTGGTGTCTCTATTCTAGTGACGTGACCTTCCCTTAAACATTTGGGTAACTCTTCTTTTTGAGTGACCATCAGGGCTTTAGTGACTTTCTTTTGGATAGTCTTAGGATCAGTTATATCATCAAGTTGGGGACAAAAATGCAGAGCAACTGCATAGTGATAACCTCAGTTTTCTTCTGTGGCACATAAACCAGTCATGAAATCAACTGTCAAAAAGGTGTTCTAGTTACGTGGTGAGCCGTGGTGAACATGAATGAAATAAATGCCTGACTCCTGAAAAGCACCAGGCATTTGAATACATCCATCATGGAGGGCTTATCTCTACACTCACCTCATCATTTCATAGACAGGCCTCATATTTAATATATCTATATTAATTAATAGTGGTCTATCAGTCTGCACATCAATATGCCATGCAACCTTAAATATGCAGCCATATACATCAGATACTTAGAAATCGGATCAAGATTGTCAACTAGCATGTTTTAGACCAGAATGTCATTCATTCTAAGGACTTGTATCTGTTTTGTACACTGTTGTATCCCAGGCACTTAGAACAGTGCCTAGCACAGAGTAGGTGGTCAACAGATGTTTGTTGAATACATGATGAACAAATGAATGAATGAGTGAGTGAATGAACCAACATTTAATAATTAGGCATCAAGACTAGAGCTTAGTTTGCCTTATTTTGTAGGATAACACAAGATGGCAAATGCATTTTGATAATAGGTGATGAATACACAATAAAGATAAATTGGCATGGTAGAAAGGCATGTTTCTATTCCAATCTCGGCTGTGTCAGCAAATAGCTGCTATGTCATTCTTTCCACCAATGTTGACTGGGTACCTACTATGTGCCTTGCACTTCACCAAGTGCTGGAGATACATGAAGAGTGTAACACATGCAGGCTGTGCCTTCTGGGAATTTACAATCTAGTGGGAGAAAAAGACATTAATCAAATATTCCTGGAAATAAATAGGGAATTACAGATTTTGTTAAGTGCTAAGCATATAAGAGAAGAGGCCAACCTGGCATGAATGATCAAGAAAGGCTTCCTTTTCTGAGGAGGGGATATTTGAGCTGCATCTAGAGGCAGAGGGAACATTTTAAACACAAGTTCAAGCAAAAACCGAAAGCATTGTGCATTGAAGAAATCAAGAACAAACAAGTGTAGGGCATCACAGAGAGGATTTGGAGAGCAATGAGATAGCTGGAGAGATAGCTTTTTGTTTTGTGATGGTCCCACTGGCCTTCAGTCTTCTTACCAGTGATGTGGGCATGGTTACGCTTTTTTGGTGGGTTTATTGTGAATGTCAAACCTACCTGTGTAGTTCCTTGCTAAATGCATACCCACAGGAAATGCTCGGTTACGGTCATTTTACTGTTTTTTCTATTACCTATATTTTGACTTCATAAAAGCAAGATCTGGGTCCTATATTTTAATGAATTGCCTTACTTCCCATCCCAGTGTGAACTGCTTAGAAAATGCTCAATCGACCAGACGCGGTGGGTCATGCCTGTAATCCCAGCGCTTTGGGAGGCCAAGATGAGATGCACACTTGAGGCCAGGAGTTCAAAATCAGCCTGGTCTATATTGTGAAACTTCATCTCTGCAAAAGAAAAAATTAACATGATTTGGTAATACACCTGTAGTCCCAGCTACTGGGAAGGCTGAGGTGGGAGGATTGCTTGAGCCCAGGAGGTTGAGACTGCAGTAAGCCATGATTGCACCACTGCACTCCAGGCTGGGTGACAGAGCAAGACCCTGTCCAAAAAAAAAAAAAAAAAAAAAAACCTCAATCAGTGACAGCTGGTGTTATCATTGCACTTATTAAGCAGTGTTCTGTGTGCTAGGATATAACTTATTTTTCTCACCCAGGCTTTTATTTAATAAAAATTGCTGTGGATTTACAAAACTAAATTGAGTTTCCAGCATCTGATACTTTCATATGTAGAATTACACATCGTTATTATCCACTGATGTTTCAGATTTGAATGTGCAGTTTGGACATGATTTTATCTTCATATTGGCTGAATATTGGTTAGTTCAGAGGTTCAAAGCATCTCTAAGCTTTAGAATGATAAAAAATGTAATCTATACATATTGGATTGCAATAAATAGTTGCATCACAGCATTTTTTGATAGCAATGAGAAAAGTATATACAGAGATTAAATAAATGCATAAAAATAGCCTTTCACTAATAATTTGCAGCTCAAACAACAAAGCAATAATTTAGAGTTCTGACCTTGTAATTCAGCTGATTAGAAGAAATCAGTTCTTTTTAGTTCATGTTGTGTTGGAGAATTCTAAGTGAATTGTATGCCAAAAATTGATGAGTTCCATTCCCTTTGTATCTAGATGACTTGTATGTCCTGTTTTCCCAATTTTCACGTAAAAAAAAAAGAAGTTTGTTTTCTTCTAACTGCCAGCACTGTAAACTAAAGCGGGATCTTCCCCATTTCCTTCTCATATAATTATATAATACAGTTCCTGCTTTCTAAACTTTATTGACAATTCTGTTGACAGTACACACAACAGAGTAAAATACATCCCAGTCTTCCGTAACTAGATGAGCCTAATCACTTGTAAAAATTCCCGTTAATCAGATTAATGTACCCAGATCCAAGCAGACGCTCAGAGAGCACATAACAGGAGAAAGGATATACAAATTATCACTTTTCGTTGCATAACCCTACATGATTCTTTTTTATTTTCTGATTATTGACAATAGATGTGAGATAATATTTATATTCTGCATATTACAAGAATTTTTAAAAATATTTTACTTTTTATGTTTTCATCCTGCCGCTTTTACTAAGAAGTTAAGTTCCTGTTTATCTCACCACTCAGTCCCTCTTACAAATACAGTTTTGTGTGCTGGCCTATTCTTAAATTATTAATGTCACACTGAAAAATACCTTTTCGAAATGGACCCCCTGACATATAACTATTGGTGATTGAGGAGCTTCAGGGCACACGAAGCACGCCCAACCCGACTGGTGAAGAAAGCTGCTGAAGCTCTTCTTCCTCTGGTGAAACAATTAACTTTATGTTCCATTTGCTGATGATGCCGCATGCTTAAATTGATCATGTTTGTTAAACCCATGCCAGCCTTTTCAGCCTGCTCAGCTCAGAGGAAAGTCAGGATGTACAGTCAGGCTCCAGTGCTTTTGGGTAGAAGTGAAAAGATTTGCACTCATCGAGCAAGAAAATGGCATTCCTGGCTGTCAGTGTGGAAGGAAGGGCTTTTCTCTCCAGTGCTGCATGGCAGACTCTCTGCTCTTGTCCCTAAATGTCAGTTCATGCCTCATTGCTAAGTAAGTGTTTTCCCCACCTAACCTGACAGGTAGATGTGTCTGACATGAAAGCAGGCTGCCGTCACACTGGGGAGCAAGGATACCCCAAACTTGGGGCCAGTTCTGCTAAGCTAAGTCAGTTTTGCTAAACGTTACTTCAATTTCAGTGTATTGTTAGCTTTGAGATATGCCTTGAGTGCCTTAGAGATCCAGTGTGAGAATGGTTCACTAGAGCTGGCTTCTGTCTGATGACTGGTAAGGGGTACCACATTTTTCCCACTGGCATTCCAACCCCTTCGTCTTTTCCTGCCACATCTTATCCATCAATGGGAATCAGGTTTTGCCAACAGACTGGTTATGAAAGGAGTTGGGATTCCTTGAAGAAGTGAGCTTCAAGCCCCAAGAGTAGGGGATATCACTTTGAGAACTATGACCTGCCTGTACATTGGGGGTATAGGCATTTTGCATCTTCAGCTGGCTTCTAGCAACATACATCTGGCTCCAATTTTCACCATAGTGTTAAAATTTTTTAAAAATAAATAAATAAAGGCAAACTGGCTGTGGTAATCCTAAAGAAGATATAATTTCCTAAGAACATAAATTGCTGAGGAAAACCATGTACTTTTAAACCAAATATAAATTGACTTCTGTATTTTTCTGTTTTCAATGTTATATATTGTCTTTTCATTCGCAAATATTGGTTAAATGCCTAGCCTGTGTCACCACTAATGTGAGCAAAAAAAGACATTTTTCTGGCCTTCAAGAAGGTAACCATCAAAGTAACTTTCCCTTCAGTCGTCATGAATCATCAGAGTTGGTTGTATTAAAAATCCACAACTTAACACTTTACACTCACTATTTTATCTTGTCTAAATCTCCCTGCTCTAAATTTCAGCATCTCTTGTATAAAATTAGGGGAATAGGTCTGGGTAATCTTTAATGTATCTGGAAAACATTCAGCTGGTTTCTGCCATTAGCACTTATGTAGTCTTAGAGATGTTGCTTAATGTTTCTGAGCTTCAAACACAGCATAAGAAAAAAAAATGCCCAATTTGCAAGGTTTGTTATTGATGATTTTTTTTAATGGAACAAAGACTAAATAAAGTCTAGACTAGCCAAGAAGTAGTACTAAATAGAGATAGCTATTATTATATTGTTGTTTTTTCTATGAATCTGTGAACACTGCCTTTGATCCAAGGTCTCTGGAATGTGTGTGTGTGTGTGTGTGTGTGTGTGTGTGTGTTTGCAGTTTTGGACATTACTTTATTATTATTATTATATTGTTTATTTTTTCATAGGTTCTTGGGGTACAGGTGGTGTTTGGTTATATGAGTAAGTTCTTTAGTGGTGATTTGTGAGATTTTGGTGCACCCATCACCCAAGCAGTTTACACAGCACCGTATTTGCAGTCTTTTATCCCTCGCCCCCTACCCCCTCCTGCCCTTTCCCGCAAGTTCCCAAAGTCCACTGTATCACAGAATGCATTTTAGTAGGCTTACCAAGATCCCCTGATTCTAGTATGCAGCCATTTATAATGGGCAATAGAATTCAGTTTCTAAGGCATCACCTTATAGCACTTTTCCTCTTTTATATACTCACAAGCAGAAGCACAGATAAGAAAAGAAACATACTATTTGCTTTCACCAGGTGAAACAGGAGCATGCTTAGGATCCATAGCTGAGTGTCTAACAGGGTGTCAGCAATGAGTCAGTTTCTTCTTGTTGCCCTGATACCTCCTTCCAAAGTCACTCTATGGAAGTAACTTTGGGAGGAGATATTAGGGCAACAGGAAGCAGCTTGTGGTTTCAACCGAGAAAACACATGACAGTTTCCACGGGTCTTTCATGTTCCTCTAGCTTTTTTCTTCTGTGTTAGAAAAATGACAGAGATTTTTCTGCGAACTAAATAATAATAGATGATAATAGGGAACCTTCAGGAAGTTAGTAAATATTTCCCTTCAGAGCTGAGGACAGGCAGAAACTAGGCCCTTGAAACATCAGCCAGACCCTGGAAACTCGCCTGATTTGGGCTCAGTAAAGATACGAAAGAATAATTAGACCATAAGGGGAATTCTGTGTTCCATTCCCCAAGGACAATGATTACTGACTTTCCATGTCATTCTTTTTTCCACTTCCTGTTTTTTCCCCCTTTGAGAACATTGTTTACTAAATGATGGGAAAGAATAGAATGAGAGCACCCAGGCAGCCTGGGCCATAGGACTGACCTGAGGAATGCCTCTGCTTTTTCATTTACATCCACCAGCTCTCCCTCTCCTGCAGGCCTGGACGGGGACTCTCTCTTTCCCTTTATCTCAACAGCCAAATGAAAGAAGTTGAGGGTTTTTCATGTGTTTTGTTAATCTAAAGAAAAAAGAAAAGTTATATGTATAAAGATAACATGAAGTTTATTTGTTAGTGTCCCTAAAAGTAAACACAGTGAAACACTGTCAAAATAGGAAAAGACTTTTAACGTTTTCATTGTACTAAGAACTATGCACAATTACATTGAAATATAAATTTGTAAGCCAACATTTCAGTTAAGCTCCTTATGAAAATAATTAGGCCAGTGAAGTGAGGAGCAAGCCAGCCAAGGAAATGGTGAGTTTGGTTAGAATGCTCTCTCTGCAAGTATATGTTCTCTCTGTAAGAGTTGTAAAGGCGTAGGTTTAGTAAATAAAACAGTTCTACACTGAAATTCAAAAGACACTAGAAAAAGACTAATTATTTTTCATATTTATATATTTGCAGTCATAGAAATCCTAAACTGGAAGGGATTTTTGTAAAACCCTTTCCTAACTGGTCACCTCCAAGTTCCCACTCAGAACTTAGTTTCCCTATGAGTTTCACTTTTTGAAAAATTCTCTTTACAATTTGAACTTAAGTAGTAATTAACTTGATTTATCACTAAGTAGAAAAATGATCCCCGAATGGGAGCAATGGATTAGCATGAAATAACTAGTGTTAACTCTTTCAGTTAATGTAATTTAAGCAAAAGGCAAATAAATGTGATGTTTTGACTAATTTGTGAATCATATTATGGGTTAATATGATTTCTTGGCTTTTTCTAAGAAGCAAAAATAGTGTGAGGAGACCCACTGCTACCTTTGAGGGCAAGCAGTGGGTAGCCATTGTTTATTCCAGCCCACTTACTGTATGGTGGGTTCCATGGTTGAAGACTAACACACTACAGTTTAGGACACAGTCAAGGCTAGAGTATAGATCTCTCGTTGTCTAGTCTAGCACCCTTTTTGTTTAACTACACTGCTACTTAATAAACTTGTGAGGCTGGGGAGTTTTTAATGCCATTAATTCCAAGATTTTGGAAATGTGACTGCATTTGAAAGACCATAGAAATAGCACTGTGGTAACCCATTTTCCTCTCTGGATTTTTCATTACATTTTCTTAATATCAAACTGGGAATTTTTTATTTTTGGTCTTATGTGCAGTGCTGTTATATAAGGGTTATAATTTTTACTTAGCTGATCCTTTGCAAGCTTACAAGTCATTGAATCTTCCTTATTTGAGTCTTTTAGTGTGAAAAGTGCACACCCAAACCCTTCTGTTTGATCATAGAAACAGACAAGACCTAAAAAGGCTCAGAAGATATCTCTCTTGAATGAATAATTTTGTAAATTTGCTTCTTTCTGATTTGGAAATGTAGTTAGATCTTTCTGATCTAGTTACATTTGGAACCCAAGTCTTTACTCTCTGTATCTCAAAAGAAGCTGGCAGGTAACTCAAATGCACAGTTGGGGACTTAATAAAGCATATTTTTAAATTAATTAAGAGCGCACTAACTTTAGAACTATGTCCTTTCAGAACTTTAGGGAGAATGCAGTTGGCATCAAAAAAGTGATAACAAAAAATACCAAGAATTAGAACAGGTGACAACAACTTAAGTAGAGTGTCAGCAGCCCTGATTCTGGTTAGCACTGCTGTAAGCTAGAAGCCAGCACGAATGATTGGTCCATCACACATGGCAACATTATATTTTTAAACCACCTGAGTATGCAGTGAATGTGAAGAATGTGTTACCTTTGTTTTTAAAAGCCCTTTGGAGAATGTGGGTTTGCTGAATGCCACCTAGACCCTTGATATCATTCAAATTGCATTTGGAAAATAGAACACTTAACTGCCTGTCATTTTGATCTGCTGCTGCCAAGGAACCTATATGCTGAGGCTGCTTCAGGGGGACATTTGTATGATCTAGCAAGTGTCTCTCTTTGAACCTATTAATTAGGAAAAGAGCAGAGGCAGATGTGATATATTAGTTGGCCGTAAGATGGATTGCTCTGAAAAATCTCATATTGGCCAGGGTGATTCAAGTTGCCAGGAATCCAAAGTTTGCTGTGTGACATCCCCAGAAGTCTGATGGGGTTTGACTGGTTTACTCCACTAAATGAAACAATGAAACTGCTGAGATGACAGTCTTGAGGTGATTAATAAAGTGCATAAATCTTAACTATGGGAAGAAAAGAAGATGAATTGAAGCATGCATATATTGGAAATGTAATGAAACTAAATTGAAGCTACCAGGATTTGCTAATATATTACAGAAAAACAATACTGTGTTTATTGTTCTTCACTGGTCTTATTTTGTTGGCCTCAATTCAAAAATGACCAGGAAGACATATTGGGTTTTATTTTTCATTTTTCTAGCATGGGAGACCTGAACTGGCAACAAAGTAGGAAAGTAATAATGACATCATATATATGTGCCCCTGGTATTTATTATTTTTTATTTCTCTCATGTTAATGAGGCTAAAAAATTTTTAAAAGATTGGTTCAACTTCCATCAAAGCTGCTATTGAATGCTGTTAGTAATCATATATGAAGTTTCAGTAGTTTTTGAAGTAATTAGAACCTCGGAGCAAATAAATACTAAATGGACTCTCATCTTCAAAGTTATTTTTTCTAACTAAATAGCTCTGTTCTTGTATAATTATATACTAGTCATGAAATTAAAAATCATTTTAAATGACTAGATGCTTTTTTTAGAAGTGTTTGTTTCTGCTAGTTATTGTGGACTAGTTGTAGTTTATGAGGGTCTTCAAAACATCTGAAATTACTGCCTTAGATTTCTAGTCTCCAAAGGTTGCAAACTTTAATTCCAATAGAAAAATACAATGATGAGGAAGAGTGTGTAAGGCAATCAAAATTAGAATTTTTGTGATTTTGAGAAAATCTGACTTTTCAAAGATCATAACAGACAGCTATGCAGGGTGATGGCATAAAGAAAGCTTTATTGCCATGTGAACCTGAATTTGACCCCAGCTCCACTAGACACTGTGACCTTTGGCATGTTATTTAATTTCTCTGATCCTCAGTCTTGACACCTGTAAAATGGGGATAATAAATAAGTATATTGCAGTATTGTTTTGAGAAGTAAAGATAATATGTACAAAATCTTTAGCATGGAGTCCATCATCATAGTTAATAGCTAGTATTATCGTCACTTCTTTTCACCACCATTGTAATTTTTATGATATAAAAATTTACTGCTCATAGGCCCACGCTTGGTCTTCAGGACAGTCAGTCCATGACACCTCGTACCAAGGTTCTTTTTTCCAATGGCAAGTTTGTATCAGAACACGGGATTTAAATTAAACAATCCAGAAAAGCAGAAGCTTTCCATGTCATTTTCCTATCCTTAGGGGCAGCCATCAGGTTAAGCATGGGTAGAAAGTATGACTGTTTAGGCCACATATTTATTAGGGGCTTTTCCATGAACCAGCAAGCTCTCAAGAGCCTATGCACTCATAAATTCATGATGGTCCACACTTTGCCAATATCTCCCTGGGGCAACAAGGAAAACAAATGAGGTAAACAACAATCACAGAAAACCAAACCATGAAATAACAAGGAAAACCCTCGAGATGAGCCTCCTAAATGTCCCTTTCCCCCTAGTCCTTTCTTTCTTTCCTCTTTATTACAAATTGATATCATGAGTTATACAGGTGAGTAAAAACTGGGCACCACGTGCTTCTGTCAGGAGGCAGAGATGATG
Organism: Pongo abelii; assembly: GCF_028885655.2. Classification (NCBI taxonomy): domain Eukaryota; kingdom Metazoa; phylum Chordata; class Mammalia; order Primates; family Hominidae; genus Pongo; species Pongo abelii. The sequence goes on along the minus strand of NC_071992.2, from coordinate 134,512,305 downwards.
AATACCATGTTCAGAATTTCTCTCTAAGTCCCAGCACTATCCCAACTATTTTTATCAATAAAAGATTTTCCTTTACTCGCTCTAGCTCTTTGCTCGGACTTCTTATTTTTCATTTTGCTGTCAGTTTAAAGAATATTCTTCCTGGCCGGGCGCGGTGGCTCACGCCTGTAATCCCAGCAGTTTGGGAGGCCGAGGCGGGCGGATCACGTGGTCAGGAGATTGAGACCATCCTGGCTAACACGGTGAAACCCCGTCTCTACTAAAAATACAAAAAATTAGCCGGGCGCGGTGGCAGGTGCCTGTAGTCCCAGCTACTCGGGAGGCTGAGGCAGGAGAATGGCGTGAACCCGGGGGGCGAAGCTTACAGTGAGCCGAGATAGCGCCACTGCAGTCCGGCCTGGGCAAAAGAGCAAGACTCCATCTCAAAAAAAAAAAAGAAAGAATATTCTTCCTTACTCAGTGTCTTGGTCCTAGGTACTAAGTTTGTTGTTTCTTACATTCTAGGCACAAAATATATATATTATCTTAAAACAACTTAATTTTACAGCTGAGAAAAAATGTGTAGGGTCATAGGAATAGTACGGGCTTAGAACAAGGCAGGAATGAGTGAGGTGCTTCAGTGCACCTTCAGGCACATGAGAGCAGGCTACTTTCCTAGATGTAGTCAACATGATGGGTACAGATTTGTGATTTCAGATGAAATTCCCATTACAGAAACCAAATTTTGATTCTAAATGTAGATGCTGTGGTGGGCATTTAAACTGTGTTTCCTTAACCTGACTTCTCCAAACCTCTTTTACCATTCTCAATGGAATCTACCTTGTCCTACTAGCACATAGGTGTTGATCAAGAGACACAAATCCAGCTACCTCTCATGCTTGTTTTCTTCCTCCCCTGATCAATCTCCTTCCTATTCAAAGCTTCATGGTCCTACCACACTGGCTTCCCAGCTAAAGGGAGCATGGAGAACCCTGCAGTTTATGACACATCGCCACAGGGGTAACGGAAGAAAATGTTCTCATCTCAATCGACTAAGGGAGTGGTAGTGTTAGCCTTTATTAGCTTTATTAAGATGCTGGAAAGAAAAAGAGGTTGGAAGGGTTTCAGAAGAAAGAAGGAAGAGAGATTGCTGAGAAACAGGAAACAAACCACGCTCAGAGATGAACAAGACCCAACAAAGAAACAAGCATTGCCATCCCTAACTGCATCTCAGAGAGAAGGGCCCAACACAGCTTTCTTTTTTTTTTTTTTTTTTATTATACTTTAAGTTCTAGGGTACATGTGTACAACGTGCAGGTTTGTTACATATGTATACATATGCCATGTTGGTGTGCTGCACACATTAACTCATCATTTATGTTAGGTATATCTCCTAACGCTATCCCTCCCCCCTCCCCTCACCCCACAACAGGCCCCGGTGTGTGATGTCCCCCTTCCTGTGTCCAAGTGTTCTCATTGTTCAATTCCCACCTATGAGTGAGAACATGAGGTGTTTGGTTTTTTGTCCTTGCAATAGTTTGCTAAGAATGATGGTTTCCAGCTTCATCCATGTCCCTACAAAGGACATGAACTCATCATTTTTTATGGCTGCATAGTATTCCATGGTGTATATGTGCCACATTTTCTTAAATATATGTTCACCCCTTCTCCCTGACCAGGCTCAGCAAGTCACTTAGATAGCCACCAAACTCTTTGGTCTCTCTCTAAGTATCAAAGGTTCTCACAGGGTCAGACTTTTATAATACTAATAGCTACTAATTACTGTACACCCATCATGCACCAGATACTGGACTAAGTCCAGGACATATAGTATCCTATTCAGTCTGTTCAGTAGCTCCATGAGATTGCTGAATTATTATCCCCAACTTACAGAAAAGAAAACCAAGTCACACAGTTAGAAAAGGACAGATCTGGTATCGAAACTGAGCCCTGTTATTTCCAAAGCCCATGTCCATTTCTGCTATGCCACATTATCTGAAGCAAGACAGTTTTTCAAGCATGCTGTTGCACAATAGTGGGCCTTCATTGAAGGGATGGCAGTGGGGCGGGAAAGAGGTCATTTTAGGGAAGACTGTTGATGCCACAGTGACCTGAGAAAATGGCATCAGTTCCTTATTTTTTAATGACAACATTCATATTTTATTAAATATAACAAAGCTTTAAGCTGCTATGTGCATTATTTAGCTTTTTCTGTTTACCTATTTCTTATTTTAAAAATCTCTATATAGTCTCCAAAGTTTATATGATCACTATAACATAGGGACTATTGGATCTGTCACGGAAAGTTGATTTCAGACTCATGGGTACCCATTGTGCAGTGTGGGTAATAAAATGGATTTGCAAACCATTCAGAGTTAGGAAATCCAACCCAGAATTCCACCCATGTAAGGCATAACCTAGGCTTTTTCTTCTGGCTATTAAAAAGAAAGAAAGAAGAAAGAAAATGTGGCCAAGAGCAGAAAAAAAGAAAAAAAAGTTGAATGGGGACTCAGGAGGAGCCTGCCTGGATATAACAGAGTATAAAAATGAGAGGGAACTTTGGCCGGGTCATTTGTCTCCCTGGGACCATATAGTTTCCAACAACAGATGGATTTTGATTCACTGCTTCTTTTTTTTTTTTGAGACAAAGTCTCACTCTGTCACCCAGGCTGGAGTGCAGTGGCGCCATGTCCGCTCACTGCAAGCTCCGCCTCCTGGGTTCACGCCATTCTCCTGCCTCAGCCTCCCGAGTAGCTGGGACTGCAGGGTCCCGCCACCACGCCCGGCTAATTTTTTGTATTTTTAGTAGAGACGGGGTTTCACCGTGTTAGCCAGGATGGTCTCGATTTCCTGACCTCGTGATCCGCCCGCCTTGGCCTCTCAAAGTGCTGGGATTACAGGCGTGAGCCACCGTGCCTGGCCAATTCACTGCTTCTTTAAGATTCTCCTGTAGCCCATTTTCCAGAAAACAATGATGCTGTATGTATATATGTCACCTCTGGCAATTGCAAGAGCATTTAATGAATTTCACACCACCATTTCCAGTCAGTCTTGATGTTCCATTTTTGTCTAGATGGAAAGAGTAAGAGGGACTATATCAGATTCTTTGTGTATGAAGATTAAAGGGGACAGGGATATATCAGGCAGGCAGAATCACTCACTTGTCAATCTGTGCAGATGTTCAAAACAGGATATTCTGATTCTTGTCCAATTCAGTGTGAAAATTTACAGAAGCATATTGTTATATTGTTGGAAGGGAAGTTATGAAGCCATCCCAGCCAGTTCTGCTGCAAGCCAGGTGCACACCCAAACTGTAAAAGACAAAGGGATTGGCTGATTGTTTCATCTGCCTTTAAAAAATGCAAGAAACCTGGAGCTTTCTTCATTTTATCATTAAGGGGGGCAAAAAGTGGCCATCAGGGTTATCATAATGAATCCAAAAGAATATTCATGGAAGGGCATTATTTAATGAGCTTGGCGGAAGGAAGATTTGGCAGTCTTTGGAAGTTACCTTTATTTTACCCATTTTATTGACGTGAAAGCTATGACAGAGTCATCTTTGTTCTTTGAAAATGAGTCCACACACCTTCTAGAATGTGATACAGTTTACTCTAGGGTGCCAGAGGACTTCTATAAGCCAGAAACCATTATTTCTCCATGCTTAGTATTTTTGAATGGGAACATGCTGTAATAGGTGAAGTTTCTGAATGAAACTCCTAAGTAATGAGAATAGAACCTTACTCTTCAAGCCCAAGTTCCCCTGTTTAATCCCGTATTCATCTGCTCAATCTCCTCTATGCATACATTTGCTCTTTAAAGTCTTTACTCATTCTGTTTCCCTCCATCTGCCTAAGTTCTAGCCATGGTACAAGACACAGTAGAAGCCCTTCCTCTTTACAGAAGGCTCATCACCAGATCCCAGGATGGATCTCCCTTCCCTGGAGTTCAGCACTTGCTTGTTCTCACTCTTGTGTTTAGCTTTATCTTGCAAATTAGTTCAGGTATGGCTTCATCTTATGTGCCAATTCAGATTGGGAATGGCCAATTAGAGGAGGATTACAAGGCCACTTACAGAGTTTGTGGGAAGAATGCTGTGATGGATTAGTCGTGTCTCTCTTGGGCATGGCAGCAAGGAATGGAATATTAAGGCTACGTACTCCCTTCTAAAACTAGCTCAGAAGTGCCTAGAAAATAAGAATCTCTTGCCTTGGGTTTTATATCTCATGCATGCCTAATTGTTCTGACCTCATAGGAGAGGTTCAGATCATATTCATTAATTGATGAATATGACCAAAAGGTGCCATTAATACAAGAGGAATAAGATCTAAATGAGTCTGGAAAGCAGTATTTTGGTTTTGTCAAGAAACAATATTTCCTTGTATACGTATGTAACAAACCTGCACGTTGTACACATGTACCCTAAAACTTAAAGTATAATTTAAAAAAAAAAAAAAAAAGTAAAGTACCAGAGAAGTACTATGTATTTTCCCCGGTGAGTCCTGGTCAGATATTGAGATCATGTGAAATTCCACACGCCACTATACTTAGAACTAGATTTTATTTGTGATATGTCTAGGCCCATTGGAATTTTTCTTATTTCTGTATTTAATCCATGAAAGCAATTGTAAAGTTCATTCCACCAATGTCTAATTTGGGTTTAAATGATATATTTAAAGGAATAAAATAAAATACAAATAAATACATATGTATACATACAGCTACACACACACACACATATATATACATATATATATAAATATTATGGCTGATATAAAATTAAAATGAAAAGATTGCAGGGAACCACAGCTAATAAAAACTGTCTTTGTGATAAAATGTCATAATTGCTTTAAAACCTATACGTCTTCCCTGTATTTCCAGTCTGAACAACTGGATGGTATCAACTTAAGCATCTGTATCCTGATCCCTGTCCAGTTTTAGCAAATTCCAATCACATTTGAGGTTCATTCTCATTTCATAAAGAATAACCACCACCACCACCCCAGCCCCCCTATAGTTACAGCACTCACTGCGGAGGTTAATTGCAATTTCAACTTCAACAATTTCTTGAAGCTTAAAGCAAGATATTGTGTGTTTGAAAAGCAAGAGAAATAAATTACAGGAGACCAGAAGGTAGGGTTTACACAGAAGTTACCCTTCCTTTGGACTGCAGAAGGAATACGCAGGTGCTGGAGCTTAGCTTTCAACCAACACCAGCCTATACAAGAGCTTTGAGAAGGAGAAAGCCTTTACCTACCTTGAGCCCCATGTCCTTGGCAAAATGGCAAAAACAAGGGACTTGCACTTAGATGACCCAAGTTCAAAGTTCTTCTTAGATGTTTGACCTTAGGTATATGATATAGCTGCTCCAAACCCAGATTTCCCCTCTGAAGAAAAGAAAAAAGGGAAATAATCATTTTTACTTACACCATGAGGTCACGATGGTCAGATGAGAAAATGGAAGTGAAAGGACCTGATGAACTGTCACTGAGGCAAATTAAGTTATTACCATCCAGTGTCATTCAGCTCCACTTGCTTACCCTCGTCTCCAAATAATTTGCCTTAAAACAGACATCATTAACGTCTGTCTTCAGTGGTTTTTGAGCTCATTTCAGCAGAAAGCACCTGAAGGATGCGTCCCCTGTCTGTAATAGTGGCTTTCTATCCCTAGCTGGGGGAAGCAGAGATAGAGTTTGAAATGACCCACTGGTAAGAAACAGAGATCTTAATATAAAGAAAATAAATGAGCAAATTTTGGAGAGGGTAAAGGACATGTTAGTTTAGAAATTGGAGAAAGCTTTTAACCATTCCTGGAATCATACTTGGTAGAGGACCTGCATTTAACTTGACCATGACTGAGGCTACTCAGCACTCTACCAGCTTGTCTCAGAGCCTGATTTAGAACTATTCCCCACACCCATACCAAAGCAGGTTTTGAGCAACTTCTGGATTTATCAAGCAATTTAAAGGGAAGACTGGCATATAGATGACACATTCTCACTCCTTTCTGGTCTAGGGATTGTCACTTTATGACAAATGTCAGCAGACCTATTCCTAAAAATGTCTATATCTATTAAAAGTCATCCATTCATTCAGCAAATATTGATTGTGTACCTGTTCTGGAGTCAGTACTGTGTTAGATGACAAGTCAGGAGTGAGCCAGAAGGAAACAGTCACTGTCTCACAGCATCTGCATTCCAGGCCCTCAGAGCCACTGCACACGGAAAAGCCATCGAAGTAAAGGGATCTCCTCCCCGCTAGACACATGCACTGCTACAATTTCAAAGAGCGCTGGGTTCTAGACTTCATGGCATCTCAGTTCTTTCCTTCTTACTACTCATCATGTGATTGTTCTCATTTTCTATTTCTTAATCTGTGAAATTAAAGGCCAAAATGAGTTATCTAAGGATACTTTCAATTCCAGAATAACACAATTTTTTGACTTTGGGAAAATGTGTCTCGGTTTCCATATTTCTAAAAGAGAAATGATGATATTTTCCTTGCTAGTACAACTAGCTGTTTCTGAAATTGAATTCAGATAATATATGAATGAGTTTTAACAATATAAAGAGTCCATGTAAACTTAAGATTCTATGAAGACTATGATTAGGATGTCATCATTAATATGGGACAAAAAAGGGCAGCCTTGCCATTTCTGCTTGAGGATGCAGAATACACTCTGGCCACTTAAACTGAAAGCGTGGAGATACCTGCCGCCATGTAGGTGGCTGACACAGCCTGCAAATATTAAGAACTCTTACTTCTAGAGAACCTCCCCCACCAAAGTGCTGGAGGCCCAGTGTATATATAGTAATACAGTGGAGAAAAGTCTCAGTTGCCTAATGAGAAAATCATTACCATCTCTGTGTGTTCCCTGGAAGCCAGGCTCAAACCAGTTTCTCACTTCTGAAGAATGCTTTTCTCCTTCCCTTTTGCTGCTGCTTGGAGCTTGCTTTTGGAAGGTAATGTACCATTGTTTTATTTCTCCTAAGTTTGATAGTCCAGAGTCATGGCTCTGGACTATCATGTATCATGTATGATAGTATTGAATGGCTCACTAAATACTATCAGCAACATTCAGGCCACCTTCGCCATATTTCTGTTAATACAGAGTCTCCCTGGAGGCATCAGTGATGATAACTTTGTCCTTGATTCTATCTCACACTCAAGCTTATCCCTGCCCATGTAGCACAGAGTGGTCAAGGCAGCTGATTGCAGATAAGTTCAGTGCACTTTGAGTGACTGTGCTCCTCTCCAAATTGCTTGGCAACAAAATGGCACTAAGGGAATATTTTGTATTTACTGTGACACAATAGCAACTGGACTAAAAAGAATATTTTGACTAAGAACAAGGACATTATGCTATCATTTACACAGGGGTTTGCTTTTGGAATTCCTTGTTCAGCTGAAGAAAGTGTTATGGCTACTGGTGTTCTTTGATCTGAGCAATTGCAGTAGAACAAAGCTTAAAAGCATTTATTGGACACTGTCTCCCAATTCCCTATGCATCACCACCACCAAAAGGGCACAACTGCCGGTCCCATTTGTAAGTGGACAGAACATGCAATAGTCAACTCTGAATCTCAGTAGTGTTCTTTAGAAGGGAATCATTTGCAGACCAAGAAACTTGCCAACATAGGGCATGTGCGTCCTTGTGTTTTTGTGTGTTGTCTGAACTCAAGTAACCTACTTCACCAACTACCTCTTCAGTAAAGTGAATCCCACAGGGCCAGGCTGTTCATCTCCCATAATTTTCCCTGAAAAGAAACATTGAAATCTCAGATGCATGGGAAACAAGATTGTGCTGCATAGAAATCAGCAATAATGCATCAAATATGTATGTCCAGATTATAACATGAAAATAGACTTCTCACTCATTTCCTCTTATGCATATAAAGCACTGACAATGCACACCACAATGTCAAAACAAGGAAGTGGTGGGCATATTCACGATTTCAGTTCTGTATGTGACAGCTGTATTCCTGGCTACAGTTCAAAGCATAATTCAAATGTGGGCCAGAAATGAGTGGTTCAAATAAAGTTTTAAAAGATACAGCATTTGCATCACTTCTCACGTAACCATGTCTTCTTAATGTTAATCACAAACATTAATGAGAAGATGGTGATATCTGATCGTTACCTCATATTAAAAGACACCCAGGCACACCCAAGTTTGATCTAGATTTCCATTCCAGTAAAAAGCATGGGAAGGTGTTAGGGTATTTTTTTTTCATGTGTATTCAATTAATAATATAAGACTATTTTCCTGACCAGTAGAAAGTTTTTAAAGTAGCAGAACTAAACACCAGCTGATTGTAATTTATATTTCAGAAAAATAATCGTTATGCTTTCTATTCTAGCAAAGGGAAAAATTGTCAGGGGTGAGCAATTGAGCTTTTTGACCACTTGGAATTCATCTTCATTTTTGCATCGGAGGCTGAAGCAGCCCCAGACCCAGATGTGCAGTTGGTTTCTGTTCAATTTCAACTCCTTTGGGGAAATTACACTGAGTTGTGTAATTTTTTCCTGAATGCCCAGATTATGTAAACACACCCATTTCATTTTTAATAGCAGAGCTAGGGAAGCCCATTGGGAGAGCATGTTAATACTTTTTTCTCTAAATTGTATTTTGGGGCAAACCGTACACAAAGAAGGATTTAGAGCCTTTTATAACCTCAAGTATGACATCTTATATGAGCCACTTTGCAAATACACATGGCTACATATAATGGAAACAATGCACCTTTACTTTCTTTCGCTTGGTACTGCCATATTCATCTCTTTGATCATGTATGATGCCTCAAAATAGAAAACTTGCCCAACTTAGTTTTGCATGTTTGTTCACTGACCCTTTAATTTTAGTCATGCAAACTCTAACCCCTTCTCATACGGCTTGAGAGTGGGCTGGCTCTAGGTATGTTGCTCCAACCTGGTTTTGAGCAGAAATGGTTATCTTCCACTGGTGAGCACTTAACAGCAGCAAATAGTCAGTGACCAGTGAAACTGACCAATGTGCACTTAAAAGCAGCAGATAGTCAATGACCAATGAAAACTGGCCCGTGTCCATGGTTATGGTTTGTTCTCTAGGCTTCCCAGATGCTGAAGCTTTCTTGAATCCACTTCAAACATTCACATTCAGCTAGAGAAAGGAGGACGCGTGGAAAGAGAAGAAAAGAGAGTCTTTTTCTTAACCCTTTGTCAGTGATAAAGCACCGTGATAAAATAAGGTTAGCTTATCCATGGCACTCTTGGGTTGTTCATGAGAACTGGCAAGGTAGTCGCCTTCAATAACAGTTTAGGCTTAGCCTGCAGGGCTACATGGGCTCTTGAATAAATAGGCAAACTTCATGAGATTTACTATGTGAACCAACATCAGGAGTTTTTTATGAAGACTTAATTACTCTCACAGGTTTAAAGAGTGTTAAATCTGAGATAGTTGGTCAAAAGTAAAAATGACAATTAATGAAAATTGCTTGCCACTAGAACCCAAACAAAGGCTTGCTTTGAAAGCATTTGTGTTATCACTGTTTATGTTTTCCCACAATCTGGACCCTTTCTGGAGTCAATAAATACCATGTTTGCTAACAGAATGTGTGCTACCAATTAGCAGAATTCTAACCAGTGCTGGGTAAATAACTACATTGTTTGCTGTGGAAATTACCATGAAAGAGTAACCAGGATTGTTTTTCCCAGCTCTGAGAAGAATTACTCAGAGCTCTCTATCTGGTGAAAGATAGCCTGATTTAGGAGAGAGGGCAGGGACTATGGAATTAGATGGGCAACGTAATAACCTCAACATGTAGTCTCAGGTACCTCATCCATTAAATGGTAGTAGTAATAACTATTTCATGGAGTTATTATAAGGATTAAATAAAGTCAGTATATGAAAATTATATACATAATGGACAGAAATCATTTTTTAGGATTAATTCCTTTTGTTTCCCTGATTCCTAAATAATATCATTTGAGGTAGAATTCTGCTTTTTTTTTTTTCTCAGGAGACATACAAATCAAATATATTACTTTTTCCTCTTTGTCCCAGGGCTGCATAAACCTGTTAAAACTACATAAGGAAATGATTGCATCAAAACCAAAGTATAGTCTTCTGTTTCTGGCAAGATGAATAACAAGACGTTTACAGAAAACCCTTCCAGTATGCACTTAAATATGCTAGACCATAGATAAGATGACTATGATGATAAGAGATAGATGATAGATAGATAGAAAGATAGAACAGTCAAATCAAGAAGCATCCATAAATCTTTACTTCACAGAGATGACAAACACTGGAACTAGCATTTTTTGACCAAGATTTTTGAACTCGAACTATGCACCATGTGGGAGAGAGATGGACCAGAGTTAAGTAAGGCCTGGGTGGTGAGTGGAATAGCAGATTGAATCAGCTGTCCTTCACAAAAAGCCAGAAAGCTAGGAGTCCAAAGGGTGACATATAATAGGTGAATTAGGGAAACAAAACAAAACACAAAATGCTTGTTTGTCATGATTCCAGGTGTGGAGGGTACGTGTAGTCTAACTCCTAAGCTTGTGGGAAAAAAACTGGAGAAAGAGAGACTTCAAAAACAATGCTCAAAAAGTCATGAAAGAAACCGGGTGTGAGTAGCACACACCTATAATCTCAGCACTTTGGGAGGCCGAGGTGGGTGGATCACCTGAGGTCAGGAGTTCGAGACCAGCCTGGTCAACATGGTGAAACCCTGTCTCTACTAAAAATACAAAACTTAGCCAGGCATGCTGTCACATACCTGTAATCCCAGTTAATTGGGAAGTTGAGGCAGGAAACTCACTTGAACCTGGGAGGCAGAGGTTACATACAGTGAGCCAAGATCACACCACTGCACTCCAGCATGGTTGACAAAGCGAGACTCTGTCTCAAAAGAAGTCAAGAAGAAATATAGAAAAATGAAACAAATACTACAAAACAAAAAAGTTGTAAAAACAAATCCAGATATTTCAGTCAATAAAATCAATCCAACTGTTATTATCCTCTCCCATTAAAAGACAAAAGTTGTCAAACCAGATTAACCCACATATGCACAATCAGACAAAATCCGGCCAAATGTTGTTTATGGGACACACAAAATGGTTAAAAGTAAAGGGTAGAAATTTTGTATTCCAGAAAATGAAGAACCTTCCTTAATATAATAATATCAAAAGACAGAATTAAAGGCAACAAGTAGTATACTAGAGAAAAAGAAGTGTACTGTGTTTTCTTCAAAGTTAACATTCTTCAGGAAACTATAATGTTGAATTTATGTGTACTGAATCACATAGCTCCAAATATTTAAGACAAATTAACTAAATTACAACATATACAGAAATGCACAACTCTAAAATATAGTAGGAAATTTTTGTTTTTAGTAGCATATAGAAATCCAGAACAATGCAATGAAGAAGGTTGGCCTTATATGGAACACTATTCCAACAACTGGAGTGTAGTTATTTCTCTGAGGGGGACGTAGAAACTTTATAACAATTAATCATGTTCTGGAGCATAAAGAAGGTTTCAAGAAATGTTGAAGAATCTATTTTGTATACACATGCACTCACATGTTTATCACAGCACTATTTACAATAGTGAAGACATGGCATTAACCTAGGTGCCCATCAACGGTGGATTGGATAAAGAAAATGTGTTACATATATACCATGGAATACTATGCATCCATTAAAAAGAATGAAATCATGTCCTTTGCAGCAACATGGATGTAGCTAGAGGTCATTATCCTAAGCAAATTATTGCAGGAACAGAACCAAATATCACATGCTCTCACTTCCAAGTGGGAGCTAAACGCTGGGTACTCATGAACATAGAAATGGCTACAATGGACATTGGGGATTACTAAAGAGGAGAGAAAGGGATGGGGTCAAAGACTGAAAAATTAACTGTTGGATGCTGTGCTCACTATCTGGGTAATGAGATCATTTGTATCTCAAACCTCAGTATCACATAATACACCTATGTAACAAACCTGCACATGTGCCTCCTGAATCTAAAATAAAAGTTGTAATTACTTTTTTTAAAAAGCAGATTTTTGCATGTGAGTGAGTTTTATCAAGTATTCCATTCCAAAGCACGTAAATTATTTTAGATAATAGAAAAAGAGAGAAGTTCCCCAAACTTATCTTACAAGGGCAGTATTAACCTTGAATTCAAAACTAAACACAAGTAGTGTAAGAAAATAAGATTACATATTATTCAAATACTTAGAACATTAACAAGTAAACAGAATGTTAACAAACCATCCTAAAAATTGGTTTTTTAAATGACAGAGCTAAATTTGGGGTTATCCCTGAAAACAAAATTAGAAAATTGTTCATCATATCAACTTACTAAAGGAGAAAAACTGTGTAATCTCAATAAATATAAAAAAATTATTCTATAAAGTTCTACAACCATTCATGATAAGTTTTTTAAAAACTGTGAATAGATTGGAACTTCCTTAACCTGATAAAGTATGTCTACAATAAACATAGAGCAAACATCACTCTCAATGGTAAAATATTTTTAAAAGCCCCTTCAAAATTATGAACAAAACAAGGATGCTTGCTATCACAACATAGCATAATATCAATGTAATTTTGGAAGTTCTAGCCTATAGAAACATGGGATAGAGCATAACTTGTACACCAGGAGACATGCACAAGAATATTCATAACAACTTTGATTTTCATAGCTGTAAACTGAAAATTACCCAATTATCCTTTGACTTAGAATAGATAAATCAATTGTGATGTCTTTATAAAATGGCCTCCTATACAGGAGGAAAGCAAATGGACCATATCTATGTGTGTGTCCACATGGATGAATACTGTGGAGCAAAAAAGCTAATCACAGAATACACATGCTGTAACATTCCATTTATATGCAGTTTATATACAAAGTTTACAAATAGGAACATTTTAATGTATGTTTGGAAAGATATATGTATGTAAATTGTAAAGAAAAGTAAATCATTAACACAAAATTCAAAATCTTGGTTACATCTGAGGAGAGCATGGGAGGGATGGAATCAGGGAAAGGCTCGTATACAGTTTTCTCTATGTTAAGCTAATAATAGACACACAGGCATTTATTGTTCTTAGCTAGATTCTACACTCTTTGTATTGTCTGTCATTTCATAATGTATAAAACAAAACATCATTATGAATGTGGATGGAATACACATTCTTCCTTGATATGTTGTCCTATTTCTCTGTCAAAAGCATCATTTCTTGAAAATTGCCAAAGCCATATGCAGGAAACCTCACAGAGTAATGACTTAAGTATTTTCCTTTTGTGCTTGTTTGTTCAAATAAGAATTTGACCAAATTCTCCTTTTTATTTTTCTTCACATTCTTCTGTGTCCACACTTTTACTTATAATGGAATCACAGGTTCGTGTCATGCAGCACTCTTAACTATATGCTCAACTTGGTCATCTACAAATTTCTTCCCTGAGCCACTTCCTCGTCTATAAAGCAGAAAATGTAATACCTGCCCCATACTACGGGAGTAAAAATTAAACAAAATGATATCAGCCTGTAATTTAGTGAGCACCAAATAAACGTTAACTAATATTGATTAAGAAATGCAATACCTTACGTTGAGTGCAGCACAGTGATGGGCACAAAGTAGACACTGGATAGATCACAGCCACTCTTAGTGTCGTGGATCCAGGCCTTGCTTGTTTTACTTTTATCTTGATCTCCTGGAGACAACTGTTCCTACCTGAAGACTGTACTTGTTTCCATGATGCTATTTCCACAGGACACATTCCTTGAGGCGGGTTCTCTAGTTTCCCATCTGTGTGCCTGTACTCACTAATACAGCTCACTGTTGCTGGGGTTCAGAATGTTCGCTGGATTGAATCAACCCCTCCGCCCTGCCTTCCTTTAAGGCCATGTATTGACAGTCTGTTTCACAACAATCCTTATCCAATGTCTCAGAGTTCATCATGCGGCCACTCTGGGAGAGTCTCCCGAACTCTGAGCTGTACCCTCCCCCATCTCTTAAGCTGTTTAACCAGCTACTTTGTCCAGTCTGTTATTGTGGATCTTTCTCTTAAATAAAGTGGGGAAACTTATATAAAAGCTGCTATTACACAAGTGACATATGAGAGATCTTCAAAAATTATTTTTGTTTCACTCCCTGATACGGTTTGGCTGTGTCCCCATCCAAATCTCATCTTGAATTTTTGCTCCCATAATCTCCAAGTGCCATAGAAAGGATGTGGTGGGAGGTAATTTAATCATGGGCGTGGTTACCCTCATGCTGTTCTCGTAATAGTGACTGAGTTCTCACAAGAGTTGATGGTTTTATAAGGGACTGTGCAGCACTTCTTGCTACCACCATGTGAAGAAGGACATGTTTGCTTCCCATTCTTCTATGATTGTAAGTTTCCTGAGGTCTCCCCAGCATGCTGAACTGTGGGTCAATTACACCTCTTTTCTTTATAAATTACCCAGTCTCAGGTATGTCTTTATTAGCAGCATGAGAACAGACTAATACAGTAAATTAGTATGGTAGAGGGGGTGCCGCTATAAGGATACTTGAAAATGTGGAAGTGACATTGGAACTGGGTAACAGGCAGAGGTTGGATCACTTTGAAGGACTCAGAAGAAGACAGGAAAATGTGCGAACATTTGGAACTTCCTAGACACTTGGAGAGCTCAGGAGACAGGCAGATGTGGGAAAGTTTGGAACTTCCTAGAGACTTGATGAATGGCTTTAACCAAAATGCTAATAGTGATATGGACAATGAATTCCAGGCTGAGATGGTCTCAGATGGAGATGAGGAACTTGTTGGGAACAGGAGTAAAGGTGACTCTTGCTATGTAAAGGGACTAGCAGCATTTTACATCTGGCCTAGAGATCTGTGGAACTTTGAACTTGAGAGAGATGATTTAGGGTATCTGGCAGAAGAAATTTCTAAGCAACAAAGCATTCAAGAGGAAGCAGAGCATAAAAGTGTGGAAATTTTGCAGCACGATGATGCAACAGAAAAGAAAACCCCATTTTCTGGGGATAAATTCAAGCCAGCTGCAGAAATTTGCATAAGTAACAAGGCACCAAATGTTAATCACCCAGACAATGGGTAATATGTCTCCAGGGTAAGTCAGAGACCTTCACTGCAGCCAGCCCCTCCTATCACAGGCCCCAGGCCCAGAGACATAGGAGGGACACATGATTTGGTAGGCTAGGCTCAAGGCCCCCACTGCTGTGTGCTGTCTCAAGACTTGATACCTTGTTTTCCAGCTACTCCAGCTATGGCTAAAAGGGGTCAAGGTACAGCTCAGGCTGTTGCTTCAGAGGGTGTAAGCCCCAAGTCTTGGCAGCTTCTATGCGGTGTTGAGCCTGTGGGTACACAGAGATCAAGAATTGAGGTTTTGGAACCTCTGCCTAGATTTCAGAGGATGTATGGAAATGCCTGGATGTCCTGGCAGAAGTTTGCTCCAGGGGCAGAGACCTCATACAGAATCTCTGCTAGGGCAGTGTGGAAGGGAAATATGGGATCGGAGCCCCCACACAGAGTCCCCACTGGGGCACTGCTTAGTGGTGCTATGAATAGAGGGGCACTGTCCTACAGACCTCAGAATTGTAGATCCACTGACAGCTAGTACTGTGAGTCTGGAAAAGCCACAGGCACTCAATGCCAGCCCATGAAAGCAGCCAGGAAGTGGGGGGCTGTACTCTACAAAGCCACAGGGGCAGAGCTGCCCAAGGCTGTGGGAGCATCAGTGTCTTGCATGAGTGGGAGCTGTATATGAGACAAGGAGTCAAAGGAGATCACTTTGGAACTTTAAGGTTTAATGACTGCCCTGTTGGATTTCAGACTTGCATGAGGCATGTAGCCCCTTTGTTTTGGCCAATTTCTCTCATTTGGAGGTTGTATTTACTCAATGCCTTTACCCCCATTGTATCTAGAAGTAAGTAACTTGCTTTTGAGTTTACAGGCTCATAGGTGGAAGGGACTTGCCTTGTCTCAGATGAGATTTTGGACTTGGACTTTTTAGTTAATGCTGAAATGAGTTAAGACTTTGGGGGACTGTTGAAAGGATATGTTTGTATTTTCAAATGTGAGGACATGAGATTTGGGAGGGGCCAAGGGTGGAATGATATGGTTTGGGTGTGTCTCCATCCAAATCTCATCTTGAATTGTAGTTCCCATAATCCCTGCATGTCATGGGAGGGAACTTGTGGGAGGTAATTTAATCATGGGGACAGTTACCCTTATGCTGTCCTCATGATAGTGAGTGAGTTATCTTGAGAGCTGATGGTTTTATAAGGGGCTTTTGTTCAGCACTTCTCTCTCCTGCTACCATGTGAAGAAGGACATGTTTGCTTCCCTTTCCACCATGATTATAAGTTTCCTGAGGCCTCTCAGCCATGCTGAACTTTCAAGTCAGTTAAACCTCTTTCCTTTATAAATTACCCAGTGTCAATTAGCAGCATGAGAATGGACTAATACACTCCCTCTTAGCCTCACATTCTTTCTATGCATTCAAGCAGTTTGCAGAATTCCAACAATGAATTCTGTAAGAAGAGATGTAATAACTTCCCCATGCTCCATTTGGTTTAAACTTGGAGCTCCTGTGACCCTCACTTACCCAATAATTATATTCAAGTGATGCAGTAACCCCTTGGACTTCTCATGTTATAAATATTTTATCTTATCTCTTCTTTATGCTTGTTATTTGTTCATTTGCTATGCATTCTTTCTCACTGTGATATCGGATATATGTGTTGTTGTCTTTTGGATTATAAGATCAAATGCATGTTCTAGAATATGGTCATAGATGTGCAGATGAGATCACTAGGGAAGATTGTCTTATGACTGTGTCATTAATTTCCCCTGTAATATCCAAGCACTGAAAAGTACTAAAAGTCAGCACACATTATGTTCTGTGACTCCCCAACTCCCCCTAAAAAGCCTAAATAAAAATGAGGAATGTTTTCTTTCAATGTGCTATGTGTACAGCAAAAGTAAAATCCAAATAAACATTTAGAAGAGAAGGCTGAGAACTCAAGACCATCATACCCTGTGGGGAATTTACAATCTAAATATAACAAACATATAGAGTGAGATAGGAGAAAAGAAACGGAATGGTTATGATATTGCTGGTACTAATGTCTATTCGGGAAATGGAAATATATAGGAAGAGGAGTCGGCTACTTCTTGGGCATTGATCAAAGAAAAATACACAAACATATAGAAGGAAAAAAAGGTCGTTTTATTTTATAACATTTTCCTTCTGATTCTAGGTGATTATATAGCTAGTCTACTCTTCCACCCCCAAGATTCTGGGGTATTTTGGCTAATGTTATTTGCAATGTCCATAAACTCAGAAGAAGTTAGTATTAACAGGGATATGAAAGAACCTCCAGTTATTGTGCAAGAAACCTCAAATACATTTAGGGAGCAGACAGTTCATAGGAATTGTGAAGCAGCTCGGCCATGGTTCTATAATAGGAAGTAACAATTACTGCAGAAAACTCTAACTTATTTTCTCCTCTTCCATCACCATTAAAAGCAATCACATTCAAAAAATAAAATTTATTGTGGCAGACACTAAATATGTCTGCTGACCCCAGTTTGCAAGCCTAACAACTCCCACTGCACAGATGAGATATGACTATAGTAGTGATGATTTACCTAGCCAGGGTTGCACACATTGGGTGGAGATGAGTCTTGGATCCAGATCTGTACACAAAGATGGATTCCATCTGCAACTAGGAAGGAAGGGGTGTGCAGGTGTTTTATGAAAACAATTCTTACTAACTGGAATAAAACAAATTAGATGAGAAGAATGTAGAAGTTTTGTAAACACTACCAGAGTATTGGGGTCAATAAAAGAGACCAAAAACCTGATTGAATAAAACATCTTGCTTCCACCTCATTGCATCCTTGTCCATATTGATCAGCTGTAATAGAGCATGACAGAAGGTATTGATTGACTGAGGCAAGTCTCAGGTATTTGGAACCTTAAAGCAGCCATAGCTATCAAGAAGGCAATGCTCTATGGAAGCCTAAAATTAGAAAGGTTAAGTGAAAAGGGGGCCTGGGCATAAGGTGTTCAATATCTACATCAATCTGGCAGATGACTCACTTGAAGCAGAATGGGCCTCATTTTCTTCACATATAAGTTACAAATAAACATGTTGGTTATTGTCTTATAAATAGCTGTTGATAAAATGCCTGCTTAAAGTATTTGCCTAGGTTTCTATGATATTGATTTCTAAAACATTCTCAAAAACAGCGAAAGCAGGTCGAATGCACACTTCGACATTTGTTTCTTGCTTAAACACACACACACACACACACACACACACACAGAGAGAGAGAGAGAGAGAGAGAGAGAACAAAAGCAAAGAAAAATGTGAAAGGCATAAATTCACCAGGACATGGAAAATAATAGGAAAGAGGACAGTGCAAAAATTTGGAGAGCCGGAAGGAAATAGATCCATGGTTAGTACATTAGCAAGATAATGATATCTGAGCTAAAATAAAGATTATTGGAAAGTTTGAGAAACAATCAGATCCCCACATCCTTTCTTTTACTCCCTATATTCAGGAGACTACCATGCTCACACTCAGGTTGGTGGCTGAATATTTATCCTAAAGAAGGTAAAATAGAGTCTCTGAGAATGGAATTCACCAGTCATGTCTGAGAGCAAGGCTCCAGGAGAGACTTCCCCAGGAAGATAAAATTGATAGAATACCCGAATTATGGAGCATTCGGGTTCTTATTTTTGAGACAGAGTCTGGCTTTGTTTTTTTTTTTTGAGACAGAATCTGGCTTTGTTGCTTAGGCTGGAGTGCAGTGGCACGATTTCAGCTCACTGCAATCTCCACCTCCAAGGTTCAAGTGATTCTCATGCCTCAGCCTCTCAAGTAGCTGGGATTACAGGCGAGCACCACCATGCCTGGCTAATTTTGTATTTTTAGTAGAGATGGGGTTTCACCATGTTGGCCAGGCTGGTCTTGAACTCCCAACTTCAGGTGATCTGCCTGCCTTAACCTCCCAAAGTGCTGGGATTACAGATGTGAGCCACCACGCCAGGCCCTGAATTATGGAACATGTTGAGAGAGAATTTAGACAACTGGTATAGAGTTTGGGGCTGAGTTGGTGATAAGTATTTAGCAACCAAACAAATTAAAGAACAAGATTATCACTGCTTCCCAGAAAAACAATAGTCATGCAGAAAAGGAATTATGATGATAGTTTACTTCATTCTCAGCCTTGGATAGCATTTAAATAGTCAATGCTGAAGAGTAAACACTAAATATTGGTTTAATGAAAATTACTGTATAGAGATGAAAGTAGGGCATGGGAAGGAGAACGTGTGTGATAGAAGTGGAGGGAGGAAAGTTAAATCCTCTGCTTTCATAGTGAGAAGTAGCAATCATTTAGAGATATGGAGAGATATGCCAAAATAATCAGTTAACTAGGTTAGAGAGCAGAAGGAGGGATGTTGTAGGACTTCTTTCTTTTTTTTTGTTTGAGATGAAGCCTTGCTCTGTTGCCCAGGCTGGAGTGCAGTGGCATGATCTCGGCTCACTGCCACCTCTGCCTCCTTAGTTCAAGCTATTTTTCTGCCTCAGCCTCCCAAATAGCTCAGATTACAGGCACCTGCCACCACACCCGGCTAATTTTTTTTATTTTTAGCAGAGACAGGGTTTTGCCATGTTGGCCAGGCTGGTCTCAAACTCCTGACCTCAGGTGGTCCACCAGCCTCAGCCTCCCAAAGTGCTGGGATTACAGGTATGAACCACCATGCCCAGCCTTTAGGATTTCTTTATAGCAAATCTTGTAGAGAAATTTGATTCTTTTAAACTATAAGCCTGCATATCTTTAAATACACACACATGCGCGCGCACACACACACACACACACACACACACACACACACACACACACACACACCAGATGGGAAATGCTGGCAAACTGTGTAGCATAATAAAGGTTTTCAAACTCATTAATAAAAATAAGATGGAAATATGTGCTAAAAAGCCAAATCAGTGAGAATATTTGACTCAACAGCCAGAGGTGAGGAGGAACCAAGAATTTTTTTCTCCCCATCTCATCTTTCCTAGCAAACCCACTCTGTCCACATGCTATTGAGGTGATGCCTTCATGTTGAGATGATGAAATGATGTACCCCAGCTTGGGAATGGTAGGAACAATATATCTTTGGCCTTCTCAGAGCATTTTTTAAACAGGTTTTATTTATCCTCCACTCTTGGTTTTATTTCTTTAGGATAATTTTTGATTTTTCAGGTAGCAAAATTATTTTCTGAGAGTCATGCATCATAAAGACTTGAGAAATTCTTGGGTGTTTATGAAGTCTAGTAACCTACCTTCTTCAAAATGAATAGGGTATGTATATGCCTTTTTCTTAAAACGGCTGAGGTGGAGGAGGGAAGAGTAAATTGCTCATGTACCCTAGTATCTTACATTATATGATGTTTTATGGTCTTCATTATGGAGCTCTGTGGGTTTTGGCTTTTAATTGACAAGTACAAAATGTATATGTTATGTATATCATGATATTTTGATATATATATACATAACAGAATGGCTAAGTCAAGCTAACTAACATGTATTATCTCACAGTTACCATTTTTTGTGGCGAGAATGCTTAAAATATACTTTCTTAGCAATTCCCAAGGATGCAATGTATTGTTATTAACTGTAGTTACCAGGTTGTACAATGGATCTCTTAGATTTATTTCTCCTGTTAAATTAAATTTTTTATCATTTGACCAGTATCTCCTCAACCCCTCCACCCCCTAGCCTCTGGTAACTGTTACCTTTTTACTCTCTACTTCTATGAATTTCCATTTTTTTAATTCCACAAATAAGAGAGATCATGCAGTATTTATCTTTCTGTGGCTGGCTTATTTTACTTAATGCAGTGTCCTCCAGGTTCATCCACATTATTGCAAATGACAGGATCTTCTTTTTTAAAGACAAATAGGATTGCATTGTGCATATATACCACATTTTCTTTGTTTGTTCCTCACTGACCAACACTTGGTTTGATTCCATATCTTGCCCTTTGTGAATAATGCTGCAATGAACATGGGAGTGCAAATATATCTTCAACATACTGGTTTAATATCCTTTGAATATATGCCCAGAAGTGGGATTGCTAGATTATATGGTAATTCTACTTTAGATTTTAAGGAAGTTCCATACCATTTTCCATAGTGGTTGTACTAATTTACATCCCCACCAACAGCGTGCAAGGGTTTTCCTTTCTCCACATCCTCACTAATATTTATCTTTTGTCTTTTTAATGATAGCCATTCTGACAGACATGAGGTGTGATATGGTTTGGCTTTGTGTCCCCACCCAAATTTCATCTTGAATTGTAATCCTCATGTGTCAAGGAACAGACCTGGTGGGAGGTGATTGGATCATCAGGCAGTTTACTCCATACTGTTCTCGTGATAATGAGTGAGTTCTCACAAGATCTGATGGCTTTATAAGGGGCTCTTTTACTTTCACTCACCACTCTGTCTTGCCTGCCACCATATAAGACATGCCTCTTTCCTCTCTGCCATGATTGTAAGTTCCCTGAGGCCTCCTCAGCCCTTTGGAATTGTGAGTCAATTAAACCTCTTTTCTTTATAAATTACCCAGTCTCAGGTATGTCTTTATAACAGTGTGAAAATGGACTAATAAAAGGTGATATTCATGTACCTTATTGTCTTATATTGTATGATGTCATACGGTCTTGGATATGCAGCCCTATGGTTCTTAACCTTTTTTTCAATCATGTGACTTTTAATTTCATTAAACCTGTAAACCTTCCCTTCAGAAAAATTCCTATATACAAATTTTACATATACTTTAAGAGAATCACAGGTTCTCTTGATGCCCATTCATGGACCACTTAAGTATCCATGAGCCTATTATAAGTCTGATCCATATTATTTATCAAACTAGATTCTAAATTAGTGTTGAAATAAATGACTGAATGATCCAAAGAGAGGGAATCTAGTTCCAACTGATTTATTTGGTGAAAAAAGAAGGACACACAGCCAATACACTATTTTATCTTACATCTTTGATATTCCTCTTGGAATAAGGGTAACTCATTCTGGATCACTTTCCTTTCTTGCATTTTGGATTGTGTCTGTCCTTGTGTTCACCTCCATTCATCCTGAAGCAATACATAAAGAATGTCTTCTCTACTGTTTAAACTCCTGAATTTCCATCCTCAACTTGTAAAAAAAAAAAAAAAATCCCTTAACCGTATGTCTTGCCATTCTAAAATAAATAAATAAATAATGCTTTATTATGCCTCATTTGTTCTACATATTCAAGACTGCCATATGGCTTCAATGGATGTCTAGTGAAAATATATCTAATATCTCATAAAACCTACATAAAGATGTCAGATGCCCATAATTAAAGATGAATCCTCTTTGAGATATTGCTTTACCAGTTAGCCACCTGGAGCTGTCTGGCCAAGTCCTAATCAGTTAGCCAGTTGTGGGTGTTTTGAAGATGTACAAGTCCTAAGGAGAGTTGGGAATACTTAGCAAGCTTAGTAGCGATGATAGTGCTAAGATAACTGAATTCAGGATGTTCTCATTATGAAAATGCCTCATTGCAGTACAGTTCCACTCCCTCAGGAAATCACCATTGGAAGTACCTGAGCAACATTACCTGAGCCCTGCCCTTCGCAGGATAAGAGAACTCGCAGTCACCATGTAAGGAGCAACAGAGTAGGTAGAAGTCTTGAGAAGGTGCTTGCTGAATTCACCTTGCTCTCTTGGTGATCTATTCCTTTCTATAAAGGACAATCATGTCTCAGTTGAGGTTCTCCACTTGCTATGCTGTCACGTCCACAAAATGTCATTGTCACTCCCTTGTCCATCAGTTCTCCAGCCAGGTAGGAGCCACTGAGTGATATGTAACCTTTGGTGTGCCTTGCCTCTGGGAGCAAGTGTAAGACAATGCAGATGCCAGGTTCCGTTCCCAGAGACTTCCATCCTCACTCTAGCACATTTACTTCATGTTCTGTTTTCCCCTGGCATTTCACCTTCACCCATTTCACTCTTGTGCAGATGGTGGCAATATTACTTTTCCCTCTAGTGGTTTTCCCAGCCAGCTTTAGAGAACAGTCAGCTCTGAGTATCCCAAAGACTCTGTGACAGGTTACCAGGGCTTGCAGAATGTTTTCTATAAAAACAATTTTGTCTTCCCTTTTTGGCTTTAAAATCAAAAACACTACTCCAGTTTCTGATTATTCATGTCATTAAAGTGGAATATGAGAATATTCTTTAGTGCAAAAAATTTTGTAAAAGATGGCTAGCAGTCCAGGATTTGAGAATATCCTTTAGTGGGACTTGGGAAGGACAGAGAGAGGTGGAGGAGGATGTATGAGTATTTGTACTACATAAACACATCAGAGGGTGGTAAAGATGCCAATACAACAAAAGCTACAAGGATGGTTACCCAGGAACTATTTGCCTTATCTTTATAGAGTTAACTAGAAGATTGTGTTGATGCTTGCAAGTGTTCTTAAGAAATAGAGTAAGAAAGTTGGACATGAGACCAAAAATAAACCTAAAGCTTATGTTTAGAAACAACAGAATGTTGTACTATTTCAATTGCAATGGAATACAACTATGCTTTCACGAAGTAAAGGAGGTCTCAAATTGCATGATGAAAACCATCATCTCATGGCTAAGGAGAGGAGTGTTGGGTGCATTTGCAGTTTGTGGAAGCTTTTTAAGGACTGTTTATGCATTTACTGTCAGCACCTTGACTGAGAGCACCATTTCCATCTCCACTGCCTGACCGCAGGGCCAATTGCTGTCCACATCACTAGTGCTGCCTATATGTGAGCAAGAGTGATTATTCAGCATCTTCTGGGCACTTACATATACAATTCTTCCATTGTATTTTCACATAGGCTCCTCTCATGTTTGTTGGAGTCTTTCTTCTGTAACTGCTCGGCCTTCACCATGGAATTCTTAACGTTCTAGAAGCTAGCAGCAATGTCTTTTTTTTATTTTTTTTACTCCCCATCTTTCGGTGACATTTAGGGCAGCAGTGTGAGTAAAAAGCCAGCCTGTAAATGTAGATATTGACTCACTAATAGATTTTTTTCTGGAGTACATGTGTCTGTGCCTCTAAACCAAAATCTGTTACTTAACTTCAGTAAAACGTGTGTCTGAAGAGTTTCACATTTCCCAATATCCAATACTTAAAACAATGCCAGACCCCTAAAAGCACCTGATTTTCTTGTTCTAGTTTTGTTCTACTACATTTGACAGTGAAAAATCTCATCTTTCTCTACCCTCTGTTATTGTTTTTATGTGTCCACACATAAGGATTAAAATGAACATTTATTTGAATACTTCACTTTCGTGAGGTTTTATTCTTAAAATTTTACAACTTTTCTTCCAACCATCACCTAAAGGAAGTAGAGACATTTTGCAAACAGGAAAACTAAGAAAGGGCATTTCACCCAAACTGCTTTAAAATATCAAAAAATATAGCTGGAGAGGGAATGAGAGATAAAACAAGGGTGGCAGACACTGATGGTTGTTGAAGCTGGGCAATGGGCAATGTGGGTTCATATTACTATCCTAATTTTGTATATGTTTGAGAGTGTCTATAAAGCAAAAGTTTTAAAATTATAAAAATAAAACTAATGAATTAAAGAAAACTTTTCAGAAGAAGTAAACCTCTTCTATGTCTAATCTTGGGTTAAAGTTATTTGAGTGCCTCCCCCTAGTATAGAAAATACTCATAACAACTGAGTTCTATTCTAGAAGCCTGTTAAAACCTTGGGTAGTATGTTTCCAATGATTATTACCTACCATGGCCCTAAAGTCTTCAGATCTCCCTTAGTTTTCCTCCTGAGTATTCCACAGTAGCCTATTTTGTACCCCAGGAAGACATAAGGAGAAGTCATTTCAAATGCCATGAAATACTCTTTGTGTTCTGTTCAGTTGTGATTATTTTCCAGTAACTTTTCTTCATTGTAAACTGCTTCTTTTCCATGTTGTCTGTGCCGCCACCTCATTTTCTTGTTGTTAACTGAAGAATTCCTCGCCTTTATTTAGACTTCAGATGGGCATCTGCTTTATACTGTTCCATCTGTTCTGCATTGTAGTTTATTTGTAATATATTAGGTGCAGGGTAACATTTCAAGAGACAGTCAAGTTAGCGTGGCCCTTGAGCTTTCTTTCTCTTATGGGGAAGTTTCCTAGACTGTTAACAGAAATGTAAACGGTGTTTTGTTTCCATGCTGAAATCACTTTGTATTTGAAAATGTGTGAAATTGTTTCTCTTTTATTCTTTTTTTCTTGGCCTTGGTGTTATCTCAAAACTAAGTGACTTGGTCTCCCTGGACAGACTGTGAAAAGTCAAACACCTCCACACCAAAATAACTGGTATATAGTGGGTTGAAAATTTAAAAGTTCCTATAGATTCACCTGCCTCCCTTTGAGACTAGTAGTGAGTGGCTGTTGATCAGATGAAGGAGAGTTCCAGCCTGTGACTTCTGAGTCAGCACACTGGGATTCAAATCCTGCCTCTGTCGTATTCACTTAACTTGATATCCTCCAGATTTGTTCATGTTGTTGCAAATGACAGGAGTGCATTATTTTAAGGCTGAGTAGTATTCTATTATGTCTATGTACCACATTCTCTTTATCCATTCATCTATTGTTGGATACTTAGGTTGATTCCCTATCTTGACTATTGGAGAAAAAAAAAGATGTCAATTTAAAAAACAAAAGAAATTGCAAATCCTACCTCTGCAACTAGACTCCACCAGGTTCAGCTCTGTGCTCCATAAAATGACAGGACTATTATCTACCTTGCAGTATTGTTGTAAAGACATCCTTTGAAAAGGTTCCAGTATAGGACTTGTCACCAATTTCAAAAACTTTATAAGTGGTCAGTAGCTATCATTACTATTAACTCTGCCAGTCACTGAGAGCATGGGAAAGTACAAAAGAAAAAAAAAATCATGTGTTTTCTTGGTTGCCAAATTAAGTTGAAACCAATTTTCACATTAACAGCAGGCATTTGCTAACTTAGAAAACACAGCTACCAACGATGTTCCAAAAGATGGTCTTTGAGTCTGACGATCATTTAATGTGTCATATTCACTTTGGGTGGAAACTTTTGCTGAAATGTAAGAGTCTTGTTGAATTTAATTTTTCCTTTCTTGTCTCCCCAAGTGTCATTATGTGTATCCTCAGAGGTAGAAGTTTTCTGACTGGGGCTTGGTTAGGACAGAAATTTCATGCTTTGATTTTGCTTTGTGTTTGAGGTTAGCAGTGAAGAATTCAGGAGAAGAATTGTTGGATGCTCTAGGGAAAAGTATAGACGTCACCTTATTTCTGTTATCTGTAAAATTGAAAATGACAAAGTACAGCAGTGCTAATAAGTGGTACTGAGTCTAGTTGAGCTAAAAATATAATAATAATTCACTACTTCTGAGGAAATTGGAGCCTTTGATGAAAACAGCTTTTTGACAAATGAAAAGTTTTAAGACTAAAATTTTATTGTAACATCTGTATTCACTCATTTACGCTTTTAACAAACATTTGTTGAGCATCTTCCCTGGGCCAGGCACTTTGTTAGAGACTGGAATACTAAAATGAGTAAGACTATTGTGAAAGGAAAGAGAAGGCTCAATTTAATTCTATAATTTGATAAGAGTTTCAGAAAGGGGCTGATTGCAAATGTATAGACTGGATTTAGATGAAGGCACAAAAGATGGTGCAGTACCTCAGGGGTCGTAACAGCAGGGAGCTGTTACCACTCCTTGGTCTAACTGAACAAAGTGAAAGCGTGTGTCCTTCAACCTGGAGAGAGACCAGTATGAAGAAAGTCACCTCTGGGAGTTGCAGGCCACACAGGATAGCCTGCCAAGGAGGTAGCTAAAGAGGATAGACTCCAATGTCACTCTTCTCCTGCCTTCTGAAACTCCTGCTGGTACTGCCCATCAGCAAATCCCCACTGGGAGGTAGAAGGAAAGGGTAATCATTAGTACAATTCACAGAGGTCAGGCCTCCAGGGCATGGAGCAAGGCGGAAAAGTTGGAGAAGGGAACTGGAAAGAGCAAAGGGAAGAATCCAGCACAACTAGGAACTCCCTCAGGATACTCTATACTTGGTGCAATGGTAGAAGACTGACACACAAGCAGATACCTTTTAATAATCCATAGTAATTAACATACTGATATTTACAAAATAACATAATAACATAAGAGCCCAGATAATAAAGCTACTAGCTTCAGTATTAGAGGGCTTTATTCTGCATCTCAAAAGATGAGTATGAGTTTTTCTGCTGATGAGAGAAGAAGGAAGAATATTATAAGAGACAAAAAAAAAGGCAAATCACATAAATATATAAAGCTTATTTAGAAATCATCAGCATGACCAAAGCATAAGGTATATGGGACACAGGTATATGGGTTTGGGATTTTGTGAGACTTTGTTTTGATTGTTGGAGAATATTACCCAGAACCACCACAACATGTTTAATAAGCAAGTATAAGCTACTTGTGACCTGCCAGCTTCCTGAGAGGAGACATCTGTTTTGTTCACCACTGTGCGTGCAGCACCTAGAATAACATTTGGCATGTGTTAGGAGCCCAATAGCTACTTGGAAAATAGATGAACTGGCAAACAAAAGAACTCCTCTGTCTGAAACTAAGTCCCATGTATTTATTTTAATGTATTAACATTAAACTTGAAATGTACTAGCAACCAATACGATGTTGATTCTTCCTTTTTTGTTCTAGAAATAAGCAGGTCTAAAGAATGGTGGTTTTGTGAAACAGGTACAAAGTGGGGAGTAAGGACATCTCTTCTTCACTGGAAACATCATTTAGCCTTCTGTTTCTCAGCTCTCCTCGTACAGTAAAATTGCCCTCTCTCCCTCAGCTATCTCCTGAGGTAATCATGAAAATCAAATGAGATCAAAGGGGCCTTGACAGGTAAAAAGTGCTGGACAGATAGGATGCAGAGATGCCTCCTCCTCCTGCAACAATAGAAACTGAGAGGGGCCACATAAGCGAATTTTTCGAATGATTAAATTGTGTTCCACTAAACCAGGGTTTCTCAGTCTCATCACTGTGCGCACTTAGGGTCAGAGACTTCTTTGTTATGAGGACCTGACCTGCGCACTGTAGGATGTCTTGCAGCATCCCTAGCCCCCACCCACAAGATGCCATTGGCACTACCCCACTGCCATTCCCAGTTGTGATAAGCAAAAATGTCTCCAGGCATTCATTACCAGATGTCCCTCGGAGGGCAAAATTGTCAAACCACTACATTAAGCATCTTTTTCAATCTTAACCATTCTATGGAAATCTTTCTAGAATATGTTGGTCACATTTCTGGCCTGCTAGACATAGGCTCCTGGATTGTTAAGCTGGAATACTGGCTGGAACAATTATAACAACTTTAAGACGTGTTAGAATGATTTGCCTACATCTCTAGTCCACTGTGCTTCTGTAGGTCTCGTGTCTGTGTTTCATGGATTTTGTTCTCGCTCTCACTCACCCTGTGTGGCTGATAGCTGTCATTTCCCTATAAGTATCAAAGCGTACTAATTTGCTATTTCTAGTCTGCTGAGGATTTTTAAAGTGGTCAGCCAGCTTTTCATAGAACACATCTAAAATGAGAATCCACAGTCCCTGAGTTTGGGCCTGGGTGTGCAGGAGCCTGGCAGATGAGTGTGGTTTATTTGAGTCAAGCAGAGGCCTTCTCATTTCTCAATTCTCAACTCCTTTCCTCTTAGAGGCTTCTGCCAGGCAAAGCTGGTATCACTGTGATTACTATTACTGTCACTTAATGATGTTACCTATATCGACTTTCCCATATCCTCAATTTAGAGTAAGGGAGAGATGGAACATCTGATAATAGTTCAAACATTCCCATCATTTGTAAACAGACCTTTCAGGTAGTAATTAGTCTTATTTTGCCACCACCCTTTTTACTCCTGCTTCCATTTAGAAATCATATGAGGAGGGGTAATGGATCATGTATATGATCTATGAGGCTACACAGAGCCTGGTATAATCTAGGCCAATAAGATATTCTTTGATATTTTAAGTAAAATTCAGTGTATTAGCACCTAAGATAGTGGCATGGTGCCAGGCACATAGTAGGCACTCAAATAATAACAATAATTGTGGAAGGAAACATATGAATGAATGACAGAAATATAGTCTAACTCCCCAATCGCCAATATGAATAAACTTACTCATGTAAGGTGTGGCAAGCCACAGATAAGGACTTCAGAAATCCAGATGAGGAAAGTGGTTTAAATGAAAGCACAGGTTAATCTTTCATGTTACAGATAGAGAACTATAATAGTCTCAGAGGGAGGGAAAATAAAATGACTAAACTTCAGCCCATTTCCTGTTCTGCTGCAGTTCTCTTTTAAATTCACAGATTGGGAATTGCCCAGTACATTCCGGCTCTTAGCACATACTCACCTCCTTTTATTTTCTCCATTGCAAATGCTTGTGCCTTTCAATGGACAGAGAGAAAGGTCAAGACTCTCAGCATCTGCCTGACACCAGTGGATAGAATCTCTGGTATCTCTAATGGTCTGCTTAACCGGGTTGTTAGGCTATTTCTGTCTGCCGTAGCAAGGAATATTCCCTCATGCCAGAATAAAGCAACCTGTAGTGGAACATTTACCTGAATGGTGAGCAAGGTCAGAAGAAAGCATTTTATTTAAAAATGGCTCTGTACATAATAAAAAAGGGATCAGTGTCTAATATGACTGAACATTGGGAGAAGAACAGCATTTGATTTGCTGCATTTTTTCAAGGTCATGACTGGTCTTGACAGTCCCTATTGCTGACAGACTTCCAGATGGTGTGATTCTGGACCAGCCAGGCCTTCCCCTCGAGAAAGAAGGCTAAGACTGATCAGTTTCCACCACCCAGCAGTATGAAGCCTGAGACCATCCTGGTAGCAGATGATCCTCAGTTGGGCCCAGAATGCAGGCTAACCTGTGAGTGTCCCGTGAATTGAATGACCCAGGGATGCTGTAACTTGTACTTGCAGATTCCGTATGGTCATTTCATACGGAAGGAGGAGGAGTTCTGTTGAAGAGAAATCAAGACAATCTGACCTGACCAGAGTCAAGAAAATAGCCAGTCCCCAAAGATAAAGAAATTCTTAGAACACAGTAACCCTCTATTGGTATTTTCAAAAAGGCAACATTAGTCACAAAAGATCTCTGTGTATCTCTTAGATTCTGCCATCTCAACATTTCAGATAGGTCACTGGTTAATGGGCTGGGTTAATGGTTCTTTTTTTATTATGGTGACTTTTAACCACCTTTCTGGCAGAAGGTGTCTGATTAAATCATGGACAGCTGTGGGTGAAGGATACCACTTCTCTAGCATTTAGTTCCCCTTCAAACAGAGCAAGAATGACAAGGAGCGAGTTTAGAACATGGTGGGTATTTAGCTTTGTTTTGTCTACATTCATAACAGAGAGCAGCCATCAGTGGTTCTGAATGTCTTTTCTAATTGGATGCCTGCAGGGTCTGGTATGCCTACAATGTCTTGAGGCCAGCGTGTTTGCAGCATGAGCAAGCAGTAGAGTGTTATAAGATGACTTGGGCTCAAGTAGAGCTCATGATTAGTAACCTAGTAGGAAATGAGGGATGCAGAAGTTTAGCAAAAGCAGGAGTGTTACAGTTGCTAAATTCTGGACTGAATTCTTGCTATCTGCTTGAATCCAAAGTATCCTAAAAGACTCTATGAACCAAGAATTCCATAGCTAAAAAGAATATGTGTGTGTGTGTGTGTGTGTGTGTGTGTGTGTGTGTGTATCTTATGCAGACATATTACATTAAGAAGGTCCTGCTGCCCATTTTATAATCATTTATCAAGTTCTGCTAGGAGCTGGCCATTTACATATATGTGATTTAAGAGAGTTTTTTATACTCTTTTAAGATTTGAATCATTATCTTTATTTTAAAGATGGTAAAAATGGGAACTTCTTCCCCATTAGTACTTTACGCACTTTGAACTGAAACTTGACCTATACTGAGGCTTTATTTGGGAGTGGCAGAGCTAAAACTGGAGAATGGTTTTTCTGATTCTCTTTTGTTCATTTTATCCTAGATAAAGTTCTTCTTATATTTTATAGGTTAAATTTATTTTTGAGGGGTAGCCTGGGAAACTAAATACCAGGAATAACACTGCTTCAATGAGGAAATATGTTCTCACAGCAATGTGAAAAGGAGTCATTAAAACATAACCCATTTGTAACTTGTAGGCTAACCACATGTATTTAGTTATAGGGAATGAGCTCTATATGTAATAATGTATGTGCACATATCCATGTATATGGTTTATTTATGTACCATTTATCCACCATACCCAGGAAAATTTTGTGAAAGAATAAATACTGAAATGTTAATAGCAGCTGTCTCCAGAAGAATTCAGAGTAACTTTATTTTTTGTTGTTGTTGTTGTTCTTGTTCATCTAAATTTGGAGGGAATGGAGCATAAGTTATGTTTTTTTAGAAAACATAACTTATGAAATAAAGGATAAGGTCCACACCTGGCTCTTTTTAGATTCAGAGATGTATTTGATTTTTCCCTCCTTCTGTAGTCTGCCCCTACGATCTGTATTGGTTTCATCACAGTGATACAGCTTAAGCTATGGATTTGAAAGTGATTCTGAGAGCTTATTAATTTAAAGTCTGTGCAGGTGTCAGGATTCCATGGCATCGACTTAAGAGAATCAAGCCACATCATGATAATTAGGATTGAGGGGACATTTGGGAAAGGCATTGGGGAAAGAAATAAGGGAAACCAAATGTAAGGAATAGAAACGCCTGATCTGTAGGACTCTCAAGCAGGAGGCATTGGTTTTAGGGAATGGGTGAGCAAGTAGAGAGGTGAAATCAATGTGGGAGAGGAACAAAGGGCAAATTTCAGAGCATGAGAGGGCCCAGAGAAAGATGGAAAATCGCAGGCCAAGGAGATCAAGGAGGGACAAGTCCTCACCTGAATGGTGGAAAGCTGAAGGAACAGCACAGCCGTGCACTGGGCCCCAGAGTGTTGGAAAGACCTGTCATGTGGTGTGGCCCTGTAGGAAGCAGAGGGACTCTCATGACTCATTTGTCATGGGAAGAAATAGGGTGAGGAAGGGGGAAGTTTGTGTGGGAGGAAGGAGTGAGGCCCCAGGACAGAAGGAATGGAAACAATTTAGATGCGTGTTATTAATTATTGTCTCCAAAAAGCCTGGTGTGACGAGATGGATGATGACACAGGAGATATGACTTAAGATCACTTCCAGCATAGCTCGCTGTGTCTTTCGACGTGGCATGAATCAAAATCTCTGGAACTTTCTCGTTTCCAGCAAGGAGGCTGCAGCACTGATAAAGGCTATTGGGAAGATTAAGTGTTACATCACTGCCATTTTTGCAACTGTTCTTCACCCTCCTGTCAACCCCTGGCTGAAAGACCCCAGGGTGGAAACGTTCACTGCAGCCTAATACTTGACAGATAGGGAATTGACTCTAGAATGATTTTT